>NC_056743.1:948737758-948929972 GCF_019279795.1 Protopterus annectens | reverse complement strand
GCACCGTCATTTCACAATCACGAAAGCAAAACATCGAACATACACAATACAGCACACAACACAAACCATAACACCCACACCACAAAACAATTAAATACAACAAAACACCACACAGACACACACCTACACTACATATATGCAGGGGGCAATCCCCCCTGCACCCCCACACCCCTCTACTTATATATACTTATATATATGCAGAGATTGCACAAACAGTAAAAAAAAAAAATAATCACACACAGCCAACACACACAATCATACCTCCACCTCCCTACCCTAACCCACTCGTACAAGTTAGAAAACCATGCATGCGCACTCACCTTAAACTGCAGACACCATCCCAGCCAATTCCGCAACATAACGTACATGCATAAGTGTGAATTCGACATAGTCCTATTCGCGCTTATGCACTTTTGTTATCTTGAAGTTTCGACTTCGTGGACACGAATTTCTGAAATTCAATATTTCAGCAATTCATGTTTATGAAGTGAAACCAGATGTATACACCTCCTCTTTTGGTTCTTTCACATTCCTTTTGATGCCAGAATGTGTGGAAGGCATTATAGCTTTTCATGTCCAGAGTACTCTCTGTGGCCCTAAACCATGTCTGTGTGACTGTACAAACATGGACATCTTCCCAAGTAAGAAGTGCCTTCATTGAGTGTAATTTCTGATTTAGACATCTAGCGTTAAGCAGCATAACCTTGAGTTTATCGTTTGAGGATATTTTCATGTTAGGAAGTTTGTTCTTTTGACATTGCCTAAAAAATTCACTATGGTTGAAGCAAGTACCTTGCCCAGTAACTAAAAGGCAAGAGGTGAAAGATGAAGACCATCCCTGGCAAAGCAGCATGGTCTGTTGACCATATCATCCCAGCCTGACAACTACTGGATCCCCTTGGAGTGACACCAGTAGCCAAGCCAATTGTGGAAGTTGATAATTCTTTTGTTTGTATTGAGGAATCATCCTGGGTGAAGGTCGAATGTTGCTTAGGTCTACGGATGCACCTGTGTAGGACATATAATCTGCGAGGTTAGTCTTATTTCTCTTCATATAGTCCAGTGAGGTATGTCCCAAGTAAGTTTCTCCAACATTGAGCATGACAGAGGTATACCTGTGGATGTCCTTACATTCACTGCTGCAGTATTATAACATATGGGATTGCCTGATGTTGAAGCCCATTATTTGATCAGTCTACCAAAGGCTCGTGTTGCTTTATAGGTACGCCGAATATAACCCAAATGCTACTTGCATAGCGTGGGGTATAAAGGTGATGTTCAGGCCAAGCAAAAACAGAACTTCTTCCCCCCTAAATCTGATTGTATGTTTTTACAGTCAGTATGTTTACCTACGTCCATTTCTTGCCAGTTGAGCTCATTTTCGTTCTACAGTGACTACCTACACCTGTTTGCTTACTTCTCTGTAATTGCAGTTAAGTGCCCTGTTGTGAATTTTGTTTTTTCCTGCTTTTTTATGCTCCTTGGGATTAATGTCATTCTGGAAGGGTAGATGCCAGTGTGGGATAAAGATTTGGAATAAAAACTGCCATGATAAGTGTCTTTTTTGCCTACAAGCTTCTCATGACCATCTGTCTTGCTCAGTTTGTCAGGTATTTCTCCAGAAAACCCTTTGCAGTAGACATTCTTCCATTTCCTTTTATCTTGAGAACCTGCATCTTAAGCTTCTCACTAATGATGCAACGGATGGAATCTTCTCCCCGAGGTCAGTAGTTAGGGAAGAAGAGGGTGAAAAAGGTACTACCAGAATCTTCAGCTGACCAGACTCTGCCAGGTGTTTCTTCTGAGGTCATTAAAAACCCGGAGGCTTGCTCAGCTGTGTTGTTGCAGTTCTCTGCTGCAACCATGTTGGAGGTTGGTGAGGATCCAGTTCGCAGCATGTACACAGAGGCTTTGAGGGCATCTGTCTTGCATGCTCAGGGGGAACCATGGTTATTTTTGTCGAGGGGCCTAGGGGAGATCCTATGTTTTTAGTTGGTGAAGAAGTTCCTACTACTGTCCTTGACTGTCATTCTGGTTCTGAGCTTTCTCACTTTTGTGATGGGGGCATCCCCTTAAAAAGAAAACAACAAATTAAACATGTTTCTTCTGCTCCTAGGGACCCACAAAGTGAGTGGCAGGCCTTCAGACACAGGCTATTTACTGGTTTAATGTCCTTAAAGTATCCTCAAGGGGTTTTGGTTCCTGCTCCTCCTTGGTCCTCTACTCCCATAAAAGGTCTTGAGAACAAGATTCTTGGGAGAATAAACTGGCTTCTGACAATGATTCCCTGACTTATTTTACTCAAAGTCCTTCTCCTTTGGACTATGGGTCAGAGGAGGAGGGTTATATTTGTCTTGATATTCCTTTTGAGAAATTTTCCTTTGGAGACACACTTAAAAAGATGAGGTTTTTTTTTTAAGTGGGATTGTACAAGGGTCTCTGATATCCATAACAGGTAGGATGAGTTGTTGTGGTTGGAATCTCCTAAAGTTGTGGCTATCCCTCCTGTTTTGGCTGCTTTGCTAGATGAGTTTTCCAAGGCCTCTCATGCACCTGAATCTCTGCCCCTGATCCCAAGATGCCTGAAAGGTTTTAGAGGGTGCCTGAAGATTGTTACTTTTTATATAAATGTCCTGCTGCTGACCCCTCTGTAGTGTCTGTAGCCTCTGATAACCCATCTCAATTGCTTCCTTCACCCAGGTTACTGCCTTCTGACAAGGATAGCAGAACTATGGAAAGGCTGGTTAAGAAGGTTTACACTTCTGCTACCCTAGCTTTTAGGTCTATTAATTATCAGACATATATGTCTATGTATGTGTTGGTTCTTCTTTCTCAGCCCTGTCAACTTATTTCTGATTTTCCAGACTCTGAGGGTAAAACATCTATTTCCTTGCTACAGACTTACCCTCAAGTTAATCATCATTATATTATATGTAGTTATAGGTTCATAGGTGTGTTCATAGGTGTGTAGTAGGCTAATGGCCCTGGGGCCTTTAAAACCTACCCCAAAGGATTACCTGGCATCGTGCCACACGACCTTAGTTCCCAGTGCTTCTGTTGAGTAAAGCCACTGGAGTGATCCCTGGGGTGAATTTTCTATTTCCCATCCACTCATCAAGATTTCTCTTGAAGAGAGACAGTGAGGTGCTCTGCTTGACATGTATGGGAAGTCTATTCCATAGCATGGGCAGTCTCTGGGTTATGATGCAGTAGATGCCTCTTCTAAGGTTGCTGTTTTTGTTCAGTGATGAAGAGCTATTCTTTGCTTAGGGTTCAACTTCTACCTGATGATATTACAGCTAAGTTGATGGATGCTCCTCTGGACTCTAGACATTTTATTTGGGGAACCTGTTGCTAGTTTGTTTAAGTCCCTTAAGGATAAGTGTAAGGTCTTACAGGAGCTGAAATATGTGTTTGTTTCTACTGAGCCTACATTTCTGAGAAGCTACCCTGTTAAGCCTGCCTTTGTTCATAGGCAATCACATCCTTCTACTAAAGATAAGAAGAGTGGCAAATAGGCTCCTTCTGCTAAGGCTGCTCAGCTTTCAGGACTCCAAAGCCTTCCTTTACAGACAAACCAGGTGATGTATGACTATCCATCTCTTCTCAGCAATATTCATCTTTCTCTTGGCCTTGCTTTTTCTCTTCCTCTTTGGCTTCAGATCACTCAGGATGCTTGGGTTCTGTCAATCATTCGTCAGGGGTACTTCATGGTGTGGAAATCCCGTCCTCCTTTTATGGGCATTCTTCAGCCTCCTTGGGAACAACTTCCCTTTTTCCCAGAGGTTTTTCAAAATGTCTTGACTCAGGGTACTATTCAAGAGGTGTCTGTGTCAAAAAAGGGAAAGGATTCTACTCCAGACAGTTTCTAGTGAGAAGAAAAGATGGCTCTTAGAGACCTAATCTAAATCTCTTTCATCTAAACACTTTTTTAAAAGTGCCTTCCTTTTGGATGTTGTCCTTTCAGACTCTGTTTCCTCTCTTGCTCTCTCAGGCCTATATGGTGTATCTGGATCTCAAGGAAGGTTATCTACATATTATGAAACATTCTGTTTTCATGAACATTTTGTGTTTCTCTGTTGCTTCCTGTGATCTACATGTGATTTTCAGTTCTTTGCTTTGCCCTGTGGCTTTCTACTGCCACAAGTGTGTTCACCAAATGCCTTGCTCTTGCGATTGCTCCTTACTGGCTTCAAGGGATACAAATATTTCCATACTTAGACAACCTATTGATTCAGGCATCCTCTCCAGTCATCCTTTTACCAAATTTTCAATTTGCTGTTTCCCTTCAGAGCCTGGGGCTCACTATAACTTTCAAAAAATCTTCTCTAACTCCTTCTCAGGATCATGTTTTCCTAGGTTGCAGACTTGAGATGGTGCAAATGTTTGCATCCCTGCCACCTCCAAAGGTCTTAACTCTCATTTCTTTCTTTCACACTCTTCTTCCTCTGGCTTTCATTATCTCCACAGAGGTTCTGAGAGCTCTGTCTTTCATGGCATCCACTATTCTGATACTCCCTCTGTCCAAACTTCACATGAGAAAGTTTCAGCGGTTTCTGAAGTCAGTGTGGCCCCAACATGTACATCCTCTAGACTTTGTAGTTCTTCTTCTTCCTTGTATCAGACAGGAACTTTAATGGTGGATTCAGCAGTTGTCTTTGAGTCCAGGGATCCCGTTTCATCCCCCACTCCCCTCTGATGAATTAATCAGAGATGCTTCAGACATGGGATGGGGGGACATTTGGCTCCCTAAATATGTAGAGGGTTTTGTCGCCTCCTCAGCTCTTCTTATCATGGGATCATAGGATCATAAGAGGGTACTAGAATAATGGCCCTGAAGCCCTTACAAGTCTAGCCAAGTTTTTCCCTCTTGTAACAGTGCTATAAGTAGGCCTGGCTCAACACCTGCTGCCCTGTCAAGAAGGGTGGCAGGTGACATCCTAGGGGTGAATTTCTAATTCCTCATCCAATCATCCAGATATCGCTTGAGAAGGGCTCTGCTTTATTTGGATTGGAAGCTTATTTCAAAGTAAGTGTATCCTCTGGAGATGAACCTGTCTCACCATCAGGTTCTGGTAATATTGCTTCTCTCATTGAGGTCACTGGTGCAGGTAGAGCGAGTACCATTTGTTTTGCTAATGTATTGCATTTCAATCATGGTAGGATCCACGGTTGCCCTATATGCTAGGCAGAGATCATCCTTGAGCAGTCTGTATGACGCAGAGTATAGTGACAGGGATTTCAGTCTATTAGCATTGAACAGGTGTTGGACACCTTGAATTGTCTTTATAAGGCATCTCTCTGAGGTCTCTTCAATTCCTGCAGGTGCCTGGCAAGGAACATAACAAAGGGTGCATTGTACTCTATAACAGGGATGATGAGAGAGGATTACAGGTGGATTATAACCTCTGTTTCTCTGGAGGCAGTGCTCGTATTGATGAGATGGACAATGTAGAAACCTTTCCTTACCACTGTGGAGACATGGTGGTCAAAGGATAAGATCCTGTCAACCTGTATGCCCATATCTCTTACCACAGATTGGGTGCTCAAGGTGGTGTTGTTAATGTTGTACTTTGCAGTGACATCTCCCTTGCCAAAGGGGATGATGGTGCACTCTTTAGCATTTAACTTAAGCTTGTGGCTTTGGCACCAGTGGTTGGTTTGAGTAAGACTTTTTTGTATGGTGCAATATTGCTAGGGGATTCAATGACTGCGCACAGTTTGCAGTCATCTTCAAACTTTGTTAACCACATGCCCTTTGTATTGGCCTGTACTTCTGAGATGTAGATTCCAAACAATAGGGGCCCCAGTACCAAGCCCTGTGTTACACTACTGTTTACTGTTCTGAAGATTGATGAAGAGTCTTTGTGTTAACTGTGTGTGCTCTATTGGTGAGGCAGTTTGCTACCCACCAGACTATGTACAGTTTATGTATGATACTCGAGTGGGGAATGGTGTCAAAGGTCTTTGCTAGTTCTAAGTAGGTGTTATGCATATATTTGCCTTCATCTAAGGCTTTAGTGACTGTCTCAATGAAGTCCACCAGGTTTAATAGGCATGACCTACCTTTGATGAAGCCAAATTGTGATGGGTATAATGTATGGAGGTCACCTATATCATTGTTGATAAGGCCCATGATAACTCTCTCCACTGCCTTGCATATGATGCTGGCAGTCTTATGGGTCTGTAGTTCCCAGTGTCAGCAGGGAAACCCTCTTTGTGGAGGGAGATGACTGTGTCAGTTTTCCAGTCAGCAGGAACAAACCAAGTGGTTAGTCTATGGTTAAAGAGAGTACTTACAGGTGCAGCTAATTATTGCTTTAAGCAATTTTGATTGCAGCCAGGGATGTTGTGTGCTCCCATAGAGACCATAGTTTTAGCCCTAGAAATGGCATTAAGGACCTGTTCCTTAGTGATGTCTTGGGGAGGACATGAAGGATTGATATCTTGTGGTACATTATATGTTATGCCATTTACAAAATAATCTTTGCAACTCTTGGATTTACTTTTGAAGTTTCAGATGTAGCCAAAGAATGCCTTATGATTATCCTTGGTTAGGGTGGCCAATTTGGATCTGTAGTCAGCTTTTGGAATTTTTTTACTAGGTACCTTATTTTCTTATGTAGGCCAAGTAGGCATTCCTTTCAGTTAGAGGTCCATCTCTTACTGCTTTTGGACAGGAGTTTATTTCTATTATATAGCCTGTTTATGGCAGTTGTCCACCAAGCAGGCTTGTTCTTATGTGATAAGATTACTTTTAACCTGTCTGGTACAGCTGAGTCAATGCAGCTGTGAAAATGTTTATACAAGGTTTTGGTATATGCCTTGCCATTGGTATACTTGTCATCAGTAGGGGTAGGTGCTGTGAATCTAGTAATATCCTCATGTATGTGATTTTAGTTTGTTTTGGAGAAGTGTTTTAGTCTAATTTCAGCTGGAGGAGGGTCAGATGTTATTATGACATCTAGTGTGACTGACCTGTGTTCAGATCACACTAGAGATGACTGTACACTTGGGGATGTGCAGTGATCACTCAAAGATGCAGAATGTTTGAAAGCCTAGTGGGGATGGTTACCAACTGATCCAGGCTGTTAGAATTCACAAAGTTCAAGAATGTCTGTTCAAGATAATTTGTACAGGTGTAGTTAGACCAGTTTATTGATGGGTAATTAATGCCTGCCAGAATTAAGGTGATGGGCATTATATTGAGGGACTCCAGGAGATCCAAGTAGGCATTGCGGGTGTCTTGTTTATGGAGGAATACTTATAGCTGGTGATAATTTGAAGGGGGAGTTTACCTACAGAGAATTGTAGTTGGAGTAGTTCAAGGGACTTGTTTAGCCTTAGCAATCTGGAGGAGAATTTATTTTTAATAAAAATTGATACTGCCCCTCCTTTCGATTTCCCATTCTCCTTTGATGGTCTTAGTGAGTGGAAGGTGTTACCTGGTATGGCCGGGCTGCTCTCCACAGCTTTGAACCAGATTTCTGTGACAACACAGATGTCAGCATTCTCCAAGGTAAGGGCAGCTTCCAACTAGTGCAGTTTTAAGTTAAGTCTCCTAACATTTAGCAGCATGACCCTGATGTTTTCTGTGGAACAATTTGTGTTGAAAATGTTGTACTTGTGACATTGTCTACAAAAGGCACTATGGGGAGGCAACACCCTTTGTCAAAAGCTGAATACCTAGGGGTGACAGGTGGAGACTGTATTTCATGAAGCATCGAGGTCTATCAAGCATATCATCTCAAGATGACAGGAACTGGATCCCCTTGGAATGACACCAGAAACTAAGCCTATTGTTAAAGTCAGTCATCTTTTGCTTGTATTACAGCATCATCCTAGTTAAGGGTAGTATGCTCCTTAAGGCAAGGGACATACCTGCCTGGGACACATGCTCAGAGAGCTCAATCATGTATCTCGTCATATAGTCCAGAGAGATACTTCTCAAGTCCTTCACACCAACATGTACTATGACAGGGTCATAACAGTATCTAGTGCTGAGAGACATGAGTGTATGTGTGATGTTGCGGATCCTCGCACCAGATACACAACTGACTTTGACCTTCTCTTTATCCAGCCTGGTGACTGGCATATCAGTGTGTCTTTTGATAGAGTCCCATATGACTAGTGTATTTGGTTTAGTGTTATAACTTGGGGCTTACTCGGTAAAACACTTTCATGTGAGTTTTGATACACCTTGTGTTTATCTGTAAGTGAGCTATGTGTGGTGTGCTTGTGTTTGGGAGGTCTCCATGCTTTAGACTGTTTTTTAGAGAGGACCTCTGCATATGTAATTTTATGTTTTGGTTGCATGGTAGGTGGCTCTTCAGGCCTTTCATCCTCTCGCTCTCCAGGTCCTCTCAAGGAGTTCACAGAAAATACCACAGTGATGTGGTTTACATATAAACAGTGAGAAACAGGATCTTATCATCTTTGTTCGTTGGAAATTTTAATATGGGGAATTGATGTCTTGTATCAAGTGACTTCTCAGGCAATTTATATCCTTCTGGTCAGAGTATTGTGGCAGACACTCTGAGCAGGTCCTAAACTCAGTCCCATGCATCATAGGGATGTGTTTCTGGACAATATCCACAAGCGATGTACTCCTCAAGTGGATTTTTTTGCCACACCTCTGAACAGACAACTTCCTCTGTTTTGTGCCAGAGCCCCAGGTCCTCTGGTATGGAAGGTGGAATCTCTCATTTTCTTGGAAGGGGATGTTTCTTTATGCCTTCCCTCCCCTTCCTCTCATTCCAAAAGTCCCATTCAAAATTCAACCAGATGTTCTTAGGGTCTTGTTGCTGACTCCCTTTTAGCTGTAACAGCACTGGTTCCCTCTACCTCTGCACCTAGCCAGGGGCACCCATCACAAGTTACCCCACAGGGCAGATCTAATCACACAAGACAAGGGATCTCTCATCCATCCCCACCTATCCATGCTTCATCTGACACTGTGACTGATTGGATATTGATTCCTCATGGACACCTTTTGTCTAAGGATGTGCTGCATGGAAATCCTACTTATCAAAATGGAAGAGGTTTTCCATTTGATGTCTGTCTCATAGGCTGGACCCACTTACTGTGGTCGTTCCTTTGGTTTTCTTTTATTTGTTTGAGTTGTTCAGTGCTGGTTTGTCCTATTCTTCTATTAAAACCCATTTATTAGCTATATGTACTTGTCTGCCTTTTTTCCTCCTTCACCTTCTAGATTTGAGGTGAAACCGTTTCTTAAAGGCATCCTTAATATCACACCTCCCAGAAATCCTTTTTCTCCTCCCTGGGATCTTAATTTTCTTTTGGAGAAGTTGACTCATGCTCCTTTTGAGCCTGCTGCTTCAGTTTCCGTGCAACATAGTTCTTGGAGGACTGTTCTTTTGTTAGCTATTCCTTATGCCAGACAGGTGTCTGATTTGCAGGCACTTATAGCTTGTCCTCCTTTTTTGATCTTTCATGAGGACAGACTGTCCTTGTGCTCTAACCCTTCTTTTTTTTCAAAAATCTGTTTTTCTTTCTTTGTTTATACATGAAGCATGAACAACACAATAAAGACAGTTGTCACTAAAAAAGTAATACTTTTGAGTAATATTACATTATACATACAAAACTATATATAATAAAACTAATGAACTATATACAACCATGCTAAATTCCCATTCCAATAAGCAATTAAAACAATAACAATGGGATTTTGAATGCCCAGTAGTTGTATAAATGATACGAAAACAGACGGTATTACATTAAATATTACTAAATCAAAAGTCCGTCTCGAGGATAAAGATAAATCATGCTATATTATTATTGCAGGATGTGATAAAAAGTATATTGCAATAAGTGATAAAATGTGGATATCGTTTTTGGCTATGCATTAAGTACTTGTGGGCCATTAGGTATTTGATTGCCATTTGTTTAAAACCTCCCCATGAAAGTATAAATTTGTTTTTCCAATTCTGAGTAATATGCAATTTGATTAATGCAAATAGAGTGACTAAGATACATGTCTGTAGTCTTGATAACCCAGGAGGGGGATATATAGTATGGCAAATTTCCAGGAAAGGGTAGATTTCTCATAACCCATTTTTTGAAGTTTAACTTTTAATGAGCACCAAAGTCTGTAAGAGCATTTGCAGCTCCAAAATATGTGAAATAAATCAGCCTTCTGATTGTCACAGTATGTGCAGAATGGTGAAGTTGAAGTGTAGAATTTATTTAATAGAGCTGGGGAAAGATATGCCTCATTTAATATCATAAGTTGTGTATAGTTAAGCGTTTTAAATAGGATAGATTTTGAGGTAATTTGGATAGATCGGGTTATATGGTTAGGTGTGATTTTTAAATCCAAGTCAGACCAATAACTGGAGAAGAGTACATCGTCTTGTACTCTAATTGAAGTTATGAGTTTGTATGAATTCGAGATCATTTTTCTTAATTAACAATGATCTCCATAGTGTTTTACATAAGTTTATGTTAGTCATATTTAATTTGGGATCATCCAAAATTTTAATAGACATATCTTTAATTTGTCTCAGAATAATAACATAGCTTTTGGGAAGGTCCATCACCAGTTACATTTCAATAATAGATTGTTTCTTGAAAAGATAAATGTCTAATAGGCTTTTCTCTTTAAGGAATGGGAAAATATTTAGGTTGAGCATTTTTTTAATTTAGTTTAAGATTGAGATTTAGGTGCAATGGCTGTAAAATGTTAAAAGTGTTAGACAGATGTACAGTTCCAAAAATGTTTTGTAGATTAGTTACCTTATTCTTTAAAGATTCTTGTAACTTAAAATTCTTCAAGTTCTCTTTATTAAGGAAAGGAAGAACTTCAGGACTAAAGTTGAGAGATTTTTACATAGTGGTAGAATAATTATATCCAGGTTGGAACCCAAGTCTTCCTATTTGGGTTGTAATCAGAGATTGCCAGTAACCTGCTACAGTTGATTATGTTGTAATATAGTTTAAAGTCAGGAAGGGCAAGCCCTCCTTTATTTTTAGGGTATACCAGATGTCTATAGACAATTTTGGTTGATTTGGAAGACCACATAAATCTAGAAAGAGATGAGTGAAGCATTTAAAAAAAATATTATACACCAAAAATTGGAGGCATTAAATACATATAATATTCTTGGTAGTATGTTCATCTTAATAATGGCCACTTTTGCCAAAAATTAATGTTGAAGCTTATCCCATCTAAGTAGGTCTTGTTGAATAGTTGTCCAGAGTTTTGTAATATTACTTTCATAAAATTATTTTGAGTCTTGTTGAAAGGCTATTTCCAGGTGTTTTAATAAGTGATTTACTTTCATTTCTGTAGGTAAGGGGTAATTGGATAATTGGCAAAATAGGTTAATTGGAAAAATTAAAGATTTCTCCAGATTTAATTTACAGTTTGAGACTTTTGAAAAGGCATCTATGAAATTCAAAACCTTTATTGTATCAGAGTTAAGTAGCGAAAAATATGTTTAGATTGTGCATATAAGCAGATAAAGTGATGCTGGTATTATAGCTGGTCGGTATATGCTGAAAAGTTTTCTGTGCAATAAGTAAGAATAGTGGTTCAATATATAGATTAAAAAGATATGGGGACATTGGACAACCTTGTCTAGTTCTGTTCTTAATATCAATCTGGGAAGAAATAGACTTGTTAATCTGTAAAACAGTGTAGGCTTTAGAATAAAGTACTCTTATGTGTTGAATAAAATCATGGAGAATACCAAGGAAGACTGAGAATAGGAAGTTTATTTATTTATTTATTTAACATTTTGTTAACTGGGAAAGTCTGACTTGGAACGAAGCCAATTTTCAGCAGAGGCCCAGGGAGAAATGCTCCAGATGTACGTATTAATAATTAATTTATATCTAGTCTTTCAAAAGCTTTGGATACGGCAATTTCAAAAGCAAATAATGGGGTACGATTTTGATTAGGTAGAGTTATCATAGCATCTAGAGTGAGCATTGTCACGTTTGTCTATACTGTAAGAATCTAGCTTGATTAGATGATACAATGTAGGAGATAATAGTTTGTCTGTTTGCCAGAACTGCATCAAAAATCTTCAAATCCAGATTAATCAAGAAACTATGTCTATAATTTCATGGATTTTTGAGGTCTGTGTTTTCTTTAAGAATGAAAATTGTTTTAGAATCATTCAAGTGTATGTCAGTAATAGCATTATCTTTAATATAATATATAATACTTATCTGCCAGAGGGAATACCACGATCATGAAGGTAGTTTCCACCAGGGTGAGGTTCTTACATTGCACACTTTGATTGGGATGACCCCTGTGATTTCCCCAAATGTGGGAAACTAAACTGCATAATTTATGGTATGCTTACCTTTTACCCTCCCTTCCCTCCTCACTCAATCTCTAAGGCCTGTTATAACATGCTTAACTACCTCACTTCATCTCAACTCCAAATACATATCCAACTGACTTACACCTAGCTTCCTCTCACTACATATACTACTGACTCAGTCTACTCTCTTACTTCTTTATCTTCCCCTTCCATCCCATTAGTCCTTCTATCTTGTTCCACCTCTGTGTGGAGCATCTGCTTTATATCTGTTTGAGTTTAGTGGAATATTTTTATATAAGATTTAGGTTTATGAGTTTAGAACAGTATCTGTTTGAGCTTAGTACTATCTATATATACATCCTACCTTTATTCCTAGCATCTAGCTAGATATCAGAATATCTGTTCATTACTATGTTCATATCGTATGTATATCAAATGTGTGCTGCAGTTTGCATTATTTCATAATGTATGTATATTCAATTGTTCTTCATGTATTCTGCTGCTCATTTATTGTTCTGTGGAGCTTTTCTCCCCAAGCCTCCACTGAAAAAAGACTTGTGTCCAGTTGGAATTTCCCAGTAAGCAAATGTAAATAAATAAATAAATAACTGAATGGAAGTAGGAGAATTTTGGAAATTTTTCTGATTAAAAGTTTTATAAAATTCAGCAGTGAATCCATCAGGTCCTGGGGCCTTATTAGATTTAAGATTATTTATTGCCATAATTATTTCTTGATGGGTAAATGGAGATGAAAGAGAATCTTTCTGAGAACAGTTAAGTTTCAGGAAGTTCAGTTGACTCAGGAAGTTATCCAAGTCTTTTCCTGTGGTGGGGATTTTTGGGCACTTAAGGATTGTGAGTATAGATTTTCAAATAAGTGGACTATATCTTGATTAGAATAGTAGGTGGTATCTTGGTATAGTATCTCAGATATAATAAGAAATGATTTCCTTGGATTTATTAGCCTCACCAAAAATTTGGATGGCATTTGAGGCCACTCAGAGTAATTCACATGAATTATTATTTCCTGAAAGGATAAAATATTCAGGTATAATAGATATGGTTCGTTCTGAAGGTTGGCAATTTGTTTTTCAGAATTTTGATTATATGTTATTTGTAATTCTGTCTCTAAGTTAGTGATTTTTTATGGTGGATTTTCTGTCCTGAAAACAATTTATTATTCATACATAAAATCACCAAAGAATACACGACTGAGTGCTTTCATCCCCTGTCACGGATGTCATCAGAATCAATTAAAACATACAGCAAGCACCTTTATATAGCAATAAATTAATTAACCCAATTTACTAGATACAGAGATTTAGACTGCGGTGGTGATGCTGCGGTAGCGTTGTCGCCTCACAGTTAGACGTTGCCTGTTCGATTCTCAGTTAGAGCGTCTTCTGTGTGGTGACATGCGTGAATGGGCGTTCCTTCATTGAAGGTTGTGCGTTAGGCCCGGCAAGCCAGCACGTAAAACTCTACTGCCAATCATTAGCGGACCGGAGTTCCACTGTGGCGACCCCTAACCGGGAAAAGCCAATAGACACAACAACTAGATATAGAGATTTAAAGGTACAAGGTGTATACAAACATTCCTAACTTACACAATTTAAAATAACTAAAATGTATTATGAAAATCTTATCCGACTGTAACTATCATAAAAATTAAATGTTTATAAAGTATAAAAAAATGTTATTAAATAATATCCCCCTTTTTTAATATGGGCATTAAGGAGATGTTTTCATTTAATCCCGGACTATGAGTAGCATGTATCTTGACTTGCCATTTTAACTCTCTTTCTTCAGTCTGAGACCTGTAATCACCACATCTAGGATTGTGAAAAACACATTCTATAATACCATATTCAAACTCTCTATAACAATTGCATGTCAAAGAGTGTTTAAACAGGAAATTATTGTGGTTACCTGTTGTTATTTGGTATTGATGCTCATAAATTCTATCTCGGAGAGGTCTCTCCATTTTACTCACATAAAATGCGGGACATCCCACACATTTAACTAAGTAAATTAAACCTGTCATTTGACAATTGCCCTTGACAAATATTACTTTCGACTCCAGCCCATTTTCTAAAATAATTTCTTTGACATCTATAATAAATTTACACTGCATACATGTCCCGCATTTATGTACTCCGCCATTTTCTTGACCTTTATTATACAACCCTTTCTCTAAACTCATTTTAATGTTAATACCTGTCCTATAGACAAAAAGTGGATGGGACTCAAGTGTAGAATACATACTGGGACTACATTTCAAAATATTCCAATTACTTTCTACTATTTGTTTAACTGACCTAGCTTTTGGGCCATAGGGTAAAACTAAGGCTCTCTCATAAGTTTTACCTTGATAACTAGACTCTTTGTCTTCTAATCATACCCCCAATAATGGCTTATATCTAATGCCCCACTGCGATTCCACATACCCTAGGGTATCTTCCACCAATTTTTTACGATACCCACTTTCATAAAACATATTACCTACTTTCACTAATTCATTATTTATATCCTTCAAATGCAATGTCATACGAGCTACTATAATCATTTGGCCTTTTACTATACTTTTCTTTTGACTATAAGGATGGCAGCTCGAACATTCCAGATAAGAATTGCTGAACGTGGGCTTTCTAAAAACTTTAGACATAAAACATTCTCCATCTTTTAAAATATGGTTGTCTAAGTAATTTATTCCATCCTTGTTGCTGGAATAAGTGAATTTTAAAAAAACTGGATGAATTATTAAAATAATTTATAAAAGCTGTGATTCCTGAATCTACACCTTTCCATAAAATGAGTATAATCATCCCAAAATCACACATATAATTTTATGTGCTTACAAAATTCACAATTAAAAACCTTAGTATGCTCCCATTCTAATAAAACCATATTTGCATACATAGGGGCACCAGATGCACCCATAGACACTCCTTTTGTCTGTTTAAAATACTCTCCTTTATAAAAAATGTAATTATAATCTAAAACTATGCCCATAAATTCACCAATCAAATTCACCTCATCATTCAAATACTGAGTATATCTGTGAATACTATCAATAAATAATTCCATCCCTTCTTCTCTAGGTATGGATGAGAAAATGTCAACTGTATCAGTTATCATGAATATAATATCTTTATCCCATAATGTCTTTTTTATTCTGCCTAAAAAGTCCCAAGAATCTTTAATGAGATGCTCAGTCCTCACCTACACCTCTTTCAACCATCTACCTACACATACCCCAAAACAGTACGTTTTGAAACCTTGGCCCACCACAATAGGCCTCAAGGTTAGGTTTATTACATCTTTATGGATCTTTGGGATACCAAAAATAGTGGCTATTACCAGATTTTTAACTTTTACGTACTTATAGGTCTCCTAAGAAATTCTTTTATATAACAAAAAGTCTTCTATAAAATAATCAATTCTTTTATAACTTATATTAATTTCATTTAAAAAGACCATATAATAACTCTCTGTATTGTACAAACGATCCAATATTTTTTGAGAGTATTTTCATGAATCAAATATAACAGTCCCTGCTGACATGACTGGATTTATGAAAAACATTTGAGAAAAACAACCTGACCTTGGGGGCTTTTGCCCGCTACAAGCTTCTATTGTGTAGCTCTAATACATGTGTTACATTTCAAGGTACTTTTCTAGCTTAGACACAAGTAAACGCTGATTGCAGTTCATATATTTTCAAGCGGTCTTTGTTCTTATTATCAATAGCTTCTGCAGCTGTGTATTTTCTCACAGCATAAGCAGAACTCCTTGTCTAAATCTCATAACATTAATACAAGTGATACATCTATTTATTATTTTCCTGACAAAAGCAGAAATTATCTGCTTCCCTGTAAATTTCCAGAGCATAAGCAAAGATTATAACTGCGCATATTTCATGACAATACAAGACTGGAAAGCTTCTGCAGTTTATACAGATTTATGCAGTGTGAAACAGAATAAATGTGTTAACCCTTTTCAAACCTTAAATGCACTAAGCATATTACTAATACATACACTAATACATATTTTTCTAACATTTCCCCCCTTTTAATACTTTTATTCTACTTTCAAAATAAGCATAAACAGTTTTTCTTCCCCTAACCTCTTCCTACTTAGGATTTGCAGTTAAGAGAGTCATTCAGTTTAAACTTATGAAAGCATTTTCAATTTTTTGACAGTTTTTCAAATTCAGCACCTTGATATAAGGTTTCTGAAACTGACATGTCTATAAAGTCTTTAATCAGTCTTTTCGTGCAGGGGATGCAGCAGCAAACACATACCCCCAGTAGGATCATTCCTACACAGATGGCAATCAAAATATTCATTAGGATACTGCCCCACCCCCCAAACAATCTCTGGAAAAAGTCCATCAATGGATTTGGTCCTGGTTTGGTCATGGCCGACACTTTCTGAATTACCTCAAGGTGATTGTCTATCTCGTGTTTATGGTCAGGAATATACTCCTCCTGGATTAAAGCGCAAGTACCTCCTTTCGCCGCTAGGGTGAAGTCGAGAGCCATGCGGTTTTGAAGCACTACAGTTCTCATGGCATTCAGTTCATCAGTCACCAATTCTAGAGCGGAAAAAGTTGCATTGCTCATTACTTCGAGAAGTTTAGACAGTTTTCTCAGCTTCCAGATCGATTTCACTGCTCCATATGCTGGTAATACACCTGCCTCCGATATAACACTGTCACTCAAGTCCATGTGTGTCAGTTTATTGCTTATAAAATTATGGTTTTTCCAGCACGCATCGATTTGCCCCACTGGATTTACAGGTTTCTTGACGACCTCGAGGACATCCTGAATTTTTCCTCGTGGTAAGACTGCCGTGTGTCGTATGGCCGGGACCAGGTAGCCCAAAAAACAACTGCCAGACCAATTCTCAGGTAACCACTTGTATGCTTTCCTACCACATACAAAATAACAATCCTCTACTTTAATAGTAACTTTACTATGAATATACACTTGTCCTGCATGAAACATTTTTCTATCAATTATAGACAGTTGTTTATAAAGAACAGAATCATGTTTTACTTCATCAATTCTTTTGTGCATCAATTCAAAAAATGAATCATAGTTTGTATTACAGTAAGAACCTGCGTTATTAGCTTTAGTGTAGCATCTATAAGGAACAGTCACATTGCAATTGCTCCAACCCACCTGAACAGTATCATTTTTATAAAAACACACAGTCTCTTTTTGTGGAACAGACAAGTGCAATGCTATTTTATCTTATGATGTAACAGTTGATGTATCATAAATCAAGTTTTCCCAGGTCTCGTTGACTCCTAGGGGGACTGAAGTCATTAATAACACCCCGTATGCTGTCGGCAAAGCTGTGCAAATCCAGCAATTCGAAACATTGAAAGTCTCAGCATACACATATTTGATTGCCTGGTAAGTGTTGAAGTTCGGGTGCCAGTCTATGAGCAACACTTCACGTTTATTCAGTTCAGTTTGTGTGGCTGAGAAAAGGAATGGCCAAAACAAAAAGATTATTGTCACTAGTACAGGTTAACAGGATGATTATGCAATACTTCTGAGGAAATGGTTGTTCTGCATTCCTGTTTTCTCCAACTCTTCCGAGTAGTTTTATTTGGATTTTTCTAGATTCTATCATTTTTGCTCTTGATATGTGACAAGATTTTTGTCCAGTTCAAAGTTCTTAACTAGTTTGCAGTGCGTTAGGTGGATCCACGAGGCCCGCTCTGTGATTTTGACTGCAGTGGGTGTTGAAAGAAGCACCTGGCATGGGCCTTCCCACCTTGGTGACGTCCAATTCTTCTTTTTAACAGTTTTCACCCAGATCCAATTCCCTGGGATCACTGCCACTTCTGATGTTTTGGTTTGTTCTTTATCTGAAACAGAATTTGACTGCAACAGATGTTTAGAATTCAACAAATTTCTCATATATTCGGCTAGTGTACAGTCAGCTTCCTGGTCTGCGGGCATGAGAGGTTTCCACTGGGGTATATAATAAGCCCTTCCAAATAGTTTTTCAAAAGGAGTCAATCCTTTTGCAGTCGGAACAGTTCTCATGCTCAACAGTGCCAGGGGCAGACAGTACACCCGATTCTTTTCTGCTTCTGCTATTAATTTTCTTAACTTATTCTTTAATATTCCATTATGCCTCTCAACTAGCCCTGCAGATTGCGGATGGTATGCACAATGATTTTTTAAAGAAATACCAAAATGCTTACTTAACTGGTGTATGGTTTGGTTTACAAAGTGTGTACCATTGTCACTGTAGATCCTTTCCGGAATGCCAAATCTAGGGATGATTTCTTTAACAAGGACTTTCGCTACCGTAGCTGCGTCTGGATTTTTAGTCGGAAAGGCTTCCACCCATCTGGAAAACATATCTACAATGACAAGACAATACTTCTTATTTTCACATTTGTTCAATTCTATGAAGTCCATACAAATAGTATGAAATGGATATGGTGGTGTAGGGAAACTCCCTTGCTTGGGCTTTAATGCCCCATGTGCATGATGTTTGTTACAAATATGGCACATCAAACAAAATTTTTTAGAATAGTTTGTAAACCCAAATGTTGTGAACACTCGGTTCACCAGCTGTACCATCCCCCCTGTTGAGACATGGCATTGCCCATGGCTCAACAAGGCTGCATATCTAAACAAATTAGATGGCAGTATCGGTTTCCCTTCTTTAGAGATGTACAGCCCCTTTTCAAGAATTGCTCCTCGTTTTACCCATCTTTGTTTCTCAACTTGCGTAGTGAGTGTCTGCATTGTCTTTAACATTTCTAAGTCTAAAATCTCAGAGGGTTGTAGTTCCTCATTCAAAAGAAATACTTCTGAAGCTGCCTGCTTTGCAGCTGTATCAGCTCTCGCATTACCTTTTGAAATCCTATCCTGTTGCTTGGTATGAGCTGTGCATTTACAAATAGCTACTTTCTGAGGTAACTGAATAGATTCTAAGAGATCTGGAATAAACTGTGCATGATTAATAGGGTTGCCAGTAGATGTTATCATTCCTCGGTTTTTCCACTGTTGCACAAAAACATGTACAGTAGAAAAAGCGTACTGGCTGTCAGTAAAAATGTTCACACATTTACCCTTTGCTAAGGTGCATGCCCGTGTCAAGGCAATCAATTCTGCTGCCTGTGCAGATAAGTTGTGTGGTAAAGGTTTTGCTTCTATAATCTCAGTATCAGAGACTACTGCATATCCTATTAGGTTCTGTCCTGCAGGACCCCATTGCACGAGCCATCCACGTAGTATGTCACCTCAGCATCATTCAAGGGGACATCCGTGAGATCTTTTCCAGGCAGTGTCTTTTGCTCAATCACCTGCAGGCAGCAGTGTGGTGTGCCATCTGCAGGGGTTGGGAGCAAGGTAGAAGGGTTCAAAGTCATGCATCGTTCAATTGTCATATGAGGTTGGCTCAACAATATAGTCATACAGGAAAGATGCCTAGCAGGGGAAAGATATGCTACCTTCTCTTGCAGTAAAATAATTGTGACTGCATGAGGCACTCTCAATGTGAGAGGGTGGAATAAAACTACTGAGGCCAAAGCCTGTACTGCCATTGCAGCTGCAACTACTGCTTGTATACAGTGAGGTAAAGACCGTGCCACTGGGTCTAGTTGTGATGAATAATAAGCAATGGGGCGTTGCTTGTCCCCATACTGTTGTGTTAACACTGATGTCATATAACCTTGCTTACAATCTACAGTTTGGATAAAACATTTATGATAGTTTGGTAATCCCAGAACTAATGAGGACGCTATTAACTGTTTCAGTTTGCAGAAAGCAGATTCTGCTTCTGGTGTCCATTGTAACAAGTCCTGTGCTGCCATAGGCTTTTTATATATCAGGTCAGTCAGTGGTGCAGATTCCAAGGCATAGTGTGGAATCCAGCTCCGGCAAAAATTAGTTGTGCCCAGGAAGGACATCATTTCCTTCTTGGTAGTGGGTTTTGGTGCTTGTAAAATTGCTACTTTTCTGTCATCTAATGTTCTACCCTCATTGGATATTACATATCCTAGATATTTGACTTGTTTTTTCCAAAGCTGCAGCTTATTTTTGTTTACCTTATGTCCTTCAGCGACTAAAAATTGTAATAGCGCTATGGTATCTTCCTTGCAATCTTGCTGGGTGGGGGCTGCCAGCAGGATGTCATTAACATAAAGTAAAATCTGACTGCCTCTTGGTGGGGTAAATCCCACCAAGTTGCTTCCAATTTCTTGTGAGAATATTGTTGGACTTTCACAGTATCCCTGTGGTAGTCGCGTATATGTATATATTTTCCCCTGAAATGTGAATGCAAACCAATACTGGCTGTCATGGTGTATTGGTATCAAAAAGAACGCATTGCTGATATCTACCACAGAAAAATATTTCTGTTGAGGTTTTAAGTCATTCAACAGGGTGTGTGGGTCTGGCACCGTAGGTGCCCTTGGTATTACTGCGTCATTTACAGCTTGTAAATCTTGGACCATACGCCATTCTCCATTTGCTTTTTTAACAGGAAATAAGGGTGTGTTACATGGTGAATCAGGAGATTCCACCAGTATCTCTTTCTTAAGTAAATTTGCTATAATAGGTTTGATTCCTACCTCTGCATCTTTTCTTAAGGGATACTGTCTTTTCTGTGGTCTAAATGCTGATTTTGGCGTGATAGTAACTGGTCCCGCTGTACGAATAAGTCCTACATCTGATTTTCCTGTTGACCAGAGAGTTTCTGGTATATTCCGTAAGGCATTCTCTTTCTCCTTTAATAAAAGTGCTAATCAGCTGTCCTTGCTAGACTGCAAGTGCATGGCTGGGTGGGTCTGAGTTATCCAATTCAACTTCTTCATTTGTATTCCCTGTTCTGACAGTTCTAACTCTGTCTGTTTCTCCCATCTCGTGACTTTTTCTCCTAGGTCTGCCCATTCTATGTTTTTGTCCTTAGTTAAGCTAACATGTGGTAATCAATTAGATTTATAGAGTGCAAAGAACTCCTAGGGCAATGAACAGCTGGCTACACTGTTCCCTTCCATGTCCCAGTACAGATTACATAATATCAATCTGTTTGCATGATTTTTAAACAATTCTTGCTCATATTCCTTTTCAGGCCCTGGTGTGTTACAGTAATACAGAGTACAGTGCAACAGGTGCTGTTTGTCAATGTCAAGGGAGGTGAACTTACTGATGGCTATATTCATTAATTCTTCGGTCACAGTCCCTGGACCAGTTATAACCAAGTCTTGACTGTACCAGTAAAACACTTCACCCTCCGATTGCACTGCAAAGGTATCAATTTGTTGCTGTGCTTCCATAACCTGCATGGTCGGAACTACTGCTGTACCAAATAGCTGCATAAGGTCTCTGCCCAAGAGGTTACTGGGCATTTTGCAGAAAAAACAATTTTGCTTTTCTGGGTCAATCCTGAAACAGGATCAGTTATTGCGATGCCACGGGAGAGAGGCTCCCGGTACAGCTGTCCATTAGCTGCTTTTACTAGTATATAATCAGGTGACTCTGAATTTTCTGGCAGTTTGGAGGGATGTATCAGGGTTCGTGATGCCCCTGAGTCACACAAAAATGTAACTTCCCTCCCTTCTACCAAGAGTGTAACTTCTGGTTTTGTGTTTGCTAAATAGAGCTCTAAGCTCAATAAAGCTAAATCCAATATTTCATTTTCTTCACTATCCGTAACTTCCTGCACTTCCTCTATTTCTTCTGTCACATCCTCTACTCCTTCTATCACATTCTCATTTGTCCTTTCTTCGCTACCCCCATCTAGTGATTCCTATCATATAGTCAGTCCTCACCCTCCTTGTCTTCCGTGGTTGCCTTCTTGTTTTTTCTGCAATCCCTTGCTAAGTGTCCCTTTTTACCGCATTTAAAGCATTCTCCCCTTTTCTTTCGCCCTTCAAAGTCTTCTGATCGCTGATCAGATTGTTTGTTTCCCTGGGCATTTTTCTTGCCCTTTTTCCCGGACTGTACTACATAAACTTCTGCTCCATCTTCTACAGAAAATACTTGTGCTTTCTTTTTCTTTTTGCTATTAAAATGCCTTTCGGCATGCCTAGCATATTCAAGTAATGACTGTAACCTGCTTGTACGATGGTCTACCATGTGTTTTGTAATAAAACTGCTTATGGGTGAAATACTGCCTTTTAAAAATGCATTCTTTAACCGCTGTTCATATGGGGAATCTTGTGTTTGATCTTCAGGAGCCTGCATTCCACAGTGGTTATTAAAACATTCTAATAATCTGGCATAATATCAGTCAACAGTTTCACCTTCTTGTTGGATGCATTGATTAATGCAAGTCCAGTCTGCCCTAGGCTTCCATTTCCCAGAGATGCAGTCTGTAAGACCTTTTACTCTGTTGTCTAATTCTGCCCTGCTATGTGGGAGGGGTCTTTGTGCAGCGTCACGGGGATTCCAGTTGCCACTAATCATGTGCCAATCTGGCCCCACAATTTGTTTAACTACTTTTTATACCTCTTCTCCATTTAAGTTATATTCAGCCTCATTCCTTGTAAAACTTCTCAGAACTTTCTAAAATTAACTTTTGGATGGGGAATTCACTCAGTGGCTTTCCGGATATCTTCTAGAGTCCAGGGTCTATACACTAGAATAGTTGGGTCCTGGCCTTCCTGTCCTGCCTGAGGATTAGGTACTTCTATGAGTGGACATATTTCTTCTTCACCCATAGACCGTGAATTCTTAACCATTTGATACAACACAATGTCTCCTTTCGAGTTACCTGCCCATGTTCGAGACCTGTTCCTGATGGGATCTCTAATAAAGGGTTTTGCTTTTGTAATGTCTCTATTTTCAGTGACAGCAGGGTATAATGGGGGTGGAATAACCTGTTCACTTGCTTCATATTCTGGTAAGGGAGGTGGAGGGGCCGATGCTATTACTAAGTTATTGTCCTCCTTATCTAAAAACATCACTTTTGAATTATTATTCTTTTGTTCCCTACGGTTTATCTCCTCAATCCACCTGTGTGCCTGAGGAATTCCTAATTGGCGTTGCTTTTCTACCCGACCTTTGGAATCGGTCTTGAGCTGTTTGACAAGTTTGATAAGTGAGGATTTTTCTAATTTTCCATCGAATTCATACTTACTAACCCATTTTGAATAGTATTTAATATTGTCAGCGCGCTGCGACTGCATGTATTTTGCGTCTTCGGTTAACGGCAGATTTTGGGGTCTTTTTGTGCAATTATTACCCATTTTGTTCTACCCTTTTAATCGTTACGCAACTTCTCTTATTTTTTAACGTGGTACCACAGATTTTGTTATAGTCTCTTCAGAATGGCTACCTACCTACTCTGTTTTCCCTGATCTATGACAAGACAGTAATCTTTTCTGTCCCTGACTTGTAAAAATACAGTCTTGACAAAAACAATACAAATCTAGTCCCTGATCTAAAACAGAAAAAAGTAGATTCACCTTACCTGAGCCTTCATGATTGATCACCTGGTTCATGAAAACCCATCCTTCAAGTCGCAGATCAGAAAGTGGCTGGCATCTTTTGTACGACAATTCAGTCGGAGGGCTTTTCATATAAGAAGAACCGATTTGGTTTCTTCCCCGTACGGTTTCAACCACCTGGCCCATCTGATCCGAGGTGAAGTGAGGGTTTCTGGTCCGAAGGACCAATCTGTCAAAGGAAAAAACTTCAAAGACCAATTCACGTAAGGTTCAGGTATGGGACCTTTTATTACTTGCAGCAAGGAGACAAAAACATGCACATACAGGATTCTGCCTAACTACTAACAGGAAGTATGCTCTTCTTATACTGTTCTACAAAACATTGTTTTCTATAGTTGACATAATTAAACACAACTTTCTGTATTGTTCTACAGCAGATGTTACTCAGATTTTCTGCTGACATGACTGGATTTATGAAAAACATTTGAGAAAAACAACCTGACCTTGGGGGCTTTAGCCCGCTACAAGCTTCTATTGTATAGTTCTCATACATGTGTTACATTTCAAGGTACTTTTCTAGCTTAGACACAAGTAAACAGTGATTGCAGTTCATATATTTTCAAGCAGTCTTTGTTCTTATTATCAATAGCTTCTGCAGCTATGTATTTTCTCACAGCATAAGCGGAACCCCTTGTCTAAATCTCATAACATTAACACAAGCGATACATCTATTTATTATTTTCCTGACATAAGCAGAAATTATCTGCTTCCCTGTAAATTTCCAGAGCATAAGCAAAGATTATAACTGCGCATATTTTATGACAATACAAGATTGGAAAGCTTCTGCGGTTTGTACAGATTTATGCAGTGTGAAATAGAATAAATGTGTTAACCCTTTTCAAACCTTAAATGCACTAAGCATATTACTAATACATACACTAATACATATTTTTCTAACACCCTGATAAGAGAGGAAGAGAAAAAAATCTCTTTCCCTCTTGTTAACTACCTTAGGAAGGATCTCAGTAATAAATTTAAAAGGATATCCTCTCTTGAGAAACATTTGTTTAAGGTTATCACATTCCCCTAAAAACTCATCCATGGGGGAAACCATACATGCAGCACACACAAATTGACCTTTAACAATGGCTTTCTTTTGCTTTAATGAATGGGTACTGGAAAAATTAAGTAGAGAATTAGAATATGTGTCTTTCCTAAAGATTTTGGATACAAATTTCCTGTTCTGGCAATTTATGTCAATAAAATATCCAAAAAGGAAATTTTGTTTATATCATGGGTGTAAGTAAACTTTAAAAAAATAGTAGTAGATTCAATATATGACCCAAATTCATTAATGGTTTCTTCAGATCCATCCCATAAAATAAACATATCCAAAAAGTGGGCATAAAACTTCATATGTTTTAAATAAATAGAAGGGAAAATATTTCTTCTCCCATTGCAAAAGAATAATATTGGTGTATAGGCCATCACAGGCTGAACCCATAGCCACTCCCTCTTGTTGTAAATAAACCTCATGGTTAAATAAAATAAAATTATTTTTAAGAACAATTTCCATGAGATGTGTATAGACCGGAACATCAAAATAATATAATGTTCAATGTTTTTTTATAAAGAAACTCAGTGAACCAATCTTGACCTGAGTCATTAGGTATTACAGAATAAAGATCCTTAATGTCAACTGTTGTAAAAACATATGTATCCTTAACAGATATCTTATTTATTGAATCTAGAAAGCTCCATGAATCTTTGTATATATGGGTTTGCTGTAAAAAGGGTTCTTTAACTTGGTATCCAAATATTTAGCTAGTGGGTGAGTAATTGAACCCTTTGCATCAACAATTGAGTGCATGGGTGGTTGTGTTACATTCTTATGCAATTTGGGTAATCCAAACATAACAGATAACCTGGGATGTGAAACAGTAAGTTAATTTAAAGTTTCAATCAATATGGACCCTTCAATAAATACATTTGAAGTTCATTTCTAATATTATTATACGCTCCATTTAGTTCATTTAGAGAAGATTTCGAGTTGGCCTTACCTTCGAAAATGAATAACATTTTCTTATTATAGTCTTCATAATTCATTAAGACTACCCCACCACCTTATCAGGTTTCATTATTCTAATTTTATGCAATATATTCTTAATTTTTTTATGGTCTGATTCTCTTTAAAAAACACATCACTGAAGTTTCTACTTATAGTGGTGGAATTATGAATGTCTAATTCACAGATTCTTTCTAATAACTGGATAATAGGATGATGTGTGTAGTTATAAGTACTAAAAATAGCTAAAGGGTTAAGAAAATGATCAGAAAAAGAATTTTGGGATAAAACTTTTAAATTTATTTTAAGTGTGTAAAGTTTTAAATCCATTAATGCATTGACAATATCACAGAAATGTTGAGATGCAAAGGTGAAACCTTTTGCAAAAATATCACAGTGTTCTCTATTAATATTGACATTAGAAGAATTATATACCATGAAGTCACCTAAAGAATTGGTGACGACATGGCATGATGGTAGTGTATGGTCCAATAATTCATCCAAAGGGATACTCAATAATGTATTTGGTGCATCCTGTCTCAAAACAATTCATTCTTGTTGTTCCAAGAGTCTGATTGTAGAAACTCCAGTTTGATGGTTGATGCAGGCAACTGGGCAGGTTTAAATGCGCATATTTCTATTAGCTCTTTATTAAAACTAAAAGTTGTTGAGAGATAACTTAATTTTAATTTTAATTTTACTTTAATTCAATTTTTTTTTTAAATGTTTAATGATTTATGCCAGTTCTATGTTGATTTAATATGGCTTATTCACTTCATTCATTTTTTACTGATGTTTCATACATGTATTTATTACATTCAATGCCTTATGTATATTTATGGCTTTAAGGGGGTGTGTTTAGGGCTAATTTTAATATTATGGTGTTTCTTGTTTTCTCATTATAAAAAGGAAATTGATTTTTATAATTTATCTAATGAAGTCCTTAATTGTCAGACAAAAGGACTTATCACTGTCATCTTCTTGGATTTTTCCTTCTGTTTTACTGGATCAATAAACTTAATTTTAATTTCTTAAGCATTGACTCATATTGTATGAGAGCATGTGTGAGAGGGACAAATCCAGATTCTTCTGTGTGGACTATTTGTTTTTGTACTTGCTCACATCCCCAACATATTCCTTTTATGGAAGAACTAATTTTACTGATTCTGTCTGGGGTTAAGAATGCTCTGTGCAAGCATTTCCAATTAAAACTTTCTAGTACTGTGTAAAGGATGTATATTTTATTGATAATAACATATTTGTTTTAATACCTTCAATTAACTATATTGAATTCCTTCTGTTGTATATTTCCAATATGAGGTTTAGGGTGTTGTTTTATAGTTTATCAATATTTTGTAAAATTTTGAAATACTGTTTCCCATGTCAAAGTCATTATATATTATTGCACATATGTATTTCATAAATTTAGGTATTTCTTTAAATGTAGAATTGTTAATTATTCTACTTAAATCTTGTGAATATGATATAATACGCTGTAAAGTTAGCCAGTCATGTTGTAGAATTTCATATATTGTTTTTATTACTTGCATATCTAAAACTTTTAGTTCTTTGATACATTGGAGCAAACACACAAATCTTTTCTGTTCCCAGGAATTAATAACTTCTCTATATATTGTATGTGTAAAGTTCTTTGTGAATATAAATGGTGTTAAAAGATCAAACCAGATTTTTAAATCTATATTTGAATTAATAATTTTCCTAAAAGAGGCAATGTAATAATTAATCATACGGGTTTTAGTGGGTTTAGGTATGTTATGTTGCATATTAATACATAATATATGCCATGGCAAATAGTTTTTATCTGTTATTTGAAATGTCTTTTGTAAATCAAATTAATTTACTGATATTACAGTTAGCAATTATTTCCAATTTACAGAGTAATTTTGACTTATCCAATCTGAGATTGTTTTATATATTGATGCTTCTATATATGTTTCTATATCAGGAAAGTTTAATCGTCCCTGTTTCCATGGTCTGATGTGATGTATTAAAGCTATTCTGTTTCTTTAAGGAAACCATAAAAATTTTATTAGGCATGGCTTTATTTCTTTAAGTATATTCCTTCCTGGTAACAGTTGTATTGCCAAGGCTATATATAGGTTCTTGGGCAGTAAAATCATTTGTATTAACTGTAGTCTATCTTCAAATGTTGATATTATTTTGTTCCATTTTTCCAGAGATTTTAATTGTATTGATGATATTATTGTAGTTTTTAGACTAATTCATTATTATTCTTGCATAACTCAATTCCTAGATATTTTAAGGTAGATTCTTGTTTCCCTATGATGTAATCCCTCTTAGTTTACAGTTCTTCTTTTTATTTAAAAATAAAAATTTTGAATTTGATTTATTGAAATGGAGTCCTAAAATCATATGAAATTTGTCAATTAATATATCTAATTCTTCTAATGTCTCTTTTGTATTAGATAATTTTAGTAATATGGCATCAGCAAATAGCATTACTTTAGAATTGTATTGTTCATAAACATCTATTCCATTGATTTTTATATTGTTACAAATTGACTCTGCCAATATTTCAATAGCCAGAGCAAATAGAATTGGTGACATGGGGTATCCTTGTTTATTGCCTTTTGTTATATGTATAGATTCAGAGGTAAAAGGACATAACTTGACATACACTAAATTACTTGCATATATATTCCTTAGGAGATGAACAAAGGATGCAGGAAATTCAAATAGCATTAGGATTTTGAATAAATAGTCCTGATTTAGGGAATGAAAGGCTTTCTCTATATCTAAGCCAATTATGAGTGTTTTTTTTTTTCTTTATTAACATAATCTATAAGATAAATTATCTTTTTAATGTTGTCATGTCTGTGTCTATGATATATAAATCCAGTTTGATCATTATTTATTGTTTTGGATAGTGGTATTTTCATTCTGTTAGTTAATATTGTCATAAATATATTATAGTCATTATTTAATAATGATATAGGTCTATATGAGGTACAGAGGATTGGGGATTTGTTTTCGTTTAAGATTGGTGTAATTAAGGAATATCTCCAAGAGGGTGGTATTAAAGCTTGTGACTGAATTTCTAATAGAGTTTTATGGAAGAGGGATAGTATCTTTGAAGGAAAAAGTTTATATATTTCCATAATTATGCCATATATACGTGGAGCTTTATTATTTTTACCCTCTTTTATTGTTTCTGTAATTTCTTGGTAGGCTATGGGTGCTTGGAGATCTAGTTTGAATTTTTCTGGTATTTTTTTATATTAGAACATTTTTCATCTAGATTTAATTGATCGATATGTATATTTTATTTTTGGAAATGTTCCATATAGTGATTTCTATAGCCATCAAGAATGCCAGCTATATCCAAGACATTCTCCCTTTCTTTTCATGGAAGATACGTTTAATGTTATTAGCTTTTGATTGTATTTTGATTCTTGTGGATAAATTATATAGATATTTGGAAGAAGTGGCCAAGGTATTAATTTTTAGTTTTTCTAAAGCTAAACTAGGTTTATATGTTAGAATTTCATTGTATTTATTGTTTAATACTTCTACTTTCTTTTTCATCTCCAAATTATTTTGATTTTTTTCAGCTTTTTCTGACAAAAGTTTGGATTGTAGACCTAATAATTCAGAATCCCATTCTCTGATTTTTTTTATGCCAAGTTAGGGTTTTACCATATATGTAAGCTTTTAATGAGTCCCATATCATTATTTTATTTATCTCTGTGGTGTAATTAATATCTAAGAAGAACTGTAATTCAGATAATAACCAGGGATTGCACTATTTAATTTTAGCTATATATGCTGGGGGCAGCCACAGTGGTGCAGTGGTATGCATTGCCACCTCACAGCAAGACATTCTCCAGTTTGATCCTCGGCTGGGGTGCCTTCTTTGCGTAGTCTGCATGTCCTCCCTGTGGTCACGTGGGTTTCCTCCTGGTGCACCGGTTTCCTCCCACATTCCAAAGACATGCTGCAGGTGGATTGGACACTCTAAATTGGCCCTAGGTGTGAGTGTGTGCATGTGTGTGCCTTCTGTGGAAGGTTGGGTGCTGGGCTGGCAACTCAACACCGTAAAACTCCACTGCCAATCATGAGCGGACAAGGTGATCCACTGTGGCGACCCCTAACCGGGAAAAGCCAAAAGAAGAAGAAGATGCTGGAATTCTGGAGTTAAATATTAATGCTTTGTACCCATTTTGAAGATTTAAGAAAAAGGACAAAAATAAGACTACAAGAGGGTGATTGAGAAATTAATGATTTTAGGGTGTAAATCATGGGCAGCAAATAGTTTATCTATTCTAGTTTGGGTACCAAATCTGTGATCTTGATGGGAAAAACAACAAAGATTTATCTTCTTTAAATTTGAAAGTATCTACAAGTTGAAATGATTCTACCCACTTGTTAAAAGCTTTTGATACAGCATATATATGCAGCAGTCTTTTATTTGTAGTTTCAGAAATATCAAATATACCGTTAAAATCGCCTCCTAATATTAAGTTGCCTTTATAATTATTGGAAATGAAATCCAAGTGTTTTTTAACAGTTCCTGTTCCAGTGCCTGGGAACCAGTATAGACTGGCTAGGGTCCATATTCTGTTATTATATGTAACTATTACTAATGTCATAAGGCCTTCTTTATCTTTATACGTATAAATGATTTCTGGGTTAATCACATTTGTTTTCCATAAAATTGTCACCCCTTTTATCTTTGTCTTATAAGTGGATTGCACCAATATCATATATTCCTTGGGATTCCATTTGTAACTGTCATTTTTTTTAAATGAGTTTCTTGAAGGAAGACAATTTGTGCTTGGTTCAGTTTTAAATATTTCAGTAGATTTGATCTCTTGGTAGGATTGTTTAAGTCATTGGTATTTAAAGATAAGTTAAATCCATCTTCGGTTATTTAGACTATGTATTTTTGTTTTATTGTGACTATTAAACATTTTCCTCTGATAACTATAAAGTATAGGTTTGAGCTTTTAAAGGAAATTATTAGTTTTATACTTTAACAATAAAGTAATGTTTTGGTGAGGCATACTAAAAATGTTTTTGTGAATTGACAAATTTAAATTAATAAATGTTAACAAAAATAAGATCCGCACTAGGAATGGAATGAAATCTGATGGATAAATCTAAGTCCATCAGATTATCACTCATACCCTAACAATCCAGGACATCTAAGCTCTATAAATTGAATTATCACATGGAGAATATTTGTAATAGGAATAAGCAATATTTATATTATATTGAACAAATATAGTACTATTGTAGATTAGACAGAATTCTAATGCAATATAAATGTCTAATTATTGTATAAGCAATTAATATTTACATAAAAGATAGATGACAAGCAATTCAATCATAGTAAAGTAGGCTGTATCATCTATAAAACCTCAAAATCCACTCAAACCTCACCCCCCGCCCCCGCAAAGGTAACCACCATGAAAAACTTCTCTAAAGCCAACTTTGGGCTCCTAAGAACAAAGGTGGCTAACTTCACGGCACCCATGTAAATAGAGAATAGTTGCATGAGGGCCGAATCATACACCAATACACTGTATGAACACGTACACAAATGCATGGCTCTTGCTATACCCAATAGAACCAAGATGCTCTCCTCAAAAAAAGGAGCCAATCTGGTGGTCCCCTGCCATAAACAAACTCTACAACAGAATGAGGAAACTGATGGGGAATAAGTTGAAGCCCCAAGACTGGAAAACTCCCTTATCAGCCTCAACAAAAATGTGAGATCCCTCATGAAATCCTCTAAAAGCTAGCTATGAAAACAGAATTGCAGAAGATAGTACAGACAACCACAAGGCCTTCTATAGTTATGTAAAGAAGCTCCACGGCAATACCCAGATTTGCTCTGAGCTACTGCACAATGGTACCTCCTGTACCGAGCCAACAGATATTGCCAATATACTGGCCGACAGATTCAGTGCCAACATTTCCCTCCCCCCCCCCCAAAGGGCCAATCACAATACGAGTAGATTGCCAGGCACCCAGTATTACTGCTACCCAGTTTAAAACAGCACTGTCCAAGGCCAAGAATACAGCTTCTATGGGACCTGACAATATCCCTGGCTGTTGCTACATTAACTACAGAGTGAACTGACACCTCACCTGTGTGCCCTGTTCAATTACAGCCTCACCTCAGGCTTTGTCCCTACCAAATGGCACACTGCTATAGTCATCCTTTGCCACAAAGGAGGAGTGACTACAGACCCTGGGAACTATCACCCCATTAGCCTGACAAGTCTGATATGCAAAGCTATGGAATGCATCATTATATACCTAATAAACAAGGATATAGGGAATCTCCAAACTCTAGATCCCACACAGTTTGGTTTTGTGAAGGGTAGATCATGTCTGCTCAACTTGGTTGACTTCTTTGAGTCAGTCACCAGAGCTGTGGATGAAGGCAAGGTGGTTCATACAGCCTGCCTTGATCTGGCCAAGGCCTTTAATACCATTACCCACTCAGGAATCATAGAAAAACTCACTAAGCTAGGCATCAACCCATATATCACTAGGTGGGTTGCAAACTGGCTCACAGATAGAATACACAGTGTGAAAGTAGCTGACTCCAAGAGTGGAGTCCCACAGAGATCGATCCTGGGTCCTCTTCTGTTTGGTATCTACTTCTCAGAAGTCCAGTCCAACATGAAGGGACTCTGGCTGACAAAGTTCGCAGACAATTGCAAGTTGTGAGTCATTATTAACTCCCCAAGTGATGTTGACATCCTACAGAAAGGCCTCACAGAGACCAACAACTGGTATCAGAACCATGGCCTTAAGCTCAATGCCAAAAAATGTGTCATCATCCCCTTTGGGAAAAACCCAGTTCCCATGAACTACCACATCGATGGTAGTCCACTGAACACAGAAGGCGTTATAAGAGATCTGGGAACACAGGTTGACAGCAACCTCTCTTTTGACCACCACACTGCTACTGTGGTGAGAAAGTCCTTCTATGTGGCACATCTCATTACTAACGGTTTTGCATCCAAGAAGAAAGAGGTCATTGTCTCCCTCTACTCTTCCCTCGTTAGGCCAATCATTGACTACAATGCCCCATTTGGAATGTACCTCACTAGACACCTGCAACAACTGGAGAGGCCACAAAAGTACTTCACAAAGAGGATCCTAGGCCTTAAACACTTGTCCTATATGGACAGAATAAAAAAACTCCAACTATTCTCTGTCTCATATCGCCTACTTAGAGGCGATCTTTGCTTGACTTATAAAGCCATGTCTGACCCAACTCTGTTAGAAATGCTACATCTAAAGAAATCCCAATCCCTCTGCACCACACACTCCAGAGACCTCAACCTCATTACCACAATAAACAGAATGTGCTGGAGGGACAGGTTCATAACCCAGAGACTGCCCATGCTATGAAGTAGACTTCCCATACATGTCAAATAGAGCACCTCACTGGCCCTCTTCAAGAGAAATCTTGATGAGTGGATGGGAAATAGAAAATTCACCCTGAGGATCACTCCATTGGCTCTATTCGACAGAGGCACTGGAAACTAAGGTCAGGTGGCACGATGTCAGGGTAATCCTATGTGCTAGGCTTGTAAAGGCTCCAGGGCCATTAGCCTAGTACACACCTATGAACCTATGAACCTAAAAGATTATAGCACACAGTTATTTAACATATTCACCCTTATTGATGAATTCTTTCAAAACGTATTACTTAATATAAATAGATGGTAATAATATTTATACCTGTTTATAATACAATGTATTTTACTGGATATATCAGAAGTTATATTTCATTGTTTGCCAGCATTTAAGTAATCACTTTGTTTGTTGCTAACTTACTTAAAGCATCAAGTTTGATGTCCTTCGTGGTTCACTGTTGCAGTCAGGACTGTAGGGTTCTTCCTGCCAGCAGCAGCCCCCGATCGGCCAGAGTCCCAAAGTCTGGATCGGGCGTCAGCTGAGGTCGCTTTTATCCTGACATCAATGCGCCAGAAGGTATAAAGACCTCAGCTGACACCATTTCCCCAGTCTTTCTTGCCACGCGGTGCCCTTTGCAGTTCACTGATGCTGGTCGGCCTGTTCCTGTTTGTTTTTGGATTTAATCCCAGGATTTTCATTTTATAAGATAAGTACCCCATTGGGGAGGTCTTTTTCTTGCTCCAGTCAGATGTCAGAAAAAGATAATAATTGTATTTCTTGTGGGAAGCAAATACGTCATAGGGATTTTCACTCTTACTGTATTCCCTGCCTGGGTCCTGACCACGACTTTGCTAATTGTGTGTTTTGTGCTAGCTTTAATCAGCGTACTATTAGGTGTAGATATAACTTTGCCTTTTACTATTTTGGAAAAAGGTTTAATTATAACATGTCTTCGGATTCTTTTCCGGCTTCTGGGGTGTGTAAGAGGTGCAAGGATGCAGACAGGCCTCCGAGGTCCACAGCAAAGTATGTTACTCAGTTATTGCCAGTTGCTGGTTCGTTGGTCATCAGTGAGGTGCCTTTGCAGCCCCTGTTGTCCGCCTCTTTTGAACCAATTGCCTGTACCAGCTCCAGTGTGGAGCTGATGGGGTCTTCAGAATTGCCAGGGACTGGACCTTCAGATACTGCTCCCTCAGTTTGGTCTGGAGCCGGTAGGCAAGTACCGGCTTCTGAGGGAGTTCTCAGGCCTTCGCAGTTTCCTGTAAATGTGGATTCAGTTTTACATTCAAAAACAAAGTCTAAGGCTCCAGATGAAGTGAAATGGCAAGCACAGGCACCTTTTGATCAGGGTCCTAGGCCTCAGAGGCAGATGCTTAGGATGGCTGAAGATTTCTTAACTATGATCAGGGGTTCACATCCCCCTCCTGACAAGAAGCCTAGATTACAGTCAGATTATGATTCTTCAGACCATATTTCTGTTTCTTCTGCTTCTTCCCTTGAGCAGGATTATTCTTTTCCTCCTTATGAGGATTCTGATGCTGAAGATTCCTTTCCTTCAGCCTCTCCTCCTGAGGATTATTCTTTTGGTGAAACTTTGCATGATATGAGGGTGCATTTTCACTGGGAAGGGCAGGAATTTTCTGAATCCAAGAAAAGGCTTAGGGATTTTCTTCTTCTCCCACAGCATAGGCCTCTGGCTATTCCCCCTGTATTGGACATTGTAGATGATGTTTTTTCGGAAGCTTCTCTCTCTCCTGATTCTTTTCCCCCTGCTCTGGTCAAATCGGATAGGTATTATAGGTTTCCATATTCTCACAAGTTTCTTTTTAAGAATTTTTCACCTGATCCGGAAACAATTTCTCAGGGTCCTAAGGGTGTTAAAGCGGCCTCTGCTAAAAATCCTATTCCCTCTGACCGAGAGTCCAGGGCTTTGGAGAGATGGGGTAAAAAAGTTTATACTTCTGCTACATTGTCTATTAGGGCTTTGAACTGTCAATTTCATATGCTGAAGTATCAGCAATACCTTTTGTCTGTATTTAAACAAAAGATGTCAGCTGTTTCTATTGGTGCGGATAATCAGGAGTTACAGGATTTATTGCATGCTATTGAACAGGTGGGTAAACATACCCTGCATTGTGGTTTTGATTCTTTGGAAGCTTCTTGTAGGGCTGCAACAACTGGTGCAGTTATTAGAAGACATGCTTGGTTAAAGGAACAAAGCTTGCCGGATCAGGTTAAAGCCAAACTTTTGGATGCCCCTTTGCAGCACGATGTTCTGTTTGGGTCCAAAGCTGAAGAGGTATTAAATTAAATGGAGGACAAAGCCAAATCTATACAGACGGTTAAGGATTTTCTACAGGTGCAACCTCCTGGATTTAGCAGACACTGGCCAGCTAAACCTTGGTCCTTTCTGGGCTCAGACAGGTCTCAGAGAGGCAGATTCAGGCGTTCGAGAGGTAGGGGACAGGCACAGACCCATTTTAGGAATAGGCAGTGGAGTGCCCCCTCTCCCAAGGGAGGTGGAGATAAGTCTCAACCCTACCAAAAAGAGTCTTTATGACTCTCCCTTTCTGGTTCCAGGGGCTCCTCTCCTGGAAGCACCTCTGGGAGGAAGGATTTCTCTTTTTTATCAAAATTGGAGCCACATAACCCGGGACAAATGGGTTCTGGACATAGTCTCAAGAGGTTACAGATTTCATTTCCACTCATTGCCATAACCGAACGGTTGGCCAGATCTGCCATATCATCAGTGGGCAGAGGCGCAATGGCAGGTTCAGTCCCTCCTGGCTATGAGGGCCATAGAATTGGTACCAAATTTAGAAATAGGGCAAGGTTTTTATTCCAGACTTTTCCTGGTTCCCAGGAAGGAAAATTCGTGGAGACCAATCCTGGACCTTTCTGTACTAAACACCTTCCTAGATATACCAAAATTCAAGATGCTCACTCTGCAGCAGTTGCTGCCTATGTTGGGCAAGAATGCTTGGATGGTGACTTTGGACTTAAAAGAAGCTTACCTGCATATTCCTATAAGGCAAGAGTGCAGAAGGTATCTGCGTTTCAAAGCGGGCTCGAAGCATTACCAGTTCTCTGTGCTGCCCTTTGGCTTATCTACTGCGCCCAGGGTTTTACAAAGTGCCTGGCACCAGTAATGGTGTTTTGCAGACAGAAGGGGATTCAAATACACCCTTATCTGGACGACTGTCTTATTCAAGCGGACAATAAAGACACTCTACTTCGGCATCTAACCTTTGTGCAGCATCTTCTTCAGTACCTCAGTTTCACAGTGAATCTAAAGAAATCAAATCTGGTACCCACACAACAGATTACTTTCCTGGGTGCTCTTCTGAGTACTACAACCCAGATGGCTTCCTTGACACCAGACAAAAAAGTGCAACTGGCTTCTTCTTTCCGACACCTGGCTTCAATGAAACAGCTGACTGCAAGAAAGATTCTGCAGGCTTTGGGTTACATGGCTTCCTGCATTCTACTAATACCATATGCAAGACTGCATATGAGGAAACTGCAGTGGTACCTCAAGAGTGTATGGTCTCAGCATTACCACAGTTTGGAAACAGTGATCACGATTTTGCCTTGTCTCCAGCAAGAGTTTCTTTGGTGGGCCAAAGCCTGTCTACAGAACAAGGGGAAGCCTTTTGTCCTCCACCGACCAACCATGTTCTGACAACGGATGCTTCAGATTATGCCTGGGGAGCCCACATGCATGGGAGATGTCTTCAGGGTGTTTGGACAAAGGAGCAAACACACCTGCACATACATTTGAAGGAGATGCTGGCTGTACAGAATGCCCTGATAGCCTTCAGGGACCTTCTTCTACCAGGACAATTGTTGATACAGACAGACAACACTACAGTGATGTGGTACATAAACAGACAGGGGGGCTCTCACTCTTACCCCCTGTGCAGATTAGCCATGACTCTATGGTACACTGCTCTGACCTGCAGTGTTGACTTACAAGCGCAATTCCTGCCAGGAAAAGTCAACACTCTGGCAGACACATTGAGCAGATACATTTCGGATCCACACGAATGGATGTTGGATGTTCGGATATTCAGGATGATTATAAAGACGTGGGGATGTCCGGACATAAATCTCTTTGCATCCCCTCAGAATCATCAACTTCCGACATTCTGCACCAGGACCTACCACAAACTAGCATGGAAAGTGGCTGCCCTCTCATTCAGTTGGAAACACCTCTCAGTATATGCTTTTCCTCCTTTTCCTCTTCTACCTTGGGTACTTCTGAAGATAAAACAGGACAGACCGCAAATGATTTTACTGGCTCCCAATTGGCCTTGGCAATTCTGGTATTCCACTCTGATGAACCTGGTTCAGGAGCCTCCCTGGATTCTGCCTCAAATCCCTCATCTACTGTCTCAATGGGATGGCCGGATACTGCACAGTCATGTCAAAACTCTGAATGTAGCTGCCTGGCGGATCCAGGGTCTGTAAACACCTCTACCCTTTCCAAACAGGTAATGGATGTAATCCTTGAAGCTAGATGGCCCTGCACTAGAAAATCTTATGCGGGTAAATGGAAAAGATTTTGTTCCTGGACTCAAGTCCAGGGTGGTGATTCTGCTGTTCCAAACATTCCTCTGATTTTACAGTATCTGACAGAGTTGTTACATATGGGCCTATCTTTTTCGTCTGTTAAGCTTCATGCTTCTGCTATTTCTGCACATTACGATACGGATCCTCCGATTTTTTCTCATCCATTACTTAAACAATTTCTTAGAGGGGCTAAGAATATTTGGCCCCCTATGAGGGTTCCTGTTCCCACTTGGGATCTTAACTATGTTTTTGGAAAAATGAACCTTTTCTCCTTTTGAACCTGCAGCTTCCACGGATTTGAAATTTTTGTCTTGGAAAACTGCTTTTCTTTTAGCTATTACCTCTGCTAGAAGAATTTCGGAATTGCAAGCACTCGTGGCTGTGGAACCCTTCCTTATTTTTCATCAGGACAGAGTATCTCTATGGACTAATCCCACCTTTATGCCCAAGGTGGTTTCGGCAGTGGCCTTGAATCAGTGTATTCATTTGCCTACCTTTGATCCTAATCCTCAAAGTGAGGAAGAAAGTCTTTTGCACTCTTTAGACGTGCACAGACAGCTTCATCTATACCTGGACAGGACCAAGATATTCCGGAAATCTGATCAGTTGTTTGTCGCTTATGCTCCTACTGTTCAAGGGAAAGCAATCACTAAGCAAACTATTTCCAAGTGGATTGCCCATTGTATCAAGTTCTGTTACTCTTATCATGGCAATCCGGTTCCTGTTAATGTTAGGACTCATTCTACCCGGGCTACTGCTACTTCAGCAGCTTTTGTTTGTGGGGTTCCTACCAAGGATATTTTGGAGGCTGCTACTTGGAGTTCTGTACATACTTTTTCTAAGCATTACAACCTCCCTCTCTATTCTAAATCCAGGGCAGGTTTTGCTTCTGCTGTTTTGCAAGATTTTGTGACTGCTCCCTCTGTTTCTCCTCCAGCTACCCTTTCTTAGCTTTGGGACTCAACCCTACAGTCATGACTGCAACAGTGAACAACGAAGGACATAGTACAGTTGTGTACTCTTAACATAAATGTAGATGTTCGAGTGTGTTCACTGTTGCAGTCTGGATTACCCTCCCTCCTACCCCCTCTTTTGTTTTTTCTTTGAGTATTATCTGTTATGAGGTATTTTGGCTGATGAGGTTTTGGGCATGGTTCCTTTTTTAGCCTTTTCTTTCTGGGCACCTGACATCTGGGGCAAGAAAAACTGGGGAAATGGCGTCAACTGAGGTCTTTATACCTTCTGGCGCATTGACGTCAGGATAAAAGCGACCTCAGCTGACGCCCGATCCAGACTTTGGGACTCTGGCTGATCGGGGGCTGCTGCTGGCAGGAAGAACCCTACAGTCATGACTGCAACAGTGAACACACTTGAACATCTACATTTATGGTAAGAGTACACAACTGTACTTTTTATGTAAACATTGATGAAAGTTAGTGCATTTTAATTATCAGTGCATCCTTCTTCCCCCCATTTCCTGCACATAAGGATTTTCATATCTGTCATTTCAAACTATAAAATGAATGAAATTATAGGTTAAAAACAACAAATTTGCTTATTGTGATAAATAATTACAAGTTCCCATTCCACATTCATAAATTGCCATTTTATGGCATATACTGAAAGTTTTTAGATTTAAATGGCAACATTCTATTTTGTATAATCCGCAAAGGTTAAACTGAGTGATTATTGTCAATTTAATACTATTTGTTCAGAATGTGATTGTTCATTCTGTGACATTCCTAGTTCAGGCTTTTATTGTTTCCCTTGAACAACTATGCCAGTTTGATGTCATGTATAAAACATTAGTTACCTTGGTAACAGCTTAAGTATTATGTATGGTCAAGATGTGTTACAAAAAGTACAGTTGTGTACCTACCATAAATGTAGATGTTCGAGTTTCTTCACTGTTGCAGTCATTACAATTGGGTTATCCTGCTGGCAGGCTACTCGCAGTCGGCCCGAGTTCCAAAATCTAGGTCCAATGCCATTTTCTTCAGGTTTTTTCTTGCCCCAGATGTCAGGTGCCCCTAAAATGGTAGGCTAAATTATGCCAATAAGCATGCATGCACAAAAAACAACTTTTCCTTCATCTACAAGCAAATACACCACATGGGTTGTATAGAATAGAGAAGTACAGATAAGTCCCAGCAAAGGAAAAGGGGGATGGTGGGAGGGTAACCTGGACTGCAACAGTGAATACACTCGAACATCTACATTTATGGTAGGTACACAACTGTATTATGTTCATCGTGTTTCACTGTTGCAGTCATTACAATTGGGTTGAATCCCAAAGCTAAGGTTGGGAGGCTGGTGCTAAATAGGATTAGGAGAGGCTATCAGGCCCTGCAGAACTGCAGTGGCAAAGCCTGCCCTGGATTTAGAGTAGAGCAGTAAGTGATAGTGCTTTGTAAAAGTATGCACTGAACTCCAAGTTGCAGCCTCTAAGATGTCTTTGGTTGGCACTCCTCTGAGGAAGGCTGCTGAAGTGGCTGCTGCTCTGGTTGAATGTGGCCTAATGCCCTTAGGCACTGATTTGCCATGCTGTGAATAGTAGAAACGAATGCAGTGGCCTATCCACTTTGAAATAGTCTGCTTTGAGATAGGCTTTCCTTGTGATCCTGCAGCATATGCCACTAGAAGTTCTTTAGTCTTTCTGAAAGCTTTGGTTCTGTCCAAGTAGAAGCGTAGCTGCCTGTGAATGTTCAAAGAATGCAGAAGTCTCTCACCCTTATTCTGTGGGTTTGGATAAAAGGTAGGCAAATGAATTGTTTGGTTAAGGGCCACACTGGACACTACCTTAGGCATAAATGTAGGGTTTGTACTCAGAGAAACCCTGTCAGGATGGAAAATGATAAAAGATTCCACAGCCATGAGTGCCTGTAACTCTGAGACTCGTCTAGCAGATGTTATTGCTAGGAGCAGAGCTGTTTTCCAGGATAAGAATTTTATATCAGCTGCAGAGGCTGGCTCAAACGGAGGCAGTGTGAGTTTTTCCAAGACATAGTTGAGGTCCCATGCAGGTATTGGTGCTCTCCTTGGAGGTCTTATGTTTTTGGCCCCTCTGAGGTACTGCCTTAGTAATGGATGAGAAAAAAATAGGTGGTTCTGTATTGTAATGAGCTGAAATGGTAGAGGCATGAATTTTAATTGATGAAAAGGAAAGGCCTTTATCCAGCATCTCAATTAAGTATTGCAAAATCTGAGGAATATTTGGAACAATCGTGTCAATGCCTTGTGCCTGGTTCCAAGCACAGAATCTCTTCCATTTTTCTGCATATGATTTTCTGGTGCTAGGCCTCCTGGCCTCCAAAATAACATCCATCACTGCTTTAGAGAGAGGAGTGTCTTGAATGGCTACATTATCCGCCATGCTGCCAGGTTTAAGGTCCTGAGTTGGCTGTGCAGTATCTGACTGTCTTGTTGCATCAATAAGTGAGGAATCTGAGGTAATGTCCAAGCTGGGCATTGAGACAAGCTCTTTAGGATTGGGTACCAGTGCTGGTGGGGCCAGTCTGGGGCAATCAGTATCATTTTTGATTTCTCTTGTCTGACCTTGAGGAGTACCTTGGGGAGGAGAGGCAGAGGAGGTAAGGCATATACTGTTATTTTTTTCCAGCTGAAAGATAGAGCATCCAGTTCCCATGCTTGCTTGTGATAAGTCCTTGTGCAGAATCTCTGTAGTTGGCAGTTGTGAGGGGAGGCAAATAGGTCTATGGCCGGGCATCCCCAATTCCTTGTTATCATGCTGAAGGCTTGTGGATCCAATTTCCAGTCGTGGGGATCCATTAGGTTTCTGCTTAGTTCATCTGTCAGAGTATTTGACCTTCCTGACAGGAACTGTGCTTGCAGATGTACTTGGTAAGACAATGCTGTATCCCACAAGTTCATGGCTAGTCTGCAGAGGGGGTAGGAATGTGTGCCTCCATGCTTGTTTATGTACCACATGACTGTAGTATTGTCCATCTTTATCAGTAGTTGTCCTGGATGAAGTAGATCCTTAAAGGCTGTCAGGGCATTCTGAACAGCTAGCATCTCTTTTTGATTGATATGTAGATGCATTTGACTTGCGGACCATGTGCCCTGAATACATCTTCCTGCCATATGGGCCCCCCCAGGCATAATCTGATGCATCTGTTGTCAATGTCTGCCTGGCTGTGGGTAAGGTAAATGGCTGTCCTGTGTTGTGGTGACAGGCTTTTGCCCACCATCGAAACTCCTGTTGCAGGCAGGGAATGTGGGTAATTATTGTTTCCAGGCTGTGGCAATGTTGAGTCCAAACACTTTTTAGATACCATTGAAGTTTCCTCATATGCAGTCTTGCATATGGAATTAGCAGAATGCAGGATGCCATGAAGCCCAAAGCCTGCAGAATTTTTCTTGCAGATAACTGGGTCTTTGTTGCCAACATTTTGAAATAAGTAGTCAGTTGTCTGTGTTTGTCTGGCATGAGATAAGCCATCTGGGCAGTTGTATTTAAGCTTGCACCCAGGAATATTATCTCTTGAGAGGGTATGAGTTTTGATTTCTTTTCGTTTACTGTGTACCCTAGACCTGTTAGTAATCTTTTTACAAATGCCAGATGCTGTAGTAGAATGTCCTTGTTCTCTTCTTGAATAAGGCAGTCATCCAAGGATATATTTGTATTCCTCTTTGTCTCCAAAATGCAATTACTGGTGCCAGGCATTTTGTGAAAACCCTGGGAGCAGTAGATAAGCCAAAGGGCAGTGCAGAGAATTGGTAGTGCATTGAGCCAGATATAAATCTGAGTTATCTTCTGCATGATTGTCTGATTGGGACATGCAAGTATGCCTCTTTTAGGTCTAAAGTCACAAGCCAAGCCTTCTTGCCCAAAATGGGCAGAAGCTGCTGCAGAGTTAACATTTTGAATTTTGGAATATCCAGGAATGTGTTTAGGATAGACAGGTCCAGTACTGGTCTCCAGGCTTTGTCCTTTCTAAGCACCAAGAATAGCCTTGAGTAAAATCCTAGTCCCTGCTCTTGCTGTGGTACTTGCTGAATGGCTCTCATGTCCATGAGGGATGAAACTTGTTTTTGTGCCTCTGCCCATTGATTGCGTGGCAGGTCTGGCATACCGTTTGGCCTTGGCAGGGTGTGAAAGTGGAACCTGTAGCCTTGTGATACGATATTTAAGACCCATTTGTCCTGGGTGATCATGTGCCAATTTTGTGAAAAAAGTGCTAGTTTTCCCCCCAAAGGAGCTGCCAGGAGATAAGTGCTTGGTGCTGGCAGGGGAAAGTCATTGAGACTGTTTCCTGTATGGCTGTGATTTTTCCTCTCCGCTTTTGGAGGTAGAAGCACCCCATTGCTTAGGCCTGTATGAGCCTTGTGGCTGCGATCTGCCTCTGGGGCATCTGTATCTGCCTCTTTGTGGCTTGTCTGACACTGGATAGGACCAATTCTTTGTAGGTCAGTTCCTGCTAAATCTGGGAGGCTGTACCTGTAAGAAATCCTTGACTGTTTGCATAGATTTAGCTTTGTCCTCCATTTTCTTCAACACCTCTTCTGCTTTAACACCAAATAAGGTATCATGCTGTAATGGATCATCTAATAGTTTTGCTTTAACATGATTGGGCAGATTCTGTTCTTTTAACCAAGCATGCCTCCTAATGACAGAACCTGTAACAGCGGCCCTGCAGGAGGCCTCTAGAGAATCAAAACCACATTGCAAAGTATGCTTTCCCACTTGTTCAGCTGCATGCAATAAATCCTGCAATTCTTTGTTTTCTGCACATTCTGAATTTATCAACATTTTCTGTTTAAGCAGTGACATAAGATATTGCTGATATTTAAGCATATGAAACTGGAAGTTTAAAGCTCTTACAGCCAAGGTAGCAGAAGTATAAATCTTTTTCCCCCATCTGTCAAGGGCCCTTGAATCCCTATCAGAGGGGATAGGGTTTTTTTGCAGTGGAAGCCTTGACCTCTTTGGGACCCTGAGAGATAGTTTCTGGGTCAGCAGCAGTTTTTTTATAAAGAAATGTATGTGAATATGGAACCCTGTAGTATCTGTCTGGCTTAACAGGAGCTGGTGGTAAAGAGTCAGGAGACAGTCCGGACTCTGAAAATACATCTACAATGTCTAAAATAGGAGGAATAGCAAGGGGCCTGTGCTGAGATAATAAAAGGAAGTCTCTGAGCCTTTTCTTGGATTCTGAGTAATCTTGGCTCTCTCAGTGGAAATGCTCCCTCATAGTATGCAGGGTCTCCCCAAAAGAATAATCCTCAGGAGGATAGGCTGAAGGGATAGATTCTTCAGCATCAGAATCCTCATAGGGAGGAAGAGAATATTCCTGTTCAGAAGAAGAATCAGAGGAAATGAAAACCTGATCTGAAGATTCATATTCTATCTCTTGCCTAGGCCTCTTATCAGGAGGGGGATGGGAACCCCTGATCAAAGTAATTAAGTCTTCAGCCATTTTAAGCATCTGTTTTTTAGGCATAGTGGCCTGTGCAGGAGAATGCTGTACTTGTTTCTTTGTCTTTAGAGCTGCTTTAGTCTTTGCCTTTGAAGCTGAAGTTGGTTTCACATATAACTGAGTAGGTCTACAAACACCCTCAGAAGCCGATGTCTGCTCAGCGGCTCCGGACCCATCTGAGGGAATTGTTTTCAAGTGTCCAATACCTTGAGTTTCCAGCAGGCTAGTCAGCTCCACATGGGAGTCAGAAGTGGTCTGTGGCTCTGAGGTAGCGGGCGTCAGCGGCTGTGAAAGCACCTCACTGAGAACTGGCGAACCAGCGACAGGCCTAGCGGAAGCCTCGTCGTCGGTTTTGGACCTCGGATGCTTGCCCTTTTCTTTTTTTTTGCACTTTTTATAAACTCCGGTAGTCAGCTGTTCCAACGGCATTATTTAATTGAATCTTCTGCCAAAGTAATGAAATGCAAAATCGTACCGATGCTTAATAGTGTGTTGGTTAAATCTAGCACAAAACTGACAACTAGCAACATCGTGGTCAGGGCCTAGGCAAGGAATACAGTAAGAATGAAAATCCTTATGAGGTATTTGCTTCCCACAAGAAATGCAATTATTAACTTTTTCTGACATCGGTCTGGAGCAAGAAAAAAGTTTCTCCAATGGGATACTTAGCTTTAATGAAGACTTCGGATCTGAAATTCGAATTTGAAAATCTCAGGAGTCGGCCGACCGGCACTTGCGAACTGCTTTTGCTTCGGGCACTGCACGGCAAGAAAGACTGAAGAAAATGGCGTCGACTGCATCTTTTATACCCCTGGCGCACTGACGTCAGGGAGGAGGCGACAGCAACCGACGCCGGACCTAGACTTTGGAACTCGGGCTGACTGTGGGTAGCCTGCCAGCAGGATAACCCAATTGTAATGACTGCAACAGTGAAACATGATGAACATCCACAATTCAAGTTAAAGCAATCATATGACTTGTTATACACATTTACTTATATGAGAAAATCATTATGCTTCCCCTTGACGTTCAGTATAGTGTGTGTCATCTATGACAAGTTAAAACAGTTGTGTTATTATACACAAGCCCATGTTATTAAATCCTGTCTTTAATATCTAAATTCAGCAGACTGCTTCACCTTATATGACAATTATATATTTTATGTCTAGATTTACTAAAATCATACTTTACATAACTATTGTGTGTGTGTGGTTTTTTTTGGCTGTTGCTTAGTTATTTGAGAGACCACAAGCTGTAATGCTTATTCTTATTATTAGCTCCTTCCAAGCATGTTTATACAGTCCATAGAATTTAAATTATGAGACCCTTCTAGTTTCTTATTTGTTATAAGTATATTTCCATCCTTACATACACACATATCAGTACTTCAAGCACAGTCAACAATGCCCATCCAGTTTTCCCAGAATACCATTCACTAGTTCATGTGGCGTGTTTCCAGGCTGTTCTTAAACTATCCAAACCAATATTTGTCCTGTTCAATTTTACCAACCTATTCCATGCAGTGGCCACTCTGCCAGTGAACCAATCAACACACCTTCATTCCCACAGATATTTCCATGAAGGAAATCTGATGAGACTCTAGCACTTCCCAGCAACCCCAAACACCCCTAGAATCAGCTATCCCCATATGCCCGACACCTCCGAGCAAGGTCACCTCCCAGACCACTGCAAAGGGTACTGCACAAGACCAAGTGCTCTTAGTCTTTCACAGTAACTCAGACTTCCACCCTTATGCAAGTCCTTAATGTGTTTGGACCAAAATACATTTTAAATATAAAATTGCACTTATTATTTTATTTAATCTTTTTTTTTATCAAGAATCAACTTAATGAGCTAAATGAAATGTTTGGAGACTATCAATATGTGTACATGAGGTTTCAAGCACTACTTTTATTATTATTTATTTTTTTAAACCAAAAACTTCATTGCCGAGAATCATCTCGGAGGCTCCTCAGAGCCATTAAGCATTATCGCCACTCTGTCTCCGTTACCATAACAACCTGGGAGCGATTGTTTCTGTTAGTGTGTCTGTGTACTGCATACCAGAGGCTCACGATGCACCTGAAGCAAAGTTTCACTTCACTGCAACTTCAAGCCTAAATTCCTTCCCTTTCAGCGAGGCAGCAGCCAGGAAAAGAATGGACAGCAAACAGTTAAAAAAAAAAACATCCCAACAAGCCACCACAACAAGAGATAACACATTCTTCCAGCCTTCCCACCTCTCCCTCAGCAGATGTATAAACAAACTATTCTCTGCCAAAATATCCCAAATCACAGTTTTATCCACCCCATTCCCCTGGATCCAGGCTAAAACACCAAATGCCTCTTCCTACTACACAAGCATCGGTAAACCTCGATCACAAACCGCAACCCACAGCTTCCCGGAGATGAAAATGGCAACATACAGCAGCTGCCAGAGACACCTGCATCCACACACACCATGTCAGTCTTAATCAAATAGCACTCAAAGCTATGATACCTGCCATAATTGATATTAACTATGTTTAGACAGAATAATAATGACATTTGTACTAGCTGTCAGACATGGCTGCATCCACACACACCATATCAGGATTGATCAAACAGCACTCGAAGCTATGATACTTGCCATAATTGATATTAACTATGTTTAGACAGAATAATTATGGCATTTGTACTAAGAGCATGCTACTATTATTTAGCCAGGATATACATGACATTTCTAAATCATACTTTAACTTAAGAAGGCATTAGTCTCCATGACAGCATTTTTTTTCAAAACACTCTACTGTTATTGCTATTATATATGATGCTAATTTGTTCCATTTGAGTCTGAACTCTGATGAATGGTACCTTGTTGAATGAGTTAATTAATTATTTAAATTATTATAAGTAAAATCAATGAAAAATGAACAAGATAAGTATTCATTGAGTTCAAGTAGGGGAATAGAAACTTCTATATTTGTATTATATGTTGCTTTGCTTGGCTTATATATAATGTAAATAGTAACCCATCTTGACCTACCATTGCTGGTGAATAATTATTGGACTCTGAACATTCTTAATAAATCCTTACTGTTTCTCAGTTGTTTAAGAAACCCTCCTTTTTTCAAATAAAAACAGATGGCAAGTGATGTACCATATCAGGTGATACTTTGACAGATGTTAACTGTAAGAGTTATTTTTTTTGGGGGGGACAGCTATCTTGGAATCAGTTTTTTTTTTTTTTTTTCTAGCATCAGTCCAAGGATTTGTTTCTTTTATTCTTTTAAGATTAGGGGCCATTCATTCAATTTCTTCTGGGATAGACACTATGTTGTTTTTGATGAATATAGTAGCTTCTTTTAAGTCATTAAAGGTTCTCATCTCATTGGCAAAAAGTATTTTTATCTTGGCTGGAAAGGCCAGCTGTGTTTTAATGTTGTTTTGTTTCAACAGTTTTATTATTGGCCAGACTTTTTTCCTTTGTTCTTGTATTCTGGAAGAATAATCATTGTCAACCTCATCAGGCTTTGATTGTATTTTAAGAATGATTTTCTGCATGCGGATTTTAATATTAGTTCCTTGTCCAGAAATGAATGAAATGTTACAACTATGGATCTAGGTGGAGTATTTGTTGAGTTAGAAGCAGGTTTCCTCAGTGCTCTATTCCAAATGAAAGTCCCTCTTTCAAGTCTAAAAATTCAGGAATCCAGGTTAAGAATGAAATCATGTCTTCTCCTTCAGTGTTTTTAGGCAGACCAAAGATTCTTATGTTGTTTCTCCTTTCAGTTTTCTAAGTCATCTATTTTGTTAAGCAGCCACGTATTCTGTTTAAGCAGAAATTCTTTTTGGAATTCTTCCTCTTTGAGTCTCCCTTCAATGTCATTTAGAGAAGTCTCTATATTTGTTATTTTTGTATGGTGTTGCTGTAATAGTTCCTTAAGAGTATCACTCTGTTTTTGAGAATTTAATTTGAGGTTTTCTAAGTCATTTTTTTAAAGCCATCCATCTTCAAAGATGGTTCCTGTAATGTAGATGTCATCAATTGCAGTTATTTTTTTCAAAGCAGCATCTGGATGAGAATTCCTTGAGTTGTTCATATTTAGTGACTCGATATATCTCCAAGTTACTTGACAAGACCATTTTTGTAAATCTCCACCAAAATTGATATTTATGTAGTTTAGGAGTATATCTATAGATTTCTGATGTTTTAAACTTGAAAATAATAAAAAAAATTCCTATATTATTATACTAGTTTATCGAGCTGTCAAAATTCATTGTCCTCAGTTGGCAATCTAGGGTCCACCCCCTGAAGAGCTAGTTTTAACTCATCAGGGTTAGAGAGTTGTTCTCATTTTGTTTTATTTGTTGGTTTATTCAAATCTTGCTGTTTCCAAGTTTTGGGTCTTTTAGATATAGTATCTTTTTCAGGTGAAGATACTGCAGAAAATTTCGTTTTAGGAGTTGGGGTACCCATACTGTCAGTTTTATTTGATATCTTTGGCCTTTATTTTCCTTTGGTTCAAAATATTAGAAGTTATGGCCTCGTGGTTGTAGCTAGGCAAGGATGTTTAGTCAAATCCAAGATAATCTTCCCCCTCTTTACGTATTAAAATCTACTTCTTTTAGATTTATTTCAAGCAGAATATAGGTTTTATTAGTAGATTGGTTAGATTTTGTGAGCTTAAGTGAGCTCGGTACCAAAACTGGTTAAAATAATTTAGAATCCCAGTCAGAGCTAAGTAATAGCAGTGTTCATAGGCAGGCAGCCATCTTGTTCTCCCACACTGACCCTTCTTTTCTGCCTAATGCGGTTAATAAGCTATCACTTAACCAGTCTATTAATATGCCTACTTTTTTCCCCTCTCTGTAAGCTGATAGTGAGAGGGTGCTGCATACTTTGGATGTGCACAGGCAACTCAGAGTTCATTTGAATAACACTAAGGTTAATAGAAAATCTGATCAGTTAATTTTTGATTTTCATCCAAGATCTTTGGAACTTGCTATATCCAAGTAAACTATTTGTTCTTGGATTTCTAAGGCTGTTTCCATTTGTTACACGTTTCATGTCAAGATCCTCTCTTCTTCACATAATGCTCATTCTACTAGAGCTGTGGTTTCTTCTGGTGCTTTTTCCAAGGGCTTAGTTACTAATTCGATTCTTGAGGCAGCTACCTGGACTTGTGTGCATACCTTTACCAAGCACTACAATTTGGATTTTATCTATAGACCTAAGGCTGGTTTTGCTAGTGCCAATTTTCAGGGCTTTTTAGGGAACTCTTCTGCTCCTTCCCCTCCCAAGTTTCCTCGAGCTTTGGCACTCTCCCATATGTTAGAATACTACAGCAGTGAATGTAAGGAAATAGTATAGTTGTGTATAAATCTTACCATAACAGTAGATGTCTTTGCCTTCACTGCTACATTATTTGCTCCCTCCCTCCATCCTTCTAGTCCTTTGCCTTCCTGGATGTACAAATTACCTCCTGAGTTCCTTGGACTGGTGTTCCTACTGGGGCAATCAGTTCTGTTTTTGGTAGGCCTGAACATCACCTTCATGCCCAATGAAATGCAAAGAGCATTTGGGTGATGTTCGCAGTACTTTTAAAGAAACAGGAGTCTTGGGTACACTGGCCAGATGTCGGCCTTTCATGGCATGGAATCCCATAAATTAGAATACAACAGCAGTGAAGGCAAGGACATCTACCATTATGGTAAGATTTAACACAACTGCAGTTTGTTGTTGAGAGACTTGAGTGCATATGTGACTTTGTGGATCCTGGTTCCTGATAGGCAGCAGACCTTTACTTTCACCTTGTATAACTTGTTGAGGGTTAATCTGTGAGTCTCACTATAGATTTGCCTATGATTAAGACATTGGTTTTGAGGTATTTTGCCTTAAGGGCTTAATGGGTGAGGCACTAATATGTTTGTTTTTTATGTGTAGTGGGTTCTGTTGAGACTGTAATGTGTGCAGAAGATTTGCATTTGTCAGGTCTCTGCTCTTTTGTTAAGATTCTAATGTGTACCTCTGCATATGTGGGTTTATGTGTTGTGCATTTTGTTTGTTGAGGAAGTGTAGTGTGCGTGCTGACAACCTGTTTGATATCTAGTTCATTGTTACCTAACAGGCAGACCATTTATTCTAGATTCACTGTATACTTGCATCTCTCACATATTGTTTTGGTAAGGTGTAGGACTACATAGTTATCAAATACTTTAGGCCATAGACACCTAACTGTGTAAAAACACAAGTACCCTTGTTAAGCATATGTAAATGGTTGTTGTTAGCAGAGAAATTCTGTGGGCAGCACTAATTGGGCCTGTCTGTGAGGGACATAGATGCCACCCCAGAGGCTGAAATAGGTTCCCACTGCATTTGAAGAAGTACTCCTCAATGACCCTGTTCAATGGCTACTGTGACTACTGGTTGGGTGATTGTACAGTCGCTTCTGAGCTGGCAGCTTTGTCCCTTATGGACAGGTTCCACCTGTTGCTGTCCACAAACACGCTCTGCTAAAATCAGCCATCAAACTATGCTTAGTAAGAGTACTTGTGTTTTTTATACATTTAGACTTCTACAGACCCTAGTGCTAATAGGATATTAGCCTTATATGAACCTATGAAGCTATGTGCCTATGCAGGCCTCACAACCTGTTGTTTCCCACATGGCCTGCTGATGTCATCTACTATAAGTTCACCTGCAGTCACCTATAAATCAGACTTGTAGTGTGCCATGTGTGTTAATTCCTATGTTCTGTAGTCACTGTACCTGGTTAGGTAGGGGTTCTTTTCTCACTGCAGCTAGCTTGGTGTGTGCGTGTCTCTTGACAGCACAGTGCAATTGTATGCTGATGGCCACTATTTTGATATTTACACATGCATACACATCCATTTCATGTAGGCCTCCCAACTTCTGGTCTCCCACATGGCCTGCTGATGTCCTCTACTATAAGTTCAGCTGCAGTTATACATAAATCAGGCTTGAGTAGTGGCATGTGTATTAAGTCCTGTGGTCTATAGTCTGTGCACTTATAGAGGTAGGGGTTTTACTCTCACTGCAGACAACTTTGGGGGGGCTGTGTGCAACATTACAGAGTATCTTTTTGTTATTACCATAGTCTCCTCCCAGACACTGCTGATGTCATCAGCTATAAAGTGTTGTTTCACACACTCCCAGTCAGACTTGTCTGTGGTGCATGTGTTAAGTCCTGTGGTCAGTAGTCTGTGCATTTAAATAGGTAAAGGTTCTTTTCCAACTGCAGTCAGTGTTGAGGTGGGGGGGGGGGATAAGCTGGTGTCTGATGTTACAGAGTGCCTTTTTGTTATTACAATATTTTTCTCCCCATACACTGCTGATGTCATCAGCTATAAAGTGTTGTTTCACACACTTCAAACTAGGCTTATCCATAGTGCATGTGTTAAGCCCTGTGGTCTGTAGATGACATAATTAGCTAGCTAGGAGCAATTTTCTCACTGCAAGTAACTTGGAGGAGTGTGTGTGTGTGTGTGTGTGTGTGTGTGTGTGTGTGTGTGTGTGTGTGTGTGTGTGTGTGTGTGTGTGTGTGTGTGTCTGTGTGTGTGTGTGTGTGTGTGTGTGAGTGTGAGAGAGCTGTTGCTTGACATTAGATACAGTATTTTACACCAGCATGTGGGACACTGCTATCTTCTCCTCAACAGACTCTGCTGATGTCATCAGCTATATTACATTTTTAGATATGCAGTACTCCTAATAGGGCAGGGTCAGAGACTGGCCTGGGGGCAAGGCAGAAGTCATGTCATCTTATACAATAAACATTACAGTGACATGGCTTTTAATGTATCCACATACATCATGGCATAGTGTGTAGGCCCTGGGTTATCTTGCTGAGAAAGCCTAGTGGTCTCTCCAGCTGCTACATGTGTCTGGTGAGGTACATGTATTAAAGAGCATTATAGTCTATTAGTGCTGTAAGGATAAAACAAAACAAAATTCACAGCAGCTTCCAAATAAAACTTGTAATCCACAAAATGAAGCAGCTTTTCAGGCAAAACAATAAAGCCCCGAGCAGGGCAAGCTTAGAAAATTGTGAAAAAACCCTCAGATGGCTCAGCGCACTTCAGTTCACTTTTTTCCACAGAAACACAGCACATTAACACTCCACCATAAGTTTTCGTTTTAAAAATCACTTCCTTAGATGTGGGCTGTTCAAACTACTAGTGCTTTTATACCATTCTCTTAATTACATTGATTAGGTTAATGAATTAATTGAAAGGTTAATTTAGTTTAAAACCAAAAACGTTTCTTGTTGCATCTCCCTGTTGCCACAATTAAAACACATTTAATGTTACAATGTTTGATGAATAAATATGTAGAAATAAAAATATGTTTTAAATAAAAATCCTTAAAACACTTGACTACAAAGGATACATTATAAAGTTAAAATACTATTAAAAACACATTTAGTAGGACTCAATGGTTAAAATTACCAACTTGAATATTTGCTTTAAATGAACTTGATCCTCCATCTAGTGGATGATTCATGAAATTGCAGGTATTATAAAAATTGCATTGTAAACCAAAGGCAAATTGTATAGCCTCACTCAGTTAAAAGAATGTTAAAAACAGGAAAATATAAGGGAAAAATAAGTTCAATACCTTTGATAAATGAGTATAACACTTGTGTTCATAACATATTACAAACCCATTTTAATAAAACTACAAATACAAAAAAGCTTAAAGACCTACTGTAACTATTGGAACACATGGGTAAAAACGTGATAAAATTCACATAAAGCGCAAATGCATATCACAGTTTTGCTGCTCTCAATTTTAATAACGGGGCTATGGAGATATGTTCATTGAGACCCGGTGGCTTATTGGCCTCCAAACTTACCTGACGCCATAATTCTCTGTACTCCAAACATTCCTCCCATAAACCCCCTCTGCCGCTCTTTTCCACCCTTTCTATCACAAAAAATGTACAGTGTGCATTTTTACAGCTTTGTTTGTGTTTGTAAAATGCATTAGTCGGTTTGTTTGTTTCTAGGTCATACATATGTTCGTATACCTTTCTCCTGAGCTTGCGTTCTGTCTTCCCTATATAGAATGCTTCACAGGTTTGACATTTTGCTAAATATACAAGCCCAGAGGAGTCACAATTATTAAAATCCTTGCCTTCCAGGGTGATTCCCCTGCTTTCCAAATACACACTTCCTGCATTGCTCATGTATGCACACTGTTGCCAATGTCCACATTTAAACGTTCCGTTCCTTTTTCTCCATCTCTGAACTTCTTGGTTTGTGCCATTTTCCAATAAAAGTTTTAAGTTACTTGAATTCTTATAAACTACTCTTAGCTTTTCATTCTTTAGTTTCTCTAAGTCAGTAAATGCTAAAAATTTACTCCATTCCTTATCTATAGTTTGTCGTACCATTTTTGCACAAGCATTATACTCCAAGATGAGTGCACTGACAAAATTGTCATTTGTCTTTTTTACTGGGCCTACCGTATCAAATACTGGTAATCCTAATATTGGCTTAAAGTCATTTGGTCTCCTTTCTGTCAATTCTGTCTCAGTTTTGTCTATCAAATCATCTGGGTATTTCCTCGTCCTAAACATTTTCCTTAGTAACCTTTTTTCTATTTCAAAGTCTTCGTCTCTGGACGTCATCCTGCAGGCCTAATATATTGTCCTTTAGCTATATTTTTCTTGGAGTACAAAGGGTGAGCACTTTCAAAGTGCAAATAAGAGTTAGAATAGATACTCTTTCTATACACCCTAGAATTAAAACGTGAGTTTTCCTTGTATATTTTTATATCCAAGTACTCCAACTTCTCATCATTTATTCTGTAAGAAAATTCAAGAAAATTAGTACTGTTGTTAATATATTCAATAAATTTTTCTATCTCTTCTTTTGGCCCTTCCCATAGGATACATATGTCATCCAGGAATCTTCTATAAAGTGACCAGTTGTTACTGTATATTGATTCAGTTACCATCTTCTCTTCCCATTTGGCTAAGACCAAATTGGCATAGGTGGGTGCACAAGCGGCACCCATCGCTACTCCTTTCTTCTGGTGAAAAAGTTCACCTTAGAAGTAAATGAAGTTGAACTTTAGAACCAAATCTGTAAGTTCCATCACCACAGTACACTCATCGTGGGTTAACGTTTCATCCTCAAAAATTAGTTCTTCCAGGTATCTTAGTCCATCACTGTGGGGAATACTTGATAACAAATCTACAACGTCAATTGTTAGGAAACATAAATTCTCATTGTATTGATCATGATTCAATGTCCTTAGAAGATCCCAAGAATCTCTCAAAATGTTGGTTCTCTTAAGCCACAGTTTCGTAAGCTTAACATCCACGAATTTGGCTAGCGGTAAAGTTTTGGAACCCTCAGCCGAAACTATTGGCCTCTAAGGGGGATCCATTCCATTCTTATGTATTTTGGGGATTCCAAAAATAGTAGGAATTTTAGGTTTGTCCACTTTTAAATATTCATATGCCTTCCTATCTAAAAATCCATCTAAAAATAAACTTTCTAAGTCCATATCTATCCTTCTGTAACTAATATCTATTTCATTTTTTGAAACTGTGGAGTATTTGTTAGGGTCTCCTAAGATTTCATTCATTTTCCCCTCATAGTCAAAGCTGTTCATCAATACTATTCCCCCACCTTTGTCCGGTTTCATAATTCTTAAGCCTGAATCCCCTCTTAATTCATCAAGGACGCTGCTTTCAGCCTGGCTTAAGTTCCTTGTATAGTGTACTTTCCCATACTTCTTTCTTATTTCATTCTCGAGTATATTCTCTAGATTTTTTATCTGGGGGTGCAGTGGAGGATTGTATGTACTTTTTTTTACCAGATCTCCTCGTTCATAATTTTTATTCTGATCAAATATAACCTGGAAGTTAATTTTCCTAGTAAAGGTTTTAATATCCATAATTGTTTTGGTTAAATCTCCCCTTCTACTAGGAATGAACTTGGTTCACTTTGATAAGAGACTAAAATGTTCTTTGGTTAAAGAAATATGACTGAAACTGTATATACTAAAATCTTCTAAAGTATATCTATAGGGGTTCATTTCGTCTTGCAGAATGGAATTGTTTTCCAAGTCAGAGAGGTTGGTACTGAGTTGTCCTAGTACCTCCCCTCCCCCTTCTTGCTCCCCCCTGAAAATTTGTGTACCTATATTGTTGTTCATAACCCTCCCGATTCCTTAGTCTGTCGGACCTACGCAAGGGGGGGTATTCGGAGACATCATCTAAGTCTGTAACCCACTCACTAACTACTGCATTATCCTGGTTATCATCATCTGTTGTTCCTTCCGTACTGTTGTTACCCCATGTCCTTCCCTTCTTCTTTGGGTTCGGGTAACTTACCTTATTTTTATACTCATTAAGGTCCCTTTCTAGCTTTTTTATTTTTCTCTTAACTAAGTTATCGCAATCATTACTTGTGTCAATAAAAATATTGTCATATTTCATTCTTTCTTCAGGAATTGTAAAAATCAATTCATTTTTAATGCATTCATTTAAAATATCAATCTCTTTAAACAGTTCAGCTTTAATCCTAACATTTTCTTCAATCATACATCTTAGTATATCTAGCCCACATCTGTTAAAAACTTCTAAAAGGTCTTTGTGAAACATACTTCCCTCAATCACATTGTTACGGTATTTAAATACCCTTAGCCCCTTTGGGACTATTCCTTCACTTATACAGTCATTTAAATAACTATTTTCAATATCCAAACTTTTGTATTTGTATAACAATTTTTGCAGTCTATAAAGTTTGGTTTTGCAAGAGTCAGTAACCGGTGCAGGTTTAACTACTTTTTCACAAAAATTCATTGAAAAACTGACCTGTAACCATTCCTTTAGGTCTGTCCATTTAGGTGTATTTCCCTGAAAAGCCCCTGAACCTTGTCCTGGGATTATACCAGTTGAATTATTGTTATCGGACTCACAAGCCTGGTTAGAGTTCCGTAACAGCTTCGGTGTGCTTGAAAAACTTGCATCTGGGCTTTTATTTACATTTATATTGCGTGTACTATGTCCGTTCTGTATCACATTGACATTGACATTGTTTTCTTTCTGCCGCCCTCTCGCTCCACTGCATGCAGCAGCTTCCTGGTTCAGCTGCCCTTGCATCTGTGATGCTGCTGACATCATCAATTGATTGAGGGGCACTAACAGATCTATCAGTTGTGTAAGTTGACCAATCATCTTCCTGATCTGCCCCTTTTCCTCCTTTTCATGCCGCCCTTTACTGCTCAAGCTCGTTTCACCTTCCATGAATAACAGAAACCAAGAAAAAACAAAACAAAATTCACAGCAGCTTCCAAATAAAACTTGTAATCCACAAAATGAAGCAGCTTTTCAGGCAAAACAATAAAGCCCTGAGCAGGGCAAGCTTAGAAAATTGTGAAAGAAACCCACAGATGGCTCAGCGCACTTCAGTTCACTTTATTCCACAGAAACACAGCACCTTAACGCTCCACCATACGTTTTTGTTTTAAAAATCACTTCCTCAGATGTGGGCTGTTCAAACTACTAGTGCTTTTATACCATTCACTTAATTACATTGATTAGGTTAATGAATTAATTGAAAGGTTAATTTAGTTTAAAACCAAAAACTTTTCTTGTTGCTTCTCTCTGTTGACACAATTAAAACATATTTAATGTTACAATGTTTGATGAATAAATTAGTAGAAATAAAAATGTTTTAAATAAAAATCCTTAAAATACTTGACTACAAAGAATAAATTATAAAGTTAAAATACTATTAGAAACACATTCAGTAGGACTCAATGGTTAAAATTACCAACTTGAATATTTGCTTTAAATGAACTTGATCCTCCATCTAGTGGATGATTCATGGAATTGCAGGTATTATAAAAATTGCATTGTAAACCAAAGGCAAATTGTATAGCCTCACTCAGTTACAAGAATGTTAAAAACAGGAAAATATAAGGGAAAAATAAGTTCAATACCTTTGATAAATGAGTGTAACACTTGTGTTCATAACATATTACAAACCTGACGTTTTAATAAAGATACAAATACAAAAAAGCTTAAAGACCTACTGTAACTATTGGAACACATGGGTAAAAACGTGATAAAATTCAAATAAAGCGCAAATGCATATCACAGTTTTGCTGCTCTCAATTTTAATAATGGGGCTATGGAGATATGTTCATTGAGACCCGGTGGCTTATTGGCCTCCAAACTTACCTGCTGCCATAATTCTCTGTACTCCAAACATTCCTCCCATAAACCCCCTCTGCCGCTCTTTTCCACCCTTTCTATCACAAAAAATGTACAGTGTGCATTTTTACAGCTTTGTTTGTGTTTGTACAATGCATTAGTCTGTTTGTTTGTTTCTAGGTCATACATATGTTCATACACCCTTCTCCTGACCTTGCGTTCTGTCTTCCCTATATAGAATGCTTCACAGGTTTGACATTTTGCTAAATATACAAGCCCAGAGGAGTCACAATTATTAAAATCCTTGCTTTCCAGGGTGATTCCCCTGCTTTCCAAATACACACTTTCTGCATTGCTCATGTATGCACACTGTTGACAATGTCCACATTTAAACGGTCCCTTCCTTTTTCTCCGTCTCTGAACTTCTTGGTTTGTGCCATTTTCCAATAAAAGTTTTAAGTAACATCATGGACCTTTTCTACATGTATACTAGTAATATTCCAGGTGTATGCAACAGACCTGTGTGAGCTGTTATTGCTTCGTCAGGTCCCTTACATTTGAGAGATGTCCTCAAAGAGGTCATCAAGGGCATGCATGGTGACAACAGTGTCATCTTGTGGAGCTTGAACAGGTAAAGGCATTTGATAGAAAGTCACACTGTTGTATTCATCAACATAAATGGCTATATCAGCAAATGGTTAGAGCAGTGTATAACATATGTGGCATCACACTATGTTGAAATGTGTATGTGACATATATCTCAGGTCCAGTGATCAGGTCAGTACATCAGGGATGTTTGCTAGGCCCTTACATGCCCCTTAGTTAAGCAATGGACATCACAGATGACATACACATGTTGTGTCCAAACAGCTGCCTGAATGACTGCAGCTTTTGGACAATCACTGACTACAAATGTGATATTAGTATAATATACACAGTATCAACACATACCAGAGACTGCTGCCACAGCCATGACAACACCTGCATTGATGAGACACATGGAGGGATGTGTTGTATTAGGAAACAGACACAACACCCAAGTATAATGGGTGCTTGTCAGATGAATGAAGATGCATTATGTCAAATGCGTCTTCGTTGAACTGTAAATGTCGAAAACACAACATGACGAAGTGGCTTTTAAGCAAATTCTTTCCCTGGGAAAGAAGTCGCTTGGCCTCTTCCATCACTTTGCTGTTTCCGGCACTGTAGTGCAATCTTGGAGTTGGTATATTTAAATAGGAGGATGTGGGGGGTGAAGCCCTCCACTTAAAATAGTGTTTAGTGTTTTTTTTTTTTTGGGAACAACAAATTTTTTCCTTGGCTGTTCGCTCTTTTTTGTTTTCATTCTTTTGTGGTCGATATAACAGCGCTCAATCCTTTGATTGTTCACTGTTATAACATAGACCCAGTATAATGTAGACGTCACACCCTATAATCACACCAATAGGTATGTGACCTGTTTCCTGGGGTGGAGGGTAAGTGCTACATCCATCAGCATCATACCTCTCAACTGTCCAGATTTTTTTACAGAATTACCATATTTTTGCTTTATATTTTTGGTCTGTCCCAATTAAAATTTGTGATTTTGTAGTAAATCACTGAGGACTGAAGTGACTAAATAGTGACATAAATTATAGTTTCAGACTTCATAGCCTTTGTCCACATGTCTCACTCTAAGAGGTTGAGAGTGTTACATTAAAACACATTCCCATGTGACATCTCTGTCAAATATGTGCCTGCTACTGGCTATTTGTACTCTCATTAAGTAGGCCTCTGTGCAGATATGTTGCACTGACAGAATGACAGCCCTTTTTATAGCCATACCTCTCCACTCTACAGATGTCTTCAGAATTTCCAGATGATGCCTCATATCTTGCTCTATTTCTCATACAATTGTGTTTTTGTCTGACAAATTATTAAAGCATTGAGTGTTGAAGTCAGAAAATAATGATCAGATGTCATACCCTTCTGGCAAATCATGGAAATGCACAACCTGTCATTCTATCAACTTTCTAGGTTTGTAAGAGTAATATTTAATAAGTGTGTCCTAACATACCTCTCAAATGTCCAGATTTTCACAGAATGTTCAGCTTTTTGCCCCTCTTTTTTGGCCTGTTCTCATAAACTATATGGTTTTCTGACAAATCACTACTATGATTTGAGGATTAAAGTGAGTAAATAATGACATGCCTTTGAGTTTCAGACCTCATGTCGTTCAGACAATGCATGCTAACACAAATTCTTTTATCAGCTTTATACGTTTATAACAGCAATATTTAACATGTGCCCCTATATTTGACCCTTTGTCCCCACATTACGTCATGCTTTGTACAGATGTCTTGGCCTAAGATGTTGATGACAGTTCTGCCTGACTTATGATCTGAACTTTGCCTTGGGGGTGTGGCATCTGAGCTTCTCTCTGCAAAGCCCTTGGTGCATCCACTGTGCAAGTTAGTAAGAGCAATATTTAAAAAGTATCCCTATGCTTGTCCCTTTCCCCAACCCCTGATTGATGCCTTTGTCCAGATGTCTTGCCCTGACAGGTTGAGAGGACTGCCTGACTTATGGTCTGTACTGTGCCTTGTGGGGCATGGCATCTGAACTGCTTTCTGCAAAGCCGGTGTGCTTTGCAATTTTAAAGTTTGTAATAGCTATATTTAAATAGTGTCTCTATTTCTGCCTTTTCTCCATCCAGTTTTTTATGGCTTTGTCCACGTGTTTTCTCTAAGATGTTGAGATGAATGGTGTGCATAACATGATGTGTACTGTTCATTTGGGGGTGGGGCAGACTGTCTGCTCTCTCCTTTACATGGACTGGATATCCATGTTGGGCTTCAAGATTTTGTGGCTGGCAACAGTGGCATGAGCCACAAAACCTTATTTAGGTGTGCTGCGCTTCATTAATATGTATTGTACACTGCTGAGCACTAATTGTCGTTATCAATACAGATACACTCCATGTAGGCTCTACACAGAGCCTATATGGAGTTAAATGAATCCAGCAGATTATGTTTTATGTAACTTTATGGCAACTACATGTCTATTGACGGAAACAAAATTATAGAAGCAATCAGTATGAAATTTTCAAGACTCAGTAATCAATAAACAAAGCCAGCAATTTATGCCTTGTTAAGGGAAAGCAGAATTGTTGTATATGTCCTTTGGACATTAAGAATAGTAAAAAATGACTGCAACCCATTGAAAGGCATGCCATAGTGGTTCTGCAACAAACACTGTTGTATAGTAGCATAGCCGTGGTGGGACAAGTGCAGCAGCAGCGGTATTCATTTAAACAGCTGTGGTTGATGTCGAGGCTGGTATTGCTCCTGCCCCAAAGGAATGTGCTTAAATGTAAATAACAGCAAGAAGGAACTAGTAGAACCTCCCTTATACAATTCTGTAGTTCTCTTTCTTTTCCCCCTTTTTGGCCCTCTCAGCTAGTGGGAGGACCTTTTTCCTCCTTTTTTCTCCAGTCTGAGAAATGCTCAAAGTGCCAATTGACCAAGTCTTAGCTATGATTTTGTAATGTATCCCACAACCTTTGTATGTAGTCTTACATGTCCTTCATGTCTGTAAAACACATTGTAAACAGGAATAGTAAACTTCTAAGGCCCCCATCAACATATTTACAGTGACAAAGAGTTGGTCTACTGTTCCATGGCCAGGATAAATCCACAATGTTCCTGCTGTGTCAGATTGTCATCTGTCATGTTGTTTTATTATAGATGCATTATTCCTAAATATGTATAAATAATACTTGAGGGTCTGAGCTTCTGCAGTTACTACCCTACTGAATTAAGCATAAAATAATGAAATGATGTTTGTACTGCATATATGATATCTGCAATGTCTAGTTATAAACAGAGCAAATATAGTGCACTCCAATTAAAAAAAATAAGAGTAACAGCTTTTCATGATCCCTTATCAGTAACATAATAAGCGTTTTGTGGCAAAAACATACATGTAACAGATTTAGATAAATTTGTTTCAAAGTACACAAAATACTTCAGTGATTTAATTGTTTTCAAAATGGAAAGCCATGTCTAATTTTTAGCACTGGCACTTCACTTATTACTGGACCATCTAGAAAGTAAAAACAGTTATGTGAGGTTACTATTCATTGACATCTTTACACAGCTGGTGAGGAAGCTGCTTCAACTAGGCATCAGCACACCACTTTGTAACTGGATTATCGACATTTTCATGGACAGACCTCAGAGAGTATGCATAGGAAATAACTCTTTAGATAGCATCACTCCGAATACTGGAGTTTCTCAAGGCTGTGTACCAAGTCCCTTGCTGTTCACACTGCTAACAGATGACTTCACAGTAAGGTACAACACTAACCACATCATCGAGTTTGCTGATGATACAACAGTGGTGGGCCTCATCAGCAACGATGAAGAGGCAGTGTACAGGGCTGAGGTAGAACAACTGTTTACTAGGTGTGACAGCAAAAAATAGCACTAAATATAAACAAAACAAAGAAATGATTGTGGGCTACAGGAAAAACCACAAGGAACATTCTCCTCTAACCATCAATGGAGAAACAGTAGAGCAAGTGTGTAGCACAAAGTTTCTGGGTGTGCATATTGATGAGGGCTTGTCCTGGTCTACCAATACAAAGGCCATGGTCAGGAAGGCACATCAGAAGCTACACTTTTTGAGAAGATTGAAGAGAGCAAACATAACATCAACAGTTCTCACAACCTTCTATAGGGGTACAATAGAAATGCATAAGGACAAACAACCTCACAATGAGGTACAGAAGCTGCTGTATCTCTGAGTGCAAGGCAGTCAAGGGCGTGGTGAAGACAGCTGAGAGGATCATCAAGAACACCCCAAAAACCATTCATGAGCTGCACATCTTCAAATGTCCATGCAAGGTCAAAGAAATAATTAAGGACTGCACCCACCCTGCTCACAGACTCTTCATGTACTTATCATCTGGCAAGCATGTCGTAGCATAAGATGTAGAACTACGAGATTCAGAAACATCTTCTTCCCACAGGCCATCAGACTGTTGAACTCTGGCAACAGTCACACTCCATGCAGACTATCTGGGCCATCAGTTCAATGGAAGACCGTCTCAAATTGTGCAATAACTTGACTGCCTGTCTCAATCTAATATTAGTGCAATACTCAGTAAGTCGAGCCAATTCACTGCTCATCAGGGGTAGTAGCAAGGCCAGAGAAATATCTTATTATAGTACAATATCTAATGCTAGTTTGTAACTCAGTCACAGTGCAATACTCAGGAATATCTCATTCTGGGCAATAATCAGTGTACGTCTTAATGTATGTACAATATTAGGATTATCTATTTAGAACACTGTGGTATATAATTAGTTATGTATGTATTAATGTCCTGTTCCATTAAGTGTATGTGATATCTGCAGATTTGAGTCTGGAGATACCGAATTTCATTCAGTTTTTGCACTTGTGTGATTCTGAATGACAATAAAGTTTACTTTGACTTTGACTTTTAGTCAGTAGAAGTTTTACAGAACTGGTAAAAGAACAGAAAGTAAGCATATACAAAGTTGTAGTACCAGACAGCTATCAAAAGGTGACACTGTTAGAATACTCTATCCAGGACAATTGGTTGCTAATAATTTCTTTCTCTGTATTTATTCTTACAGAGTAGCCACTTACAGAAGCTTTCAATCTCTATAACATTATTAAAGAGCACAGTTTGTGGGTTGGCACTACAGTCTGTGAACAGAAAAGTATGCAGTTATTTTCTGTAGCTTAAAACATAATGTGTAGGACATATCGCAGGGACTCAGGGAGTAAAGTATGTTACAGTAGAGAAACTATGTATGTACCTGTGTGTTACCACATGTAATGTGCTATAAAAGAGTGAATATGGTATAGAACTTGTCACAGTCTGGGGAGGAAAATCAGGAGCTACGATTAAAAAAAATATATTGTGAGGAGTGATAGATGCCATCCATCAGGTGATGGTGAAGGAAGAATTTAATAGTGTATTCGGAAAGACAAAAGTTATGGGTAACACACTTCAAAATAAGGAGTTAGAAATAACTAGGTATCTTTTATGTGAGATTAGATTATGCCATCATTGAGTATGGTATAGCAAAAATGTCAAGGCATCAGTAGTGAATCTGTCCAGTAGTATTCACAATAGTGCACTTGGATTGTGTGTTGCTTGCACAGAGAGAGAAAATGAGAGGTTAGTGCACATGACCAGAAATTTGATGTACAAAGGATGGTGTAGGATCACCTAAATGTACAGCAAGATTATGATAGCAACCAGAAAACAGCATTAGACTAAAAGTTTGGTGCATTTTCAGAAATGTGTCATTTGCATAACAGCCATGGACATAAACTGTATTCAGATTATGAATTATTAAATTAGCTGTCAAAGATGCCATTCGATGGCTTAGTAAGCCAAGGCAGGGCATGAATGTACTAATACAATATCATAGGAAAGCAACATGAATGACTACAATATATAAGCATTTGTTAAAATTACTTGTAGAAAATAAGATGTTAGAACAAAAGTGTTTTGCAAGTCATAAAGCATTAAAGCATAATAACACTGGAGGGGCTGCATGAGAAACACCTACAAATAAGAAATAATACACTGCATTTAGGGAGGATTCGGAAAAATACCAGGCAAATAGCAAGTTGGTGCCCTGCCACCACCCCAGCCACTCAGCCATTTTGTATACAATCAATTCAGTTGACTTATGGCTAGCCCCTGCTGTGCGGAAGAGAGAAAGCAATAGGGAGGATGTTTGAAGTAGAAAGCTCTCTGCAGAGGACTGCAAGGGGTAAATAGGCTCATATAGAGTGCCTAAACATTGATTAACCAGGTTACAGCAAAGGGTAAGATTATGGTGAAACAAGTGCTATGAAGCAGAGCACATCAACAGGAGATAATGGTGTTAAACAGCTGGAAAAGATTTTAAAGCAAATGTGATAACAGATGAAATGTTATGAATAGGATATATTACAGCACAAGAGATGGGACAAGTATAGTGAAGCTAGAACAAAAGTTATGCATAACGGCACACCAGGTACTCACTCTTGAAATACTGGCTTCAGCATGCAATAGATGTTGCAGCCCAGTATCTTTCCCAATTACAGTGATTTCACCCATCAGTAATGCAACTAATCCGGAGAAGTCCAGCAGCTCAAACTTAATTAGGTTTACTAAGTAGCATTATATAAGCTACTCTCTACCAAGCGACCTGTAGCTACAGTTTTATTGCAGTTTTCAGAAAACAGTTTTTGATCTGGGGTCATTTTATTCCAGTTTGCACGACAAATTATATCAGCAATTCCTTAACCTATATCTAAGTTACTCATTTTTATAATACACACAGGAAAGCATAACAAATAGTGCAAAATTAGCTACCCATGACTTAAACAAATACTAAGGCCTACTGAACTATGCAAAAACATATTTATTGTTCATGCTTTGTGTCCTGAGACTTCCATTTTTAGAGATGTATGCTCCTGACAGTCAGCCTTGACATACTCGCCTAAAGATGAACAACCTTGCAAAAGCAATCCAAAAAATTCAGGCTTCATGATAGTTTAGTTAAAGAATCTGGTAATATCACACATAATAGAGCACTGAGACATAAACTTGTAGCTAAGCATGGAAACACTACCCACTTGGTGAAAGCCTGATAGGTAGATGGATGACTAACATAGCCTAACACCAGGCTCAAATCCTCGAAAGTTGATTAGAACTACTGTGTGGACTCTTTAACCACAATCTGGATTAGGCAATAGGTCGAAAGAATAAGATGAGACCATAATCTTAGGTTAAGTGTAAGGATAAACTCACTTGCAAGATGTTGGTATCTTGGGGAATCCATAATAGCTCCCAATTTATAGTCATCTATGTTCTTGGTGAGCCCGAGGCATTGAACATTAGTCTTGACATTAAAAAAGTAATTACGGACAGGAGCTGGCCCAAAACTTGAGCACTCTGCTGGAGACCAGTTTTTTAGGTTCATAGGTTAGTACTAGGCTAACTGCCCTTGTGAGCCATTTTAAGCCTAGCCAGTTATCCCTTGTGAGACTCAAACCCTGTACCTTGTGTTTGTAAGGCAATCACCTTAACCATTAGGCCACCCTCCCTTGGTGGAGGTTGTATCACTTATTCTGACTTCTTGGGTCCTGTCTGTGAGCCAACCAGCAATCCAATGAGTTATGTAAAGCTTTATACCTAGCTCAGACAGTGTGTCAACAATGCCTGAGTATGGTATTGTATCGAATGCCTTCTCAAAGTAAGGATACACAATATGCACTGTTTTACCCTCATCCATTGACTTTGTGACCCTCTCAAAGAAGTCCACCAGATTAAGTAGGCATGACCTTCCCTTATAAAAGCTAAATTGGGATTGGTCAGCTATCTGTAGGTTATCACTGTCCTTGTTTATCATTTCTATGATAATTCATTCTATGACTTTGCATTTTAGGCTTGTAAGACTTATGGGTCTGTAGTTCCCTGGGTCAATTGATGGTCTTCCTTGTGGATGGAGGGTTTCAGTCCTGTATTCCCTTGAAACATAGCTTGATTCAAGGCTGTAGTTGGAGTGCGTCAAGTGGCCCTGCTAGATCATGTTTTAGACTGTTCGGGAGGCAACTGGAGATGTTGTTGGGGACCCATGAAGGAAATGGCCTTGGCTTTAGAGAGTGTTGCCAGCACCTAGTCCCTTTTCATAGCTGGGGGTAGTATGTTGAAGGGGATTTCTCCTAATGCAGTGGAGCTGGGGGAGTGAGGGGTGAAGTTTCAACTGAATTTATCAGCCAGTAGATTTGCTATGTCACCCTGATCGGTGAAAGGTGGTAGCATTCTCCATCTGTTCAGCACACTGCTGTGTATTACTGTTAAGGTTCCAGGCATAGCTGGAGAAGGCCATGTGATTATCCTTAGCCTGCAAGGATACCCTGACCTTGTAGGTGGTTTTGCTGGACTTAATAAGACCTTCTAGTTTCTTGTATAAGAGAGAAATTGTCTTTAAGTGAGTTGCTCAATGTGATTTTTTTGCCATGAGTTTTCTTCTTTTATTATATACCTTTTTTTAGGTGAGGAATCCACCAGTGGAGTTTGTTTTTAGTTTTTTGTTTTGGTTTTATTTCTGGTAAGTGCCACGGCCTCTATGCAGCTATTCACATTTATATAGGGATTCCATGAATAATTCTGCGTAGGTAGTTGTGGTCTTGGGGTTAGAGGGGCCTTGAATGTTGACAAACTGCCACTTAATACATTGTACTTTGCCTTTGAATAGTCACTAAATGTTACTGGTTTAGCTAGTGAGGATGTCATGGGGCGGTGCAATGCTCTCCCATATCAGTGAGTACCCGATCCGGTATGTCTGATACTCTGGTTGAAGCATGCACTATCTGTTCCAGGGTATTTATGTTAATAAAGTCTAGGAAGCACTGTGCCTGTGACTTTCAGACAGTCTATATGTTGGATATTCAAAACATAAAATGAAATATAAACTGTATAGCTCTGGAGCTCAGATTTCCATTATAGAACTAATCATTAGAGTTAAGTGACTGAGTGGGATGTAGAAGTAAACCCTACTGCAGATTGCTCTTAAGAGTATGATTTGTCCTTGTCAGTTTGGGTCCAAAGGAAAATACATGTTATAGATCTGCTTTAGTAGCTTATACAGTTTGACAATATAGTCAGAAATGTGTGGTTTTAGAGGTGAATAAAGGTCACTGTACGATAATAGAAAGATAAATCTAAGGAAAACAGGCATTTAACAGAAAGCAATACAGATGTGAAAAAATCCAACTAGAAAGTGATGGAATGTTGCAGGCATTCAAAACACAAATAACATTTTGATTTATCAAGTAGAAATCTCCAGAGACAGATATGAGAACACTGCTTCCGTTTTGCTAATCTGTAGCAAATGTTCTTAGCTGAGGAAGTTAGTGGAATGCACTTAAAACTTCAGCATAAGCATCACTTCAGACAGTACCCAAGTGAAAGCCATAACCTTAGTCCTAGAGAGATATCATATCCCTTGCTGTTTTTTTTTTTTTTTTTTTTTTTTGTAATGCAATCAGACTATTTATTATAGAGTGAATGAATGCACCAAGAAAAAAGAAATCTCTGGAAGCAATTAATATCTCTACAATTAACATTAAAATGGGGAGGAAAGTTTGCTGCTTGTTTATTTAAATAAGAGGATAAATGTGGCAGCTGCAGGCAGTGCAGATTTGCCCCATGTATATTCAATAAATTCACGGAATTCACACTGTTTTGTGAATAATTCTACAAATTCAAACATACCTTTAAGATTTTCATTGAATATGTGACATATATTAGACAGTCCAGAAAGAGTGATCGTATGGCATATGTGAACAGTGTGATGGATAACAGCATGGGATATATATGATGTGTTGATTTATCAAACATTATTAAAATGCTGCACACATGAACATATTCTTTTCATAGTAAAATGTATATTCAGATGAAACTGACTTAAAGGAAGCTTAAAGGGGAGCTATCTGTTCCTGTTTAATCTACAACTGACTTCATGATACCAGTGACATAACTGATTCAGAAATGTTAGCATAAGAGAGAAGTTTGTTTTAATGCTTGCAATAACTACTTTCACTTCAGAAACAGCTGTACAACAGTGCTGAAACACAAAGACGTGCAGCATCATGGTGGGGCACCTATATGGCCTACCACAAATGTTAATGAGGCTTTCCAGGGGATTGGCCTATGCTAATTATTCATGTGCTCTCCCTGCACATACCTGCTGTAAGGCATTTGCACAATCAAGCAATTACAGAATTGTTCAGCTCTGTAAGGTTTCTTGGCCAAAAACTCATGTTAACCAATATTTTCAATAACTGATATCATCTTCGAGGTTAAGTGCTTGGGAGCTTAGCAAACAGGTAGAGGTGTGTGTGTGTGTGTGTGTGTGTGTGTGTGTGTGTGTGTGTGTGTGTGTGTGTGTGTGTGTGTGTGCGCGCACTCGCACGTGCTCGCGCATGAACGTCAGAATGTATGTGTGCAAGTGCGGGTGGGAGGTTGTCATACGTCTGACCTCCTTTATACTAATGAGTATTTCATACAATATTTTGTGGATATTAGGAAGACGTATTTAAATTGTTAGTAGAACAATGTTTGTGGCTAAATACAAGACACCAGAGAATTAAAATATTAGCTGAAGCTGCTTGAAAAGAGGAATACAAACACTATACCTATAGGACACAAAGAATTAGTTATGTGCACTATAATAAGACACCAGATCTCTTCTGTAAATATTATGTTAGTCACTCAACACCCCACTAGAATATCAGGGAAAAAGCTTGGACTCTCAGACCCTCAGCACAACAGCTTTTTGACAGTGTTTTAGTCCTGTGTGCTACCACCAAACAGCAGGTACACAATACGATAAACATTATGTAATGTCACTTAAAATACTTAACATTAAAACCACAACATCTTGCATTAGTGACTTTCTGTCGTAGTCTGTTAGTCTGTGAGTTACCAAGACTAGAGCAGTGGCAAAATCAGGGACAGTTGTGAAGTATGGGAGTGTCCCCTTTTTGGGGTGGGACACCATATTTGTCAACGGCCATGTAGAAGACTCCCAGACAAAGTCTGGAGGAATCCTAAGTGACACCAAGGAGAATGTTTTGCATATTACTTTGAATCACTTACAAAGTTAACAGAGGAGCAAGTGTCGCACTGTGATGCTCTAATGCTCGGCATTCCTGACTGTTATCAGCCATGATTTGCGAGGGACAGGGAAAACTAAGAGGGCACATTAGACACATTCCCTTTAGGCTGCTGCTCTTACCACCCATGATGGGGTTTCTTCTGAATCCCATGTTTTGTTTAGTAGGACCCAGTAGTATTCAAAAGTAAGTCATGTGCAAAAGGCACAAAATATGGAAATGGAAATGTTAGAAGGCAAATGAGGAAAGACAGCAGTTAGTATATAATGACAAAGTGACTTTTGCTCGCCTTCAAGATGAAATAAAACAAGCTTGAAGCAAAATGTATTTATAAAGGAGGAGGGGTTTGCCTATGTCTAGCATTTTCTATGATAGACTTAATCTGGAAAATTAATTCAAAGGATAAGGTATGCCCAGACTGAATATATAAATTTTATCAAAATCTTTATCAGTCTTAACCGTCGAATGTTAAATGATATGGTTCAAAATTTGATAGCAATCTCATTAAATTAATTAGAATTGCCTTGAATTAGCTAAAGTAGCTGTACCTGCCCATGTCTCTGCTCTAGTAGCTTATTGCTCTGGTCTAATAGCTTAGTTATCTGATTCCTTTCTTTCTTTCCCAACTCTAGTTACAGTCATTTATTCTGTTGTCTTTTGCTGCTCTTCCTATATTTAACTTGTTCACTACAATTGAATCTTTTCTGCACTATTTGTATCACTTTATCATACTTTTCCTTATACTATCACTCTAATCTCCTACATATTTCTGTCTACAAAAGTCCTCTGAGAAGTCTGTCTTTAGTAACCTGCTTTTCTCTGCATAGCGTAATGAATGAATGTATTTTTACTTTCTATTTTGTTGTATCTGGAGCTATTTATGGGATTTGTACTTGTATCTTATTTTATTACTGTCATGTAATTTTTGTATTGTTATGTTTTTTTGTACTTTTATACTTATTCTTGTACTTATACGTTTGTACTTGTGATTTTTTTTCGTGGAGCTTTTCTCTCCGGGCCTCCACTGAAAATGGCTTCCCATCTCAGTGGACTTTCCCAGTCAACAAATGTCAATAAATAAACAAATAAATATAAACTAGGTTGAATGTGATATGTCAGAGCAGACAAATAGAAAATGGGAAAAAGGGTCCCCCACCATTATTTATTGTCTTTATCAGAAGTCTTCCACTGGGAGGTTGAGTGGTTTGCTATACTCCCATACTCCCACACCATTGAGAACTGCTTATTGGGTACATTGATAATAAAAAACTTACAGTCTTATTTAAATATACTACTGATATATGTAACTCAGTATGAATTGCAGAAGGAGTCACTTCTGGGCACATTGCGGGTGCTGAGAAGAGCACTTTTGGCTAACATTAAAGACTGAAATAATACTAATTTCACAGGCTTAATCATACTTTAACTTTAAAGTGGTGTCAATTCACATCATGGTATTAGAAACCCAAAAGACTTAGGGAAATTAAGCTGGCACATTAGTAATGTTACAGGAAGGGTGATAACGTACAGGAAAGGCATAGACCGATAGACTGACCCAGGGGAAGGACAGGGCATCCACTTTACAAGCCATGCAGTGATGCTCCCTGGTACAGAACTTGCTGAGGTGATGGTTGGTGTGGGAGGCAAAGAGGTCGACCTTCGGGGTGCCCCATTTCTGAGTTATTAGGGGGTGCCCCATTTCTGAGTTATTAGGGCGATGGTTCTTCTGTTGAGCTGCCACTCGTGTGGGTCCAGAAGATTTCTGCTTAAGTGGTCTACCAGAGAGTTGAGAGAACCTGGTAGGAATTGTCTGGTTTTCTGGGTGGAGGAGGGAGGGTGTCAGGAATCAAGCTGGAATCCAGGAAAACATCCTCCACAACATCCAGGACTGGGGAGATGGTCATGGGTCTGTGCTATGTGCTGTGGAATATCTAAGAATTCCCTGAGTCTCTTTTTAGACTGAGGGTAGTCCTGACTTTCCCATTGGAAATGCTCCCTTAAGGTATGAAGGGTTTCCCCAAAGGAAAAATCATCTAGGGGAGAGGCTGAAGGAATGGAATCCTCTGCATCAGAATCCTTATAAGCAGAGTGGGGTTGCATGTCTTCATATTCAGATGCATCAGAGTCATCTGACGCCTTTTCAGACAAAACTACAGGGGACAGATCTCTCTTTCTTTTGGAAGGGATAGCTTGACTTCCCCTGATCAGCATGATAAGATCTTCCACCATTTTATGCATTTGAGACTGAGGCAAGGAAGCAGGTGCCTGAGATTGGGTCATTGGTTTCTTGGGTGTGGTTCATACCCTGGGCCTAAAAAACTTGGTCATTTTCGAAAGAATTGTAGTCGCGAAAAAACACGTCAGTTTGTGTCGAGAATCGATAGTGTGAAGAACATCCTCAGAAGCCGGTACCTGCTCACTGACTACAGATCCATCCAAGGTAGAGATAACCACAGGATCCTTAGTCGAAGAAGACTTTTGTGGCATACTGGACTCTGAAAGTGTCTCGGTAGTGGCCTGCAAATCCACAGAAGTGGGCATCAGGGGCTGCGAAAGTGCCTCACTGAGGACTTGAGAACTGACGACTAGCTTAACGGGAGCATCATCGGTAGGTTTGGATCTGTGCGGTCTGTCTCTGTCTTTGTCTTTACATTTTTTCAGAAGATCTGCTGTTGGATGGCTTACTGAAGCCATATTGGAGTTTGAGGTCTGTAAGCAGAAATATCTACAATAAGGGCCCGACGATGGATAGTTCTGGTGTTGAGCAAAGCACAGAAGTGACAGCAAGGGACGTCATGGTCTGGGCCTAAGCAAGTGACGCAGTAAGAATGAAGGTCTCAGTGTGGTATTTGCTTTCCACAGGCGAGACAATTGTTAACTTTTTCTGACATCGGTTAGTGCAAGAAAAAATAATCTCCAATGGCGGACTTAGCTTTAGAAGACATCAGCTTCAATTTGGTAGACGAAACTCAGGTACCGGCTGACCGGCACTCATGCGAACTGCTTCTGGTTCGGGTTTCATGGCAAGAAAGTCTGATGTAATGGCATCAGCTGCCTTACTTTATACTACTGATGACCTGACGTCAGTCCTGAAGCGGCAGCAACTGATGCAGAAATACTAAGCCTCTGGTATTCGCGCCAGCTGAGGGCTACCCTGGCAGGGATAACCCAAATGTGATGACTGCAACAGTGAAACACGAAGAACATCTGGAGGTTTCTAAAAGGCAAGTTTTATGGAACAGTTTAACAAATAAAGTGGTGTTAACAGTACCATCAGTGTTTTTTGGTTCCATCATATCTAAAAAAGGGATATTTTTTTAGATCAAATTGGAGAGCAAACTCAATACCCCATTTATTTTCATTAGGCAATTGCATGGACACTAACAGATCTGAAGTCCAAGTTAACCTTGTGTCATCTAAAAATGCCTCCACCTACCCACTGCAGATAAAAAAGATCGTATGGTTGACAAAATAAATAAGTTGTTCATCTATACCTCCATTAAATATCAGAATATATTCAGAAAAAAAGATGACCCATAGCTGTTCTGTGTACCTCTCACAAGAAAATACATTTTTTGTGATGTACATACTTAGTAATACATATTAAAATGTGTTGATGTCTCATTTTGTTCTTGTGTGTTTGATATTGGCTCTGTAGCTTGTTATGGATATAACAGTTTATTAACTGAGACCCAGAACAGTTTTGTACTATTAGTGTGACTGTTTTCATTAGTTGAGTAGTAGGTTTTCTTATCTTTGGTGATACATTGTTTTATTAGGTTTCTTAGTTGTCTGTGTGCTAGTAAAGTAGGGGCTGTTTTATTTTTTATCCAGGCCATTCATGCTTTGTCTCTTTGTTGTATGAGTTGTTTTGTGGCTAAGGACAGCCATGGGACAGAGTCGGCCTTGTCTCTTTTTACTCTGAGGGGAGCTTGTGAGTTTAGAACACCTAGGAAGATTTTGTTGAACTCAGAGATGTCATCATCTCTGGGGAGAGTATTTAGTGACTCCCAGTTATGGAGATGTAGTGTATTAATACAAGTGTCCATGTAAAGTTGTAAGTTTTCTTATCAGACTGTAATGATGTGTTTTGGGGCTGTGGCTTTGGTGCCTTATTGTGTAGATTGTTAAAGGAACACTACCTGATAAAGTTCCATGGGATAATATTTTATTTGGAGGGGCTGTTAAGACCTAACCAAGGATTGATTGCATAGAAGTGGCTTTGTTATATTTATTTGGTGTAGTTATAAGTAGGGTAAACATGTTCAGATGTACATTATATGTTGAATCTTCAGATTTTATGCTTTGCCAGCCTAAATTGATTTCACCCAGTATTGTGGTTTCATATGAAATTTTTGAGAAGACCAGAAGAAAATATCTTGAGTGTTTTAGTATTATTGCCTGGGGTATGCATATACCCATGATTGCAATTCTGTTGTGAGTGATTCATTTTAACATGGTTAGTAGGATTCAAATGTTAGAGTAATTTGACAAGGTGTTGGAGAAAAGAGAAGTATCTGTTGCTATTTTGTAAAAATTGTGACACCACCAGCTTTTTTGTTGTCTCTCTCTAATCTGAAAACATTATAGCCATTGGGCAAGTTCTTTGTTTTTTATTTCCTCTGAGCCAGGTTTCTGTGCCAACTAAGATGTCTGAAGTGCATAGTGCTATATCCATGCATGCACTTTGGGGAGTTTGTTACACATGCTTCATAAGCTGGCATGGCATATATGAAAGCCAGGGGGGACTGGGGTGAGCTATTAGCAATAAAGAAGATGATGTGGACATGCTGACTGGTGCCTGTATTTGCTAAGCTGGGCCTGGGTGTGGGTGGATGTCAGCACTAATTTTTATAGTTATGGAGGTATGATGGTACCGATAGAGGCACTTTTGCTTGATTTTTGTATAATACCCAACTTGTGAATAAATGCCTGTGGCTTTAGATAACTGTAATTGAATAGCAGGATATATGAATGATGATATAGATAGGCTGTGATTGGGAAATGAAGTATTTTCCTTGATGGACACAGTATAAGAGTTTTGTTTTGAATTGTGAGGGTAATTGATATTGGTAGGATGTTAAGGGTGCACATAGGAGAAAAGGTACTAGTATGAGGAATTGAAGGACAAACATGTCCCTGAAATGTAAGAAACAGAATGGGTCTATTTATTCTCTGGGTCAGTTGATCTAAAACAAAAATAAAGCTCCCAAAGGATAGCAGGCATCCTTGCTCTGTTACTGTGCCTAAACTAACCTTATCTAGCACACCTTTGTTTTCTCTGATTCAAACTTGTGGCTTTTTTATATAGTACTCTAATACTCCTTATAAGTAGTGCTTATGATTTGTGATCATAATGTAGTGGCTTGGTGAGCTGAAACCATCCAGAATAGCCACAGGTACTATCCCAGCCTCTTTTATCTTTATTGCTCACACTAACTCATAGAATTTAGCAGTAGTCCCCAGTGATCTGCAGATGACCAGTCTTACACAGATACCCACTTATGATGTCCCAATAATTTTCATAAGAGTTTTATAACCTAACTGCATATATTCAACCAATGATTTTGTGTCACTATTGCATAAAGAAGTTAATCTATACTTTTACATAGGTTCATAGGTTGGTACTAGGCTATCGACCCTAAGGCCTATACAAGCCTAGCCATAACAATTCCCTGGCTATTACTTCCCTGGTCCCCTGTCTAACAGGGCAATTGATAAGATCCCTGGGGTGAATTTCCTATCTCCCATCCAATCGTCAAGTTTCTTTTTGAAGAGGGACAAAGAGTCACTCAGCTTGACATGTATGGGCAGTCTGTTCCATAGTATGGGGAGTCACTGGGTCAGGAACCTATCCCTCTAGCATGTTATGTTCATTGTGAAGACCAGGTTTAGATCCCTGGAGTGTATGGCTCTGAGGGATTTGGATTTCTTTAAGTGTAGCATGTCTAACAGCTCTGGGATTGACATGGCCTTGTATGTTAAGCAGAGATTGCCTCTGAGCAGGCGATATGCGACAGAGTATAGCTGGAGTTTTTTTAGATGGTCAGCATAGGGCATCTGCTTTAGGCTTGTGATTCTTTTAATGAGGTATTTCTGTGGCCTTTCCAGTTGTTGCAGATGTCTTGTGAGGTACCTACCAAACGGGGTATTGTATTCTATAATGGGTCTAATGAGGGATGAGTACAGTGGGAAATTGACCTCCTTTTTTCTGGATGAAAAGCCCATAATGATGAGGTGTGCCACATAGAATGATTTCCTGACTGTTGTGGCAATGTGGTTATTGAAAGTGAGACCACTGTCCACTTGTGTCCCTAAGTCCCTTATCACACTTTCAGTGTTTAGTCTACTGCCACTTATGTGGTAATTGATGGGTACATGGTTTTTCCCAAAGGGAGATAACTATACATTTCTTGGCATTGAGCTTGAGCCTATGGCTCTGGCACCAAGCATCTGTTTCTGTAAGGCACTTTTGTAGAATATTCACATCATTTGGGGATTCAGTAATGGCTCCCAGTTTGCAGTCATCTGTGAACTTTGCTAGCCAGAGTCCCTTAGTGCTGGCCTGTACTCTACTTGTCACTTGTCTGGAGCCGGATTTTGAGTCGACTACTTTTACAGTGTGGGTTCTGTCAGTAAGCCAGTTGGCAACCCATTGAGTGACATAGGGATTAATGTCCAGCTTAGTAAGTTTATCTATGATTCCAGAGTGGGGGATAGTGTTGAAGGCCTTGGCAAGGTCCAGATAGGCTGTGTGAACCACCTTGCCCTCATCCACGTCTCTGGATACTGATTTGAAGAATCCAGTCAGGTTGAGGAGACAAGATCAGCCCTTTACAAAACCAAACTGGGTGGGTCTAGTGTTTGAAGGTTGCCAATGTCTTTGTTTATAAGTTCCATGATAATGCGTTCCATGGCTTTGCAGATCAGGCTCATCAAACTGATGGGACAATAGTTCCCGGGATCCAAGGTGGATCCCCCCTTGTAGAGTGGGATAACTGTAGCTGTGTGCCACTCATTGGGCACAAAGCCTGAGGTGAGGCTATAATTAAACATGACACTTAGGTGAGGTGTCAGTTCATTTTGTAGTTCATGTAGTACACAGCCCGGGATGTCATCTGGTCCCATGGATGCTGTATTCTTAGCTTTGGAGAGTGCGTTTTTTTACCTGTGTGGCCCTGATTACCAGAATTTGGCAATCTTTTGGTATTGAGCTGTGCCCTTTAGGGGGTGAGAGGGGGGTGAAGTTGGCACTGAATTGATCTGCCAGGATATTGGCAATATCCTTGGAATCAGTATATTTAATGCCATTCTGTTATAGCTCAGAAGAGATCTGAGCATTGCCATTTAGATTCTTGACATAACTATAGAATGCCTTGTGGTTGTCCTTGGAATCTTTGGCAATTTTATTTTCGTAACTAGCTGTGTAGAATTTTATGAGGGATCTCAGCTTCTTATTGAGGCTGGTAACAGAGTATTTTGCATCCTGGGATTTTCCTCTTTTCCGCAACAGTTTCTTCCTTCTGTTGTATAGTTTGTTTATGGTAGGGGACCACCAGATTGGCTTCTTTTTTTGAAGGAGAGCAACTTGTTTCTATTTGGAATGGCACGATTCATGCATGAGTGGATGTGCTCGTGCAGTGCCTTAGTGTAGGCCTTCTCAGGTCCTCTTCTTCCCTTCTACTTGTATAACAGATTCATATCTGAATGCATATTAATTCTAGTATTACCTCTTCTCCCTTATTTTATTAAAAAGTGTCAAGGCATCTCCTATCTGCATTCTGTTTAACTTACAATAATAACTTGAGAAACCATCTGGAGCTTTACTTTTTTTTGTCTAGTCACTGCCACGATCTCTCACATGCTCATCTTTTTGTGCATCTCTTCACTGTGTTCTGTCCAAGTTCTGGCCCTTCCCATTCTTCACACTTTGCCCCACCTGATTCTCTCCATGTATATATTCTCTTTAGATCCTCAATATTTAAATAAATGAATCAAAAAGAAATATATATTTAAAGCAATTAAAGAGGTTGTTGCAGGTCTGCCTAATGTTTTGCTTTTCTTTCTGCTTGATTCTAATCAAGGATGTTGGCTAAGCAGTCTAAATGAAGCTAGTCTGAAGCTTTGCCTTTTTAGAACCCGTTTAGTTAATGAAACTATCTTAAAGCTTCTCATGCATATCCTCTGTGTAATTGCAAAATTCTGTGATTCCCTTTTGGAATTTCACAAGCAGAAGAAGTTCTTCCAAGACCGGTGGATGAAATACTTGAAGGACTAGAATGGGCTGTCAATATAACTGATGATCTTCTAATTTGGGGTGTTTTTAAATGAGACCATGACATATGACTTATCAAGTTACTGTACCTATTAAGAAAAATGCAGCTTGAAACCAAAAATGAGTAATTACATTCAGTATCTACTATTAATGAAATGCTTAGACAAAACAATAGTGAATATGCATGCCATTTTCTATGAGATTATTTAGTGTAGCAAAATATATTTTCAAGTTTATTCCAAATTTGTCAGGTGAAACATGGCCTCTTAAGAGGCTATCAGAGCATAATGAAGTTTGATTTTGGTCACCAAAGTAAGAGAAGAGCGTGATTTCTGTCTCTGAGGCATCTACTTTGAAAGTTCATGATGAATCACAGCTAGGTACACATCAGGTTATTAGTAACAGACAACCACATGGAACAGTAATATATTAAATAGCAGTATATAAGTTAAATGTTTTGACTGATGTTCAGGAATGCTGTGCTCAAATACAGAAAGAGATGTTATCCAAAGTTTTTGATTGTCAAAAGTTTCACAACTTATCTATGGTAAACTGGTCACTGTAGAGTGAGTTGAATACTGACAAGGAATGATTATATTAAACACATGACAACTAGTATTAATAAGTGAACCTTCCACATTGGCACAAAATGAGATTGAAGGTAGTGGCATGGTAGTGTATGTTACTTCTTTATTAGTAATGTTTTATGATTTCAAAATTTTTACAATGTCAAATGATGATATATTTATACAATATTTATAAAGTAGTCTTAGGAAAGTGTCACAAGTGTGTCAGTAAATCTACATGACAGGACAGTGCACCAACTAGTCCAGCACGTGATGCCTTTATACTCATACTTGTACAGGAAGAGAACCTCTCTGCCTGTACGCCAATAACTCCAAAGACATATGAACAGTGACAGTGTCCACTCTACAGTGACACCTTTACAAAGGTAAGCCAGATGCAGGAATTTGTTACAGCTATGCCAGGAAACACAAAGTATTGGCTGCCCAGCAGCAAATGTGCTGTCACATTGTTACGGCTTAGATCACTGCCACAGAGAGTCAACTAGAAATGGTTTGGGTCCTCCAGGGTATGTGTAAGGATTTCCAGCATTGGAAATGGCACAGAGTAGGGATAATAACATGATCACACTGATGTATTTTATGGTGGTACACCAAGCACCCATGGTTGCATTTATTTGTATACTAGTTAGAACTTACTAGATGGAAGCAGAAGTCAGTACTGATAGAGAATAGAATAGGAGATGGCCCAGAAACATATGGGCAGATCACATGAGACTGTAAGTGCTTCTCAAGAAAGTACTGTAATTAGTAAAGGGAGCAAACACAACAGATTCAGGTCATGTCAGTGTTCATCTAGACCTAGCAGAACCTCTCATTCAAGGTCCCAATCACATTCCTGCAGCACTCAAACTGCACAAACAGCAAACACTCTAAAGCAAAAAGTACGAAAGTTTATTAAGTTCAGTGCTTTCATCCAAACCTAAACAATGGGCTTCATCATTTGGATCACCTGCATCAAGTAGGTTATGACATTGGACCAACTCACCATCAAGCTCTTGTGAAAGCCCCTCTTTGAAATCACTTCTGCTATCACCTAGCCTATCTTTAGGACATGTATATGACACATTGACCTTGACCTAGTGTTATTCAAGTGTGACATTTATGTTATTTGCAATACGACTTGCATGGACACAGGTCAATGTTTAACTTGGCATGGAATAAGTTATTAACAAAAAAAAGAGAGGAGTGTTTCGGACACTTTTTAACTGTATGCATTTCATTGCTGTAATGATTGGGGGTTGGGAGGGTGGCCTAATGGTTAAGGTGTTTGCCTTACAAACACAAGGTACAGGGTTTGAGTCTCACAAGGGATAATTGGCTAGGCTTACAATGGCCTGCAAGGGCAGTTAGCTTAGTACTAATCTATGAACCTCAAGGAACTGTGGAAAGCATATGATTGCAATCATTAACACCAATGGTCTGTGCCTTACTATTCTTTTAGATAGCAGTTACCTACAACTTAAAAGTAGTAGTACAGAATATTTTATGGAAACACAATAGTGAGAGAATTACATGTCAAAATGAGTATACTGCTTTGTAAACAAACACTGCTGTCACTTCACCCTCACCACTGCACAAATTGTGATGTTTTTGTCTCTGAAGTCACAAATTATTGTGTCTAACAAAATAAAATAATCTCATGTGCAGTACATCAACAGACAACATACTTTAAAATGAGAAAACATTGCATAATATAAAATGATGCATTTTCATTCAAATATTAGGTATGTACTCATGTTAAATAATGAATTAACAGTTTTTACTAACTGAACCAGTTGAGAACATTCAGTATGTGCATATTTAAGTAACAACCTCACTACAATATATTGTGTAAAACAGTTAAAATGTGATTATTACTGATATGATGTATTATAATATCACTGAGCATGAGTCAGTAAGCACTCGTGCATGATTTTTACAAACAATAATATGAGGAACTGTTCTGAAATAAAAAAGTAATTGTTTAAAGATGAGAAGGAATGTCAGATGAAGAGTGACATCAGAATGTATACTGCACAGTATAACCCACTGATGCCACTGCATGCATCAATTATCCTTTATGTGATTTTACAAGAATGGAAACACCAAACTAAATGCAATGGTCAAAAGTTCTGAACTACACACTGCCTCTTTACATGCACAGCTGCATGCTGCATGAGCCTGCTGCATAGGGTCCTTTACTACTGCTGCCAGTTGACCATCATTAGTCATAGCGGGACAGGAACTGGGAGATGCTTTGACAGCATAGGTCACTTCACCACCAGACTGATGCATGACCATGTTTGCACAGAATGTAACATGCAATAAACATCCTGCATGCACTAGCTAGGTCATGGTGACAGTTAACCTCAGACTAATGCAGGCACCTAAAATGACTCATCAGAAGGCTGAGGACCCTCTTGATGTCAACGCAGGTCTGGGACAGGGTTGAGTTGTAGGTGCCTTCTGCAACTTCACTTGGACTTCTCACCGTTGTCTTGAGCTATGGGTCTAGTGGATACCCTGCATTACCAGAGAGGGAAAAAAAAGAGAGAGAGAGAAGGGAGAGTGGGAAAACAAAGGAAAATGGTTTAGTATTCAACTATACATTTTACCATGAAGAACTACTGAATTGCAATAGAAAAAAGAAAAAAATATATTTATTTTTCCATATACCAAAAAGATGACCACCAGACATCCTAACATGCAGGAAGAGGTGGTGGAGTAAGCTAGTGTGTCTGATATGGAAGTCATATGCACTGCCAGGATACTGGGCAAAAAATATTGTTGATGCACCTCCCCCATGCACTGTACTAACTAGCAATTGATGGGACTGGTAGCCCTTTCTATTGTGGTACAAATGACCCCATAGATTTGAAGTGGCCCTAATTGCAATAAGGGTATAATCTATTGCACTGAGTACCTCAGAGGAGATGTGACATCCCCAAAAAGGCACATATAGTCCAGGCAGGGTCCTACAGTGACACCAAGAAATAGATGTACTGATCCACATGTGCCAAGAGTACATCCAGGAACAGCTGCAGTATCCCTGAAGCAGAAGACTGTGAGATCTCCAGCATGTCAACAGTCTGTCTCTGGTAGGTTTCTGTGGCAAATATAGAGAGGGATAAACATACCTGAGGACCCACAGAGATAGGAAGTCCATGCTTTCCTCCAATACCCCTATGGGGTCCATGCATACTCACTAACAGCCTTAAAATATCCCTACCCACTCTAAACCTATCAAGTATCTCTTGATTATCAGAATCACAGTGAGTTATCCTCTACCAGCATTACTGCCTAATTAGGCTGTGAGCACTGCTGAGTGCAAACAAGTCTGGCTCAGCCAAAACAACCTGTCCAAACCTGCAATTATCAAGGATAGCAAACGACTGAAAAGTAGATAGGACTGGTGAGACCCCTCTTTATATAACATATCTGTGGACAGTGCAGGGAAGTGACAAAAATTCACTATGAATCTCATACAGGCAAGAGAACCTTCCATTAGTATACACTGAGTTACATCATTCCTCATTTACATCTCATTATGAGTTAATTGCTTAGGCTTTCTCATGATTCTCATGCATTAGTAAGTGACCTATATGAATCTTGGCTTAGCTGTGCTTAATTTGTCTAGAGCACAGATAGCCTTAACGTGTTTGAGTAATGACTATGAATACCACCCCACGTATGGAGGAAGGGACTGCAGGTGAGCTTTTCCCAATCCAATGAACATAAGAATTGATATATCTATATCTATATATATTTATGATTTTGATGAAACTGCATTTTACTTTAAAATGCAGTTTTACTTGTGTGGCATTAATGAACTGACTTGTGGAGAGAAGCCCATTAAGAAACTGGTGCGTCTGTTTCCCATTTACCCTCTTTAATATGAGACAATATCATTATATTGTAATAGCAGCACTTCTTGTATTAATATTGGATTCTAGTCATAATATGAAACATCCACTTTTGTGATTTACTTGAGTACACTAAATTATTTATATTTTATTATCCTATAAGCAGCAGCTGCTAACAATGGAATGTATTTTGAAATGCTTTTCTTTTTCTGCACTTGCTGGGGTTGTGTGATATATTCTATCTTTATGGCATTGCTTCTTTCTTTCTTTCTTTCTTTCTGTGCACTATTATGTGAGGATATTGCATTGAAACAGTTCAATATATGTTTAGTACTGAAATACAACAAAGCCTAATGTGTGTAAATGGTAAAAAATATTATTTAAGAAATTACAGGCTTTTATGTTGACAGATTTGTATCTGAAATGCTCCTCATGTGCCTAAACAGAATAATAATTATTTCCTATTATTTCATTGGTTGTTTAAGCAGTTGATTAGCCTGTAGTTCTTAACGTTGTCACATTTCATCTGCAGCACTAATGTGAATAGAGTGTGTCCATGTGAGTGTGCATGTGCAAGTGTGTGTGCACAAATGTGTGCATGTGTGTGCTCATGTGTGCCCATGTGTGCACTCGCGCGCGCGCGTGTGTGTGTGTGTGTGTGTGTGTGTGTGTGTGTGTGTGTGTGTGTGCGTGTGTGTGTGTGTGTGATGAAATGTGTCTTTTTTGTTGTGTTTTACCCATTCCTGCTATCTCACTGCCACACATTCATATGACAGAATTTTGAGTAAAAATTCTCACTGCTCACTGATGCCATGATAAAGCCTGTAAACTCTCACGTCATGTTAGTTTTAACAGTGTTTCTTTATTTATTTATTTAGTTAGTTAGTTATTGGGGGAGGGGCAAAGGGAATGTTTACCACTTTACATTGCTTCATATTAATATATTGGCTGCATAATGTTTCTCAAAGAATTACACACCTACATTTAGCTACCAGTGAATGTTGCAACACCACAGCTCAATTTATAGTGAGAATAAACAATGAAACATAAGCAATAGAACTTGTTATGCAATACTTGTTTCTCTTGAATCATTCTTCCTGTGTGTTTGTCTACAACATGACTGTGTCTCCTTGCTCAATAAAAATAAGATTTCAAAATTACAAAAGGACAATTCTAGACATTACCAAGGCATAAAACAACATAAGTTAATTTAGGCTGGCTGCCTGCAATGTTTCCTTTAGTAGTTAATTAGAACAATATGTTACTCTACAGTTTTTGAAAGCTATTTTGCCTAGCAGGGAACTGAATACCTAATAATAAAATTTGTTATAGCTGGTTGTTTATTATTGCTTGCTTGGATAACATAATGTAGCATAGTCCAGACAATGTAGTATGACATATTTTTCTAATTTATTTTAATTGTTGCTGTTATTATGCAAAACAGCTAATCCACAATACAATATAGTATACAACATTAAGTTACATTACTTTTAATATAAACTTCCATTGCAACTTTATTTTTCCATAGTTACAATACAGCCCTCCTCCACGGTTAAATGCAACATTCCTTCATTAAAAAAATCAACTTGAAAGACATCCATGCATCATTTTAGTTTCAGCTCTACATTTTCCATTATTTGTACAGGTAGCACATCATATAGTAATATCTCAAATCACTGTTATCCCAATAAACAGATAAATAAATAAATAAACATCATATCTCCTATACACCAAACCAGTCTATAGTGGAACTGGAACAATCTATTGCCCTACACCTCCTACCGCAGAATCAGAATTACATACTTATGCTGTTCTATAACAATCCCTAGCCCTTCTTCTCCAGCTTCATTGTCTCACTCCCTGTATATCTGTATCTAAACCCCCATTTCTTTCCCCATCTCCTTAAAAATCTTCTACCACCATCCTAAGTACACTCTTCTCAACCACTCATTGACTTTTACCATTCTTAGGATCAATGTCTCCACAAATATCCACATCTCAGCAATCATCATATTGTCCACACTGCTACTACAATGTGTTTAATCCCACATCTTCCAGCACACATCAACTTCAGCTGTAAAAAGTCAGCACTATCACTATCATTCATGTTCCCTGGGTTCTTTCCCCAAATGTATTTGCATATCTTTCCACAATTCCTGCACTTTTTTATATTCAAACCTCATATGTTTATATTTTAACCCCTATCTCCCCAACATTTATCCAAAGTATCCCACTGCTCTTCAAAAATTCATCCTTAGATTTCTGCATTATCTGTGTATCATCTTTTTATGCTCTCATGTACCAGGCAAATCCCTCTTATTTTTCAAAGTAAAAAATGTAAGAATCTTACCAGACCTCATCCATTCCCATATATTATCTTCCCTAATTCATATACACATCAGTGTTTCAAAGCACTGTTAAATTATTTTTTCTACCAAACTTCTATATATCCTACCTCTCCACCCCTTTCCCATTTTAACAACTCATTAACAAACTTCAGATTTAGATCCCCTTGCAGACCCTCTATCGCCATACCTACTATTTACTTTTTTCACCCCATTTTTACAGAATTGATAAACAGGGCCATTATTCTCTGTTTAGATTTTAACTTACTAGAACCTGACCCTCACCATTCCTCCTCCTTGGTGGTAGGAACTAAATCCTCTGTACAAACCAAGCTGTTCTCCTTCCAACATCTCAGCCTCTCACTGAAAATCTTCCTAGTCTCATTGCTAAGAACTTCCCTTAATTTCCTGCTCTTTCTTACTTCCAGCTCTAATTTGCACCCAGATAATTATTTTACCACCTTATCAGTGTTTTGTTAATACTCTGTAGACAATTTGCCTAGCAACTTCTTCCAAACCGGATGCCCATTTAACATACAGTAGCACCCTTTTTCTTACTTTCTCTACATTTCATATTCATAATCATTGTTGCCACATACTGCCTGAACTTTGGAATACCCAACTCACCTCTTGCTTTCTCTAGTCTAAATAACCCACTGCCTGGCTTCTTGGTTCCTTGCAGTCATAATACTTTCCCTATCTTTTATTCCTATCTTATTTTGCTTGCTTTAAAACTTCTTGCAATCCAAACACCTATACACTGCATGAATGTCAGTTTCTCCAGTCTTCATCTCTCTCCTGGTTTCCACCTCCAGATTTTTTTATGTACAATCACCAATTTCCACTCTATAATGCCATTGCATGATGAAATATAGCTTCCTGTAAAGTATCCACCAATCTTCCTCTACGATATATCCATCGGGGTTCTATGCAGTCTACAAACGTATTTCTTATCATCACCCTTTAAAGTGCAAGCTGCAAGCTGCATCCTTTTTACTTCTGTACATCAACAGGACCCTACTTCTCTATCCCTCTAAGCATACTCTTTTGAAATTTATGAAAATAATACACCATTCCAAATTATCTATTTAACTCTGCAGCCATAACAAAACTCAAGTTTTGCCTACCATTTTTACTCTGTCTTCCTGTTAGAAAAATATGTATTAATGTATATGTTTAGTGCTTATTAGAAGCTAAAAGGGTTAACACATTTCATTCTATTTTATGTAAAGCTTAGTTTTGTATAAAACTACAAGATGCTTTTCAAACTGCAATATGCTTTCTGAAACTGCAAGATGCTCTCTGACCTAGTATTTGCTAACACAGCAAAATTCATGTTTATGCCTTTTGGAAATTTACTGAGAAGCAGGTGATTATCTGCTAGGTCAGGAAAATGATGAATAAAACAACACTGTTTTCTATAATGTTACTGAACTTAAACAATCAGCTCTGTTCATGTTATGAGAACATGCACAGCTGCAGAAAAGATAGATACAGTTGAACAAAGACTGCTTGAAGAAATGAACTACAATCTGTACTTGCTTTCTGCTCAAATTAGCCATAGTACCTTGAATGGTAACATTGCATAGTGAGAAGTTGTATCTGACCGGTGGTCATCAAGGCCATTTTGTTTTTCTTAGGAAGTTTTTTTTTTTTTTTTAAACTTGATATGCCAGCAGAAAATCATGGACAAGCAGCTGCTATGAAATAATATTGAAAGAACTTGTGATTTATTACGTCAGCTTAGTAGGCAAAGTCTTGTAAGAAATGTATAAGAATGGCTTCACTTCCTGATTCTAGTTAGACAAACTCTGTATTAGCACATTTTTGTCTCCTTGCTGCAAGATTAAAGTGCCTTAACCTGAACCTGCCATGTGTTGATCTTTTTGAAGTTGTTTTTCCTTTGACAGATTGGTCCTTCGGACCGGAAACTCTCACTTCGCCTCAGGTCAGATGGGCCAGGTGGCATGAAACCGTACGGGGAAGAGACCACATTGGTTCTTCTGCTCTGAAAGAACTCCGACTGAATTGTCATTCAAAAGAGGCCAGCCACTGTTCTGATCTGCGACTGGAGGACGAGTTAACGGTTTTCCCTCGAACCAGGCGATCAATCACGGAGGCTCAGGTAAGGTGAGATTTACCTTTTTTCTGTTTTAGATCAGGGACTTGATTTGTATCATCTGTCAGGAGATTTGTCTTGTACAAGTCATGGAAAGGAAGTCTGCAGTCTTGTCATAGATCAGGGAAGCAGAATAGGTAAGGCAGTTATTCTAGATAAACTGTGAAAAAGAAAAATCGTGGTACCACGTGAAAATAAGAAGGGTTACGTAACATTTTAACAGTCAGAACAATATGGGAAATAAGTGCACAAAAAGTTCCCAAGATCCACCGTTGACCGAAGATGCAAAATATATGCAACTACAGCGTGCTGACAATGATAAGTACTATACAAAAGGGGTTAATAAATATGAATTTGATGGCAAATTAGAAAAATTCTCACTTATTAAACATGTCAAACAGCTTAAAACCGAAGCAAAAGGTCGGGTAAAAAAGCAACGTCAATTAGGCATTCCTCAGGCACACAGGTGGATTCAGGAAGCAAACTGTAGGGAACAAAAAAGTAATAATTTAAAAGCTATGTTTCTAGATAAAGAAGACCATAATTTGGTAATAGCATCAGCCCCTCCACCCCCTCCGCTCCCCTAACCAGAATATGAAGCGAGTGGACAAGCTGGTCCACCTCCGCTATACCCAGATGTCTCCACGAAGCCAAGACCGTTTGTCAGAGATCCCGTCGAGACTAGGTCTCGAACACGTAACTTAAGAGGGGATACTGAGTTATATCAAATGAACAAAAATTCACGAGCTATGAGTGAAGAAGAGATATGTCTGCTCATAGAAGTACCAAATCCTCAGGCAGGACAGGAAGGGCAGGACCCAAATCTCCTAGTATATTGACCGTGGACACCGGAAGACATCTGGAAAGCCACATAGGGAATTCCCCATCCAAAAGTTAATTTTAGAAAATTCTTAGAAGACTTACAGGGTATGAGATTAATTTATCATTTAAATGGAGAAGAAGTAGAAAACGTAGTCAGACAGATCATAGGTCCAGATTGGCACATGATCAGTGGCAACTGGAATCCCCGTGATGCAGAACACAAGCCACTCCCACATAGCAATGCAGAACTGGATAACAGAGTGAAAGGTCTAACAGACCGAATCTCTGACAAGTGGAAACCTAGGGCAGACTGGACTTGGATTAATCAATGCATCCAACAAGAAGGTGAAACTGTTGACAGATATTATGCTAGATTATTAGAGTGTTTTAATAACCATTGTGGAATGCAGGTACCTGAAGACCAAACACATGATTCCCCGTATGAGCAGTAGCTAAAGAATGCATTTTTGAAAGGCAGCATTTTGCCTATAAGCAGCTTTATTATAAAGCACATGGTAGACCATCGTACAAGTAGATTACAGTCACTAATTGAATATGCTAGACATGCCGAAAGGCATTTTAACAGTAAAAAGAAAAAGAAAGCCCAAGTATTTTCTGTAGAAGATGGAGCAGAAGTTTATGAAGTATAGTCCGGGAAAAAGGGCAAGAAAAATGCCCAGGGAAACAAACAATCTGATAAACGATCAGAGGAGTTTGAAGAGAGAAAGAAAAGGGGGGAATGTTTTAAGTGCGGAAAAAAGGGACATTTAGCAAGGGATTGCAAGCAAAACAAGAAAGTAGCCATGGAAGATAAGGAGGGTGAGGACTGACTATATGATAGTCAAGAATCACTAGAAGGGAGTAACCGAGAAAAGACAAATGCAAATGTGATAGAGGAAATAGAGAATGTGATAGAAGAAATAGAGGAAGTGCAAGAAATCGCAGATAGTGAAGAAAGTGAAATTTTAGACTTAGCATTATTGAGCCTAGAGCTCTATTTAGCAGACACGAAACCAGAAGTTACACTTCTGGTAGAGGGGAGGGAAGTAAAATTCCTGTGTGAGGGGCATCACAGACCCTGATACACCCTTCCAAACTATCAGAAAATTCAGAATCATTTGATTACATATTAGTGAAAGCAGCTAATGGACAGCTGTATTAGGAGCCACTCTCCCATAACATAGCAATAACTGACCCTGTTTCAGGGATGACCCAGAAAAGCAAAATTGTTGTTTCTGCAAAATGCCCAGTAAATCTTTTGGGCAAAGATCCTATGCAGATATTTGGCATAGCAGTAGTTCCAACCATGCAGGGCATGGAAGCACAGCGACAAATGGATACTTTTGTGGTGCGACCGGAGGGCGAAAAATTTTATTGGTACAGCCAGGACTTGGTCACGACTGGTCCAGGAGCAGTAACTAAAGAACTGATGAACATAGCCATCAGTAAGTCCCCCTCCCTTGACACTGATAAACAGCATTTGTTGCACTGTACTCTGTATTATTGTAGCACACCAGGACCTGATAAGGAATATGAGCAAGAACTGGTTAAAAACCATGCAAACAGATTAGTATTTCGTAATCTGTACTGGGACACAGAAGGTAACAGTGTAGTTAGCTATTCATTGCCCCAGGAATTCTTTGCATTCTATAAATCTAATCGATTACCGCATGTTAATTTGACTAAGGACAAGAATGTGAAATGGGCAGACCTAGGAGAAAAAGTCACAAAGTGGGAAAAACAGACGGCGTTAGAATTGTCAGAACAGGGAGTACAGAAGCAGAGGTTAAATTGGATAACACAGACACACCCAGCTGTACACTTGCAGTCTAGCGAGGAAAGCTGATTAGCACTCTTACTAGAAGAGGAAGAAAATACCTTACAGAGCATACCAGAAACTCTCTGGTCAACAGGGAAATCAGATGTAGGACTAATTCGTACAGTGGGACCAGTTACTATCATGCCAAAATCAGCATTTAGACCACAAACAAGACAGTATCCCTTAAGGAAAGATGCAGAAGTAGGAATCAAACCTATAATAGCAGCTTTACTTAAGGAAGGAGTACTGGTAGAATCTCCCGATTCACCATATAACACACCCTTATTTCCTGTCAGGAAAGCAAACGGAGAACGGCGTATGGTCCAAGATGTACAAGCTGTAAATGATGCAGTAATATCTACAGAACCTACGGTGCCAGATCCACACACCCTATTGAATGATTTGAAGCCTCAACAGAAGTATTTTTCTGTGGAAGATATTAGCAATGTGTTCTTTTCGATACCGATACACCCTGACAGCCAACATTGGTATGCATTCACATTTCAGGGGAAGATGTATACATACACGCGACTACCACAGGGATATTGTGAAAGTCCAACAATATTCTCACAAGAGATGGCAAACAACTTGGCGGGATTTAGCCCACCAAGAGGCAGTCAGATTTTACTTTATGTAGACGACATCCTGCTGGCATCCCCCACCCAGCAAGAATGCAGGGAAGATACCATAGTATTACTACAATTTCTAGCCACTCAAGGACATAAAGTGAACAAAAACAAGTTGCAGCTTTGGAGAAAGCAGGTTAAATACCTGGGATATGTAATATCCAAAGAAGGCAGAACATTAGATGAAGATAGGAAAATAGCAATTTTACAAGCACCCAAACTGACTACCAAGAAGGAAATGATGTCCTTCCTGGGTACGACTAATTTCTGTCGGAGTTGGATTCCAAACTATGCCTTGGAGTCTGCTCCACTGACAAACTTGATATACAAGAAGCCTATGGCAGCACAAGATTTATTACAATGGAAACCAGAAGCAGAATTGGCTTTCTGCAAACTAAAACAATTGATAACATCCTCATTAGTTTTAGGATTACCAAACTATCATAAAGGCTTTTTCCAAACTGTAGATGGTAAGCAAAGTTATATGACATCAGTATTAACGGAGCAACATGGGGACAAGCAACGCCCCATAGCTTACTATTCATCATAGCTGGACCCAGTGGCATGATCCCTGCCCCACTGTGTACAAGCAGTAGTCGCAGCTGCAATGGCAGTACAGACTTCGGCCTCAGTAGTGTTATTCCACCCTCTCACATTGAGAGTGCCTCATGCAGTCACGATTATTTTACTGCAAGAAAAAGTAGCATATCTTTCTCCTGCTAGACATCTTTCCTGTATGACTATACTGTTGAGCCAACCTCATATGACAATTGAATGATGCACAACTTTGAATCTGTCTACCTTGTTCCCGACCCCTGCGGATGACACACCACACAGCTGCCTGCAGGAGATTGAGTAAAAGACACTGCCTAGAAAAGATATAATGGATGTTCCCTTGGATGATGCCGAGATGACATATTACGTGGACAGCACATGCAGAAGGGGTCTTACAGGGCAGAACCTAGTGGGGTATGCAGTAGTTTCTGATACTGGGATTTTAGAAGCAAAGTATTTACCACACAACTTATCTGCGCAAGTAGCAGAATTGATTGCCTTGACAAGGGCATGTATCTTGGCAAAGGGTAAATGTGTGAACATTTTTACTGACAGCCATTATGCTTTTTCTACTGTACATGTTTTTGCGCAACAGTGGATGAATAGAGGAATAATAACATCTACTGGTAAACCGATTAATCATGCACAGTTTATTTTAGATTTGTTAGAATCTATACAGTTACCTCAGAAAGTAGCTATGTGTAAATGTGTAGCTCATACCAAGCAACAGGATAGGATTTCAAAAGGTAATGTGAGAGCTGATACGGCTGCAAAGCAGGCAGCTTCAGCTTCAGAAATATTTCTTTTGAGTGAGGAATTACAACCTTCTGAGATTTTAGATTTAGAAATGTTGAAAACAATGCAGACACTTACTATGAAAGTAGAAAAACAGAAATGGATAAAACGTGCAGCAATTCTTGAGAAAGGGCTGCACATCTCCAAAGAAGGGAAACCGATATTGCCGTCTACCTTGTTTAGATATGCAGCTTTGTTGAGCCATGGGCAGTGCCATGTCTCAACAGGGGGGATGGTACAGTTAGTGAATTGAGTGTTCACAACATATGGATTTACAAACTACATCAAAAATTTTTGTGCGGCATGCCATGTTTGTAATAAGCATCATGCACAAGGGGCGTTGAAGCCTAAGCAAGGGAGTTTCCCTGTACCACAGTACCCGTTCCATACTATCTGTATGGATTTCATAGAACTGAACAAATGCGAAAATAAAAAGTATTGTCTTGTCATTATAGATATATTTCCAAATGGGTGGAAGCTTTTCCGACCAAAAATTCAGATGCAGCTACTGTTGCAAAAATCCTTGTTAAAGAAATTATTCCTAGATTTGGTATACTGGAAAAGATCTACAGTGACAATGGCACACACTTTGTAAATCAAACTATACAACAGTTGAGCCGATATTTCGGAATTTCCTTAAAGAACCATTGTGCATGCCATCCACAATCCTCAGGACTAGTAGAAAGGCATAATGGGGTTTTGAAAAATAAACTTAGGAAGTTAATTAGTGAGACACAAAAGAATTGGGTGTACTGCCTGCCTCTGGCATTGTTGAGCAGGAGAACTGTTCCGAATGCAAAGGGGTTAACTCCTTTTGAAAAATTATTTGGGAGGGCATACTATATACCTCAGTGGAAACCTCTCTTGCCTGCAGACCAGGAGACTGACAATTCACTCGCAGAATATATGAGACGACTTTTAAGTAATAAACAACTTTTGCAGTTAAATTCTGTTTCAGATAAAGAACAAACCAGACCATCGGAAACAGCAGTAGTCCCAGGCACATTGGTCTGGATGAAAGTCATCAAGATAAAAAATTGGACGTCACCAAAGTGGGAAGGGCCATACCAAGTGCTACTGTCAACACCCACTGCAGTCAAGATCGCAGAGCGAGCATCCTGGATTCATCTGACACACTGTAAATTGGTTAAAAACTTTGAACTGGACAAAACTTGTTACTGTTACACAAGAACAAAATGACCAGATATGGAGCAAATAGAAATACAGAACAACCTCAGAAGTATTGCATGATCATTCTGTTAACTATACTGATGACATTATTTTTTTTGCTGTGGCCTTTCCTTTTTCCACTCACATGATCTGAACTGAATAAACGAGATGCGTTACTCATAGACTGGCATCCGAACTTTAACACTTACCAAGCAATTAAATATGTGTATGCTGAAACTTTTAATGTTTCGAATTGCTGGATTTGCACAGCTATACCAACAGCATATGGGGGATTGTTAATGACTGCTGTTCCCCTAGGGGTCAATGAGACGTGGGAAAATTTGATTTTTGATACTACGACTGTGAAATCACAAGACAAAATAGCATTGTACCTGCCTGTTACACAAAAGGGAATTGTATGTTTTTACAAAATTGATACTGTTCAGGTGGGTTGGAGCAATTGTAGTGTGACTGTTCCTTACAAATGTTATACCAAAGCTAATAATGCAGGTTATATTTGTGATACAAACTATGACTCATATTTTGAATCACTGCACAAAACGGTTGACGAAGCACAATATAATCCTATTCTTTTAAAACAACTATCTATCATTGATAATAAAATGTTTCATGCAGGGCAAGTATATATTAATACTAAAGTAGAGAATTGTTATTTTGTGTGGTGGAAAAAGGCATACAAATAGTTACCTGAGAATTGGTCCGGCAGTTGTTTTTTTGGGTTACCTGGTTCCGGCCATACGACACACTGCAGTTTTGCCTCAGGGAAGAATTCAAAATGTCAGAGAGGTCACCAAGAAACCTGGAAATTCAATCAAGAGACCTGAGAATCCAATGGGACGAATTGAAGCAGGCTGGAAAAACCATACCTCTGTGAAAAACAAAGATAAACTGACACACATGGACTTGAGTGACACTATTATATCGTGGGCAGGTATAGCCCCTGCATATGGTGCAGTAAAATCGATTTGGGAGCTGAGAAAACTGTCCAAACTTCTTGAAGTAATGAGCAATGCAACTTTTTCTGCTCTCGAATTAGTAACTGATGAACTGAACACTATGAGAACTGTGGTGCTTCAAAACCGCATGGCTCTCGACTTCACACTAGCGGCGAAAGGTGGTACGTGCACTTTAATAAAAGAGAAGTGCTGTTCGTATATTCCTGACAACCAGCATGAGATAAATGACCATCTTGAGGTGATTCAGCAAGTGTCGGCCATGACCAAACCAGGCCCAAACCCACTGACGGATTTTTTCCAGAATTTGTTTGGGAGGTGGGCTAGCATCCTAATGAACATCCTGATTGCCATTTGTGTGGGATTACTCCTATTAGGAGTGTGTGTTTGTTGTGGTATTCCTGCATGAAAAGATTAATTAAAGATTTTATAGACATTTCAGTTTCTGAGACTTTGTATTAAAGTACTGAAATTGAAGAACTGTTGAAAAATGAAACACTTTCACAAGTTTAAACTGAATGACTCTCTTAACTGCAAATTCTGAACAGAAAGAGGTTAGGAGAAGAAGCAAACTGTTTATGCTTTCTAAAATAGAATAAAAAAGTATTAACAGGGGGGAAATGTTAGAAAAATATGTTTTAATGTATATGTTTAGTGCTTATTAGAAGCTAAAAGGGTTAACACATTTAATTCTATTTTATGTACAGCTTAGTTTTGTATAAAACTACAAGTAGCTTTTCAAACTGCAATATGCTTTCTGAAACTGCAAGATGCTCTCTCACCTAGTATTTGCTTAGCACAGCAAAATTCATGTTTATGCCTTTTGGAAATTTACTGAGAAGCAGGTGATTATCTGCTAGGTCAGGAAAATAATGAATAGAACAATACTGTTTTCTATAATGTTACTGAACTTAAACAATCAGCTCTGTTCATGCTATGAGAACATGCACAGCTGCAGAAAAGATAGATACAGTTGAACAAAGACTGCTTGAAGAAATGAACTACAATCTGTACTTGCTTTGTGCTCAAATTAGCCATAGTACCTTGAATGGTAACATTGCATAGTGAGAAATTGTATCTGACCGGTGGTCATCAAGTCCACGTTGTTTTTCTTAGGAAGTTTTTTTTTTTGTAAACTTGATATGCCAGCAGAAAATCATGGACAAGCAGCTGCTATGAAATAATATTGAAAGAACTTGTGATTTATTACGTCAGCTTAGTAGGCAATGTCTTGTAAGAAATGTATAAGAATGGCTTCACTTCCTGATTCTAGTTAGAGAAACTCTGTATTAGCACATTTTTGTCTCCTTGCTGCAAGATTAAAGTGCCTTAACCTGAACCTGCCGTGTGTTGATCTTTTTGAAGTTGTTTTTCCTTTGACAGATTGGTCCTTTGGACCGGAAACTCTCACTTCGCCTCAGGTCAGATGGGCCAGGTGGAATGAAACCGTACGGGGAAGAGACCACATCGGTTCTTCTGCTCTGAAAGACCTCCGACTGAATTGTCATTCAAAAGAGGCCAGCCACTGTTCTGATCTGCGACTGGAGGATGAGTTAACGGTTTTCCCTCGAACCAGGCGATCAATCACGGAGGCTCAGGTAAGGTGAGATTTACCTTTTTTCTGTTTTAGATCAGGGACTTTATTTGTATCATCTGTCAGGAGATTTGTCTTGTACAAGTCAGGGACAGGAAGATTGCAGTCTTGTCATAGATCAGGGAAACAGAATAGGTAAGGCAGTTATTCTTGATAAACTGTGAAAAAGAAAAATCGTGGTACCACGTGAAAATAAGAAGGGTTACTTAACATTTTAACAGTCAGAACAATATGGGAAATAAGTGCACAAAAAGTTCCCAAGATCCACCGTTGACCGAAGATGCAAAATATATGCAATTACAGCATGCTGACAATGTTAGGTACTATACAAAAGGGGTTAATAAATATGAATTTGATGGCAAATTAGAAAAATCCTCACTTATTAAACTTGTCAAACAGCTTAAAACTGACGCAAAAGGTCGGGTAAAAAAGCAACGTCAATTAGGCATTCCTCAGGCACACAGGTGGATTGAGGAAGCAAACCGTAGGGAACAAAAAAGTAATAATTCAAAAGCTATGTTTCTAGATAAAGAAGACAATAATTTGGTAATAGCATCAGCCCCTTCACCCCCTCCGCTTCCCTTACCAGAATATGAAGCGAGTGGACAAGCTGGTCCACCTCCGCTATACCCAGCTGTCTCCGCGAAGCCAAGACCATTTGTCAGAGATCCCGTCGAGACTAGGTCTCGAACACATAACTTAAGAGGGGATACTGAGTTATATCAAATGAACAAAAATTCATGAGCTATGAGTGAAGAAGAGATATGTCCGCTCATAGAAGTATCAAATCCTTAGGCAGGACAGGAAGTGCAGGACCCGACTCTCCTAGTATGTTGACCGTGGACACCAGAAGACATCCGGAAAGCCACAGAGGGAATTCCCCATCCAAAAGTTAATTTTAGAAAATTCTTAGAAGACTTACAGGGTATGAGGTTAAGTTATCATTTAAATGGAGAAGAAGTAGAAAAAGTAGTCAGACAGATCGTAGGTCCAGATTTGCACATGATGAGTGGCAACTGGAATACCTGTGATGCAGAACACAAGCCACTCCCACATAGCAATGCAGAACTGGATAACAGAGTGAAAGGTCTAACAGACCGAATCCCTGACAAGTGGAAACCTAGGGCAGACTGGACTTGGATTAATCAATGCATCCAACAAGAAGGTGAAACTGTTGACAGATATTATGCTAGATTATTAGAGTGTTTTAATAACCATTGTGGAATGCAGGTACCTGAAGACCAAACACATGATTCCCCGTATGAGCAGCAGCTAAAGAATGCATTTTTGAAAGGCAGTATTTTGCCTATAAGCAGCTTTATTACAAAGCACATGGTAGACCATCGTACAAGTAGATTACAGTCACTACTTGAATATGCTAGACATGCCGAAAGGCATTTTAACAGTAAAAAGAAAAAGAAAGCCCAAGTATTTTCTGTAGAAGATGGAGCAGAAGATTATATAGTACAGTCCGGGAAAAAGGGCAAGAAAAATGCCCAGGGAAACAAACAATCTGATAAACGATCAGAGGAGTTTGAAGAGAGAAAGAAAAGGGGGGAATGTTTTAAGTGTGGAAAAAAAAGGGACATTAGCAAGGGATTGCAAGCAAAACAAGAAGGTAGCCATGGAAGATAAGGAGGGTGAGGACTGACTATATGATAGTCAAGAATCACTAGAAGGGAGTAACCGAGAAAAGACAAATGCAAATGTGATAGAGGGAATAGAGAATGTGATAGAAGAAATAGAGGAAGTGCAAGAAATCGCAGATAGTGAAGAAAGTGAAATTTTAGACTTAGCATTATTGAGCCTAGAGCTCTATTTAGCAGACAGGAAACCAGAAGTTACACTTCTGGTAGAGGGGAGGGAAGTAAAATTCCTGTGTGACTCAGAGGCATCACGGACCCTGATACATCCTTCCAAACTACCAGAAAATTCAGAATCATTTGATTACATATTAGTGAAAGCAGCTAATGGACAGCTGTATCGGGAGCCACTCTCCCATAACATAGCAATAACTGACCCTGTTTCAGGGATGACCCAGAAAAGCAAAATTGTTGTTTCTGCAAAATGCCCAGTAAATCTTTTGGGCAGAGATCTTATGCAGATATTTGGCATAGCAGTAGTTCCAACCATGCAGGTTATGGAAGCACAGCGACAAATGGATACTTTTGTGGTGCGACCAGAGGGCGAAACATTTTATCAGTACAGCCAGGACTTGGTCACGACTGGTCCAGGGGGCAGTAACCGAAGAACTGATGAATGTAGCCATCAGTAAGTCCCCCTCCCTTGACACTGATAAACAGCATTTGTTGCACTGTACTCTGTATTATTATAGCACACCAGGACCTGATAAGGAATATGAGCAATAACTGTTTAAAAACCATGCAAACAGGTTAGTATTACGTTATCTGTACTGGGACACAAAAGGGAACAGTGTAGTTAGCTATTCATTGCCCCAGGAATTATTTGCACTCTATAAATCTAATCGATTACCACATGTTAGTTTGACTAAGGACAATAATGTGAAATGGGCAGACCTAGGAGAAAAAGTCACAAAGTGGGAAAAACAGACGGAGTTAGAATTGTCAGAACAGGGAGTACAGAAGCAGAGGTTAAATTGGATAACACAGACACACCCAGCTGTACACTTGCAGTCTAGCGAGGACAGCTGATTAGCACTCTTACTAGAAGAGGAAGAAAATGCCTTACAGAGCATACCAGAAACTCTCTGGTCAAAAGGGAAATCAGATATAGGACTAATTCGTACAGTGGGACTAGTTACTATCATGCCAAAATCAGCATTTAGACCACAAATGAGACAGTATCCCTTAAGGAAAGATGCAGAAGTAGGAATCAAACCTATAATAGCAGCTTTACTTAAGGAAGGAGTACTGGTAGAATCTCCCTATTCACCATGTAACACACCCTTATTTCCTGTCAGATAAGCAAATGGAGAATGGCGTATGGTCCAAGATTTACAAGCTGTAAATGACACAGTAATACCTAGAGCACCTATGGTGCCAGATCCACACAACCTATTGAATGATTTGAAGCCTCAACAGAAGTATTTTTCTGTGGTAGATATTAGCAATGCGTTCTTTTCAATACCGATACACCCTAACAGCCAACATTAGTTTGCATTCACATTTCAGGGGAAAAGGTATACATACACGCAACTACCACAGGGATATTGTGAAAGTCCAACAATATTCTCACAAGAGATGGCAAGCAACTTGGCAGGATTTAGCCCACCAAGAGGCAGTCAGATTTTACTTGATGTAGACGACATCCTGCTGGCAGCCCCCGCCCAGCAAGAATGCAGAGAAGATACCATAGCATTACTACAATTTCTAGCCACTCAAGGACATAAAGTAAACAAAAACAAGTTGCAGCTTTGGAGAAAGCAGGTTAAATACCTGGGATATGTAATATCCAAAGAAGGCAGAACATTAGATGAAGATAGGAAAATAGCAATTTTACAAGCACCCAAACCGACTATCAAGAAGGAAATGATGTCCTTCCTGGGTACGACTAATTTCTGTCGAAGTTGGATTCCAAACTATGCCTTGGAGTCTGCTCCACTGACTAACTTGATATACAAGAAGCCTATGGCAGCACAAGATTTATTACAATGGAAACCAGAAGCAGAATCGGCTTTCTGCAAACTAAAACAATTGATAGCATCCTCATTAGTTTTAGGATTACCAAACTATCATAAAGGTTTTTTCCAAACTTTAGATTGTAAGCAAAGTTATATGACATCAGTATTAACGCAGCAACATGGGGACAAGCAACGCCCCATAGCTTACTATTCATCACAGCTGGACCCAGTGGCGTGATCCCTGCCCCACTGTGTACAAGCAGTAGTCGCAGCTGCAATGGCAGTACAGGCTTCGGCCTCAGTAGTGTTATTCCACCCTCTCACATTGAGAGTGCCTCATGCAGTCGCGATTATTTTACTGCAACAAAAATTGTATATCTTTCTCCTGCTAGACATCTTTCCTGTATGACTATACTGTTGATCCAACCTCATATGACAATTGAACGATGTACAACTTTGAATCTGCCTACCTTGCTCCCGACCCCTGCGGATGACACACCACACAGCTGCCTGCAGGAGATTGAGCAAAAGACACTGCCTAGAAAAGATATAATGGATGTTCCCTTGGATGATGCCGAGGTGACATATTACATGGACGGCACATGCAGAAGGGGTCTTACAGGGCAGAACCTAGTGGGGTATGAAGTAGTTTCTGATACTGAGATTTTAGAAGCAAAGTCTTTACCACACATCTTATCTGCGCAAGCAGCAGAATTGATTGCCTTGACAAGGGCATGTACCTTGGCAAAGGGTAAATGTGTGAACATTTTTACTGACAGCCATTATGCTTTTTCTACTGTACATGTTTTTGCGCAACAGTGGAAGAATAGAGGAATGATAACATCTACTGGTAAACCGATTAATCATGCGCAGTTTATTTTAGACTTGTTAGAATCTATTCAGTTACCTCAGAAAGTAGCTATTTGTAAATGTGTAGCTCATACCAAGCAACAGGATAGGATTTCAAAAGATAATGCGAGAGCTGATACGGCTGCAAAGCAGGCAGCTTCAGCTTCAGAAATATTTCTTTTGAGTGAGGAATTACAACCTTCTGAGATTTTAGATTTAGAAATGTTGGAAACAATGCAGACACTTACTATGAAAGTAGAAAAACAGAAATGGATAAAACGTGGAGCAATTCATGAGAAAGGGCTGTACATCTCCAAAGAAGGGAAACCGATATTGCCGTCTAACTTGTTTAGATATGCAGCTTTGTTGAGCCATGAGCAGTGCCATGTCTCAACAGGGGGGATGGTACAGTTAGTGAATTGAGTGTTCACAACATATGGATTTACAAACTACACAATTTTTGTGCGGTATGCCATGTTTGTAATAAGCATCATGCACAAGGGGCATTGAACCCTAAGCAAGGGAGTTTCCCTGCACCACCGTACCCATTCCATACTATCTGCATGGATTTCATAGAACTGAACAAATGCGAAAATAAAAAGTATTGTCTTGTCATTATAGATATGTTTTCCAAATGGGTGGAAGCTTTTCTGACCAAAAATTCAGATGCAGCTACTGTTGCAAAAATCCTTGTTAAAGAAATTATTCCTAGATTTCGTATACCGGAAAAGATCTACAGTGACAATGGCACACACTTTGTAAATCAAACTATACAACAATTGAGCCGATATTCGGAATTTCCTTAAAGAACCATTGTGCATACCATCCACAATCCGCAGGACTAGTAGAAAGGCATAATGGGGTTTTGAAATATAAACTTAGGAAGTTAATTAGTGAGACACAAAAGAATTGGGAGTACTGCCTGCCTCTGGCATTGCTGAGCATGAGAACGGTTCTGAATGCAAAGGGGTTAACTCCTTTTGAAAAATTATTTGGGAGGGCATACTATATACCTCAGTGGAAACCTCTCATGCCTGCAGACCAGGAGACTGACAATTCACTCGCAGAATATATGAGATGACTTTTAAGTAATAAACAACTTTTGCAGTTAAATTCTGTTTCAGATAAAGAACAAACCAGACCATCGGAAGCAGCAGTAGTCCCAGGCACGTGGGTCTGGGTGAAAGTCATCAAGGGGAAAAATTGGACATGACCGAAGTGGGAAGGGCCATAACAAGTGCTACTGTCAACACCCACTGCAGTCAAGATCGCAGAGTGAGCATCCTGGATTCATCTGACACACTGTAAATTGGTTAAAAACTTTGAACTGGACAAAAAAACTTGTTACTGTTACACAAGAACAAAATGACCAGATATAGAGCAAATAGAAATACAGAATAACCTCAGAAGTATTGCATGATCATTCTGTTAACTATACTGATAACATTAATCTTTTTGCTGTGGCCTTTCCTTTTTCCACTCACATGATCTGAACTGAATAAACGAGATGCGTTACTCATAGACTGGCATCCGAACTTTAACACTTACCAAGCAATAAAATATGTGTATGCTGAAACTTTTAATGTTTCGAATTGCTGGATTTGCACACCTATACCAACAGCATATGGGGGATTGTTAATGACTGCTGTTCCCCTAGGGGTCAATGAGACCTGGGAAAATTTGATTTTTGATACTACGACTGTGAAATCACAAGACAAAATAGCATTGTACCTGCTTGTTACACAAAAGGGAATTGTATGTTTTTACAAAAATGATACTGTTCAGGTGGGTTGGAGCAATTGTAGTGTGACTGTTCCTTACAAATGTTATACCAAAGCTAATAATGCAGGTTATATTTGTGATACAAACTATGACTCATATTTTGAATCAATGCACAAAACGGTTGACGAAGCACAACATAATCCTGTTCTTTTTAAACAACTATCTATCATTGATGAGAAAATTTTTCATGCAGGGCAAGTATATATTAATAGTAAAGTAGAGAATTGTTATTTTGTGTGTGGGAAAAAAGGCATACAAATGGTAACCTGAGAATTGGTCCGGCAGTTGTTTTTTGGGTTACCTGGTTCCGGCCATACGACACACTGCAGTTTTGCCTCAGGGAAGAATTCAAAATGTCAGAGAGGTCACCAAGAAACCTGGAAATCCAATCAAGAGACCTGAGAATCCAATGGGATGAATTGAAGCAGGCTGGAGAAACCATAACTCCGTGAAAAACAAAGATAAATGGACACACATGGACTTGAGTGACACTATTTTATCATGGGCAGGTATAGCCCCTGCATATGGTGCAGTAAAATCGATTTGGGAGCTGAGAAAACTGTCCAAACTTCTTGAAGTAATGAGCAATGCAACTTTTTCTGCTCTCGAATTATTAACTGATGAACTGAACACTATGAGAACTGTGGTGCTTCAAAACCGCATGGCTCTCGACTTCAACCTAGCGGTGAAAGGTGGTACGTGCACTTTAATAAAAGTGGAGTGCTGTTCGTATATTCCTGACAAACAGCATGAGATAAACAACCATCTTGAGGTGATTCAGCAAGTGTCGGCCATGACCAAACCAGGCCCAAACCCATTGACGGATTTTTTCCAGAATTTGTTTGGGGGGTGGGCTAGCATCCTAATGAACATCCTGATTGCCATTTGTGTGGGATTACTCCTATTAGGAGTGTGTGTTTGTTGTGGTATTCCTGCATGAAAAGATTAATTAAAGATTTTATAGACATGTCAGTTTCTGAGACTTTGTATTAAAGTACTGAAATTGAAGAACTGTTGAAAAATGAAACACTTTCATAAGTTTAAACTGAATGACTATCTTAACAGCAAATTCTGAACAGAAAGAGGTTAGGAGAAGAAGCAAACTGTTTATGCTTTTGAAAATAGAATAAAAAGTATTAACAGGGGGGAAATGTTAGAAAAATATGTATTAATGTATATGTTTAGTGCTTATTAGAAGCTAAAAGGGTTAACACATTTCATTCTATTTTATGTACAGCTTAGTTTTGTATAAAACTACAAGATGCTTTTCAAACTGCAATATGCTTTCTGAAACTGCAAGATGCTCTCTCACCTAGTATTTGCTAGCACAGCAAAATTCATGTTTCTGCCTTTTGGAAATTTACTGAGAAGCAGGTGATTATCTGCTAGGTCAGGAAAATAATGAATAGAACAATACTGTTTTCTATAATGTTACTGAACTTAAACAATCAGCTCTGTTCGTGTTATGAGAACATGCACAGCTGCAGAAAAGATAGATACAGTTGAACAAAGACTGCTTGAAGAAATGAACTACAATCTGTACTTACTTTGTGCTCAAATTAGCCATAGTACCTTGAATGGTAACATTGCATAGTGAGAAATTGTATCTGACCGGTGGTCATCAAGTCCACATTGTTTTTCTTAGGAAGTTTTTTTTTTTTTAAACTTGATATGCCAGCAGAAAATCAAGGACAAGCAGCTGCTATGAAATAATATTGAAAGAACTTGTGATTTATTATGTCAGCTTAGTAGGCAATGTCTTGTAAGAAATGTATAAGAATGGCTTCACTTCCTGATTCTAGTTAGACAAACTCTGTATTAGCACGTTTTTGTCTCCTTGCTGCAAGATTAAAGTGCCTTAAAATGAACCTGCCGTGTGTTGATCTTTTTGAAGTTGTTTTTCCTTTGACAGATTGGTCCTTCGGACCGGAAACTCTCACTTCGCCTCAGGTCAGATGGGCCACGTGGCAGGAAACCATACAGGGAAGAGACCACATCGGTTCTTCTGCTCTGAAAGACGTCCGACTGAATTGTCATTCAAAAGAGGCCAGCCACTGTTCTGATCTGCGACTGGAGGAAGAGTTAACAGTTTTCCCTCGAACCTGACGATCAATCATGGAGGCTGAGGTATGGTGAGATTTACCTTTTTTCTGTTTTAGATCAGGGACTTGATTTGTATCATCTGTCAGGAGATTTGCATTGTACAAGTCAGGGACAGGAAGATTGCAGTCTTGTCATAGATCAGGGAAACAGAATAGGTAAGGCAGTTATTCTTGATAAACTGTGAAAAAGAAAAATCATGGTACCATGTGAAAATAAGAAGGGTTACTTAACAGTTTAACAGTCAGAACAATATGGGAAATAAGTGCACAAAAAGTTCCCAAGATCCACCGTTGACCGAAGATGCAAAATATATGCAATTACAGCATGCTGACAATGTTAAGTACTATACAAAAGGGGTTAATAAATATGAATTTGATGGCAAATTAGAAAAATCCTCACTTATTAAACTTGTCAAGCAGCTTAAAACCGATGCAAAGGTCGGGTAAAAAAGCAACGTCAATTAGGCATTCCTCAGGCACACAGGTGGATTGAGGAAGCAAACCGTAGGGAACAAAAAAGTAATAATTCAAAAGCTATGTTTCTAGATAAAGAAGACAATAATTTGGTAATAGCATCAGCCCCTCCACCCCCTCCACTTCCCTTACCAGAATATGAAGCGAGTGGACAAGCTGGTCTACCTCTGCTATACCCAGCTGTCTCCGCGAAGCCAAGACCGTTTGTCAGAGATCCCGTCGAGACTAGGTCTCGAACACATAACTTAAGAAGGGATACTGAGTTATATCAAATGAACAAAAATTCACGAGCTATGAGTGAAGAAGAGATATGTCCTCTCATAGAAGTACCAAATCCTCAGGCAGGACAGGAAGGGCAGGACCCGACTCTCCTAGTATATTGACTGTGGACACCGGAAGACATCCGGAAAGCCACAGAGGGAATTCCCCATCCAAAAGTTAATTTTAGAAAATTCTTAGAAGACTTACAGGGTATGAGGTTAAGTTATCATTTAAATGGAGAAGAAGTAGAAAAAGTAGTCAGACAGATCATAGGTCCAGATTGGCACATGATCAGTGGCAACTGGAATCCCCGTGATGCAGAACACAAGCCACTCCCACATAGCAATGCAGAACTGGATAACAGAGTGAAAGGTCTAACAGACTGAATCTCTGACAAGTGGAAACCTAGGGCAGACTGGACTTGGATTAATCAATGCATCCAACAAACAGGTGAAACTGTTGACAGATATTATGATAGATTATTAGAGTGTTTTAATAACCATTGTGGAATGCAGATAACTGAAGACCAAACACATGATTCCCCGTATGAGCAGCAGCTAAAGGCAGCTTTATTACAAAGCACATGGTAGACCATCGTACAAGTAGATTACAATCACTACTTGAATATGCTAGACATGCCGAAAGGCATTTTAACAGTAAAAAGAAAAAGAAAGCCCAAGTATTTTCTGTAGAAAATGGAGCAGAAGTTTATGTAGTACAGTCCGGGAAAAAGGGCAAGAAAAATGCCCAGGGAAACAAACAATCTGATAAACAATCAGAGGAGTTTGAAGAGAGAAAGAAAAGGGGGGAATGTTTTAAGTGCGGAAAAAAGGGACATTTAGCAAGGGATTGCAAGCAAAACAAGAAAGTAGCCATGGAAGATAAGGAGGGTGAGGACTGACTATATGATAGTCAAGAATCACTAGAAGGGAGTAACCGAGAAAAGACAAATGCAAATGTGATAGAGGGAATAGAGAATGTGATAGAAGAAATAGAGGAAGTGCAAGAAATCGCAGATAGTGAAGAAAGTGAAATTTTAGACTTAGCATTATTGAGCCTAGAGCTCTATTTAGCAGACACGAAACCGGAAGTTACACTTCTGGTAGAGGGGAGGGAAGTAAAATTCCTGTGTGACTCAGGGGCATCACGGACCCTGATACATACTTCCAAACTACCAGAAAATTCAGAATCATTTGATTACATATTAGTGAAAGCAGCTAATGGACAGCTGTATCGGGAGCCACTCTCCCATAACATAGCAATAACTGACCCTGTTTCAGGGATGACCCAGAAAAGCAAAATTGTTGTTTCTGCAAAATGCCCAGTAAATCTTTTGGGCAGAGATCCTATGCAGATATTTGGCATAGCAGTAGTTCCAACCATGCAGGGCATGGAAGCACAGCGACAAATGGATACTTTTGTGGTGCGACCGGAGGGCGAAAAATTTTATTGGTACAGCCAGGACTTGGTCATGACTGGTCCAGGGGGCAGTAACCGAAGAACTGATGAATGTAGCCATCAGTAAGTCCCCCTCCCTTGACACTGATAAACAGCATTTGTTGCACTGTACTCTGTATTATTGTAGCACACCAGGACCTGATAAGGAATATGAGCAATAACTGTTTAAAAAACATGCAAACAGGTTAGTATTACGTTATCTGTACTGGGACACAGAAGGGAACAGTGTAGTTAGCTATTCATTGCCCCAGGAATTCTTTGCACTCTATAAATCAAATCGATTACCGCATGTTAGTTTGACTAAGGGCAAGAATGTGAAATGGGCAGACCAAGGAGAAAAAGTCACAAAGCGGGAAAAACAGACGAAGTTAGAATTGTCAGAACAGGGAGTACAGAAGCAGAGGTTAAATTGGATAACACAGACACACCCAGCTGTACACTTGCAGTCTAGCGAGGACAGCTGATTAGCACTCTTACTAGAAGAGGAAGAAAATGCCTTACAGAGCATACCAGAAACTCTCTGGTCAACAGGGAAATCAGATATAGGACTAATTCGTACAGTGGGACCAGTTACTATCATGACAAAATCAGCATTTAGACCACAAACAAGACAGTATCCCTTAAGGAAAGATGTAGAAGTAGGAATCAAACCTATAATAACAGCTTTACTTAAGGAAGGAGTACTGGTAGAATCTCCCGATTCACCATGTAACACACCCTTATTTCCTGTCAGGAAAGCAAATGGAGAATGGCGTATGGTCCAAGATTTACAAGCTGTAAATGACACAGTAATACCTAGAGCACCTACGGTGCCAGATCCACACACCCTATTGAATGATTTGAAGCCTCAACAGAAGTATTTTTCTGTGGTAGATATTAGCAATGCGTTCTTTTCGATACCGATACACCCCGACAGCCAACATTGGTTTGCATTCACATTTCAGGGGAAAAGGTATACATACACGCGACTACCAGAGGGATATTTTGAAAGTCCAATAATATTCTCACAAGAGATGGCAAGTAACTTGGCGAGATTTAGCCCACCAAGAGGCAGTCAGATTTTACTTTATGTAGACGACATCCTGCTGGCAGCCCCCACCCAGCAAGAATGCAGAGAAGATATCATAGCATTACTACAATTTCTAGCCACTCAAGGACATAAAGTAAACAAAAACAAGTTGCAACTTTGGAGAAAGCAGGTTAAATACCTGGGATATGTAATATCCAAAGAAGGCAGAACATTAGATGAAGACAGGAAAATAGCAATTTTACAAGCACCCAAACCGACTACCAAGAAGGAAATGATGTCCTTCCTGGGTACGACTAATTTCTGTCAGAGTTGGATTCCAAACTATGCCTTGGAGTCTGCTCCACTGACCAACTTGATATACAAGAAGCCTATGGCAGCACACGATTTATTACAATGGAAACCAGAAGCAGAATCGGCTTTCTGCAAACTAAAACAATTGATAGCATCCTCATTAGTTTTAGCATTACCAGACTATCATAAAGGTTTTTTCCAAACTGTAGATTGTAAGCAAAGTTATATGACATCAGTATTAACGCAGCAACATGCGGACAAGCAATGCCCCATAGCTTACTATTCATCACAGCTGGACCCAGTGGTGTGATCCCTGCCCCACTGTTTACAAGCAGTAGTCGCAGCTGCAATGGCAGTACAGGCTTCTGCCTCAGTAATATTATTCCACCCTCTAACATTGAGAGTGCCTCATGCAGTCGTGATTATTTTACTGCAAGAAAAAGTAGCATATCTTTCTCCTGCTAGACATCTTTCCTGTATTACTATACTGTTGAGCCAACCTCATATGACAATTGAATGATGTACAACTTTGAATCCGTTTACCTTGCTCCCGACCCCTGCGGATGACACACCACACAGCTGCCTGCAGGAGATTGAGCAAAAGACACTGCCTAGAAAAGATATAATGGATGTTCTCTTGGATGATGCCGAGGTGACATATTACATGGACGGCACATGCAGAAGGGGTACTACAGGGCAGAACCTAGTGGGGTATGCAGTAGTTTCTGATACTGAGATTTTAGAAGCAAAGTCTTTACCACACAACTTATCTGTGCAAGCAGCAGAATTGATTGCCTTGACAAGGGCATGTACCTTGGCAAAGGGTAAATGTGTGAACATTTTTACTGACAGCTATTATGCTTTTTTTACTGTACATGTTTTTGCGCAACAGTGGAAGAATAGAGGAATGATAACATCTACTGGTAAACCGATTAATCATGCGCAGTTTATTTTAGACTTGTTAGAATCTATTCAGTTACCTCAGAAAGTAGCTATTTGTAAATGTGTAGCTCATACCAAGCAACAGGATAGGATTTCAAAAGATAATGAGAGAGCTGATACGGCTGCAAAACAGGCAGCTTCAGCTTCAGAAATATTTCTTTTGAGTGAGGAATTACAACCTTCTGAGATTTTAGATTTAGAAATGTTGAAAACAATGCAGACACTTACTATGAAAGTAGAAAAACAGAAATGGATAAAACGTGGAGCAATTCATGAGAAAGGGCTGTACATCTCCAAAGAAGGGAAACCGATATTGCCGTCTAACTTGTTTAGATATGCAGCTTTGTTGAGCCGTGAGCAGTGCCATGTCTCAACAGGGGGGATGGTACAGTTAGTGAATTGAGTGTTCACAACATATGGAATTACAAACTACACAAAAAATTTTTGTGCGGTATGTCATGTTTGTAATAAGCATCATGCACTAGGGGCATTGAAGCCTAAGCAAGGGAGTTTCCCTGCAACACCGTACCCATTCCATACTATCTGTATGGATTTCATAGAACTGAACAAATGCGAAAATAAAAAGTATTGGCTTGTCATTATAGATATGTTTTCCAAATGGGTGGAAGCTTTTCCGACCAAAAATTCAGATGCAGCTATTGTTGCAAAAATCCTTGTTAAAGAAATTATTCCTAGATTTGGTATACCAGAAAAGATCTACAGTGACAATGGCACACACTTTGTAAATCAAACTATACAACAATTGAGCCGATATTTCGGAATTTCCTTAAAGAACCATTGTGCATACCATCCACAATCCGCAGGACTAGTAGAAAGGCATAATGGGGTTTTGAAAAATAAACCTAGGAAGTTAATTAGTGAGACACAAAAGAATTGGGTGTACTGCCTGCCTCTGGCATTGCTGAGCATGAGAACTGTTCCGAATGCAAAGGGGTTAACTCCTTTTGAAAAATTATTTGGGAGGGCATACTATATGCCTCAGTGGAAACCTCTCATGCCTGCAGACCAGGAGACTGACAATTCACTCGCAGAATATATGAGACGACTTTTAAGTAATAAACAACTTTTGCAGTTAAATTCTGTTTCAGATAAAGAACAAACCAGACCATCGGAAGGTGCAGTAGTCCCAGGCACGTGGGTCTGGGTGAAAGTCATCAAGAGAAAAAAATTGGACGTCACCGAAGTGGGAAGGGCCATACCAAGTGCTACTGTCAACACCCACTGCAGTCAAGATCGCAGAGCGAGTGTCCTGGATTCATCTGACGCACTGTAAATTGGTTAAAATCTTTGAACTGGACAAAAAACTTGTTACTGTTACACAAGAACAAAATGACCAGATATGGAGCAAATAGAAATACAGAACTACTTCAGAAGTATTGCATGATCATTCTGTTAACTATACTGATAACATTAATCTTTTTGCTGTGGCCTTTCCTTTTTCCACTCACATGATCTGAACTGAATAAACGAGATGCATTACTCATAGACTGGCATCCGAACTTTAACACTTAGCAAGCAATTAAATATGTGTATGCTGAATCTTTTAAAGTTTCAAATTGCTGGATTTGCACAGCTATACCAACAGCATATGGGGGATTGTTAATAACTGCTGTTCCCCTAGGAGTCAATGAGACCTGGGAAAATTTGATTTTTGATACTACGACTGTGAAATCACAAGACAAAATAGCATTGTACCTGCTTGTTACACAAAAGGGAATGGTATGTTTTTACAAAAATGATACTGTTCAGGTGGGTTGGAGCAATTGTAGTATGACTGTTCCTTACAAATGTTATACCAAAGCTAATAATGCATGTTATATTTGTGATACAAACTATGACTCATATTTTGAATCAATGCACAAAACGGTTGATGAAGCACAACATAATCCTGTTCTTTTTAAACAACTATCTATCATTGATAAGAAAATGTTTCATGCAGGGCAAGTATATATTAATACTAAAGTAGAGAATTGTTATTTTGTGTGTGGGAAAAAAGCATACAAATAGTTACCTGAGAATTGGTCCGGCAGTTGTTTTTTGGGTTACCTGGTTCCGGCCATACGACACACTGCAGTTTTGCCTCAGAGAAGAATTCAAAATGTCAGAGAGGTCACCAAGAAACCTGGAAATCCAATCAAGAGACCTGAGAATCCAGTGGGATGAATTGAAGCAGGCTGGAGAAACCATAACTCCGTGAAAAACAAAGATAAATGGACACACATGGACTTGAGTGACACTATTATATCGTGGGCAGGTATAGCCCCTGCATATGGTGCAGTAAAATCGATTTGGGAGCTGAGAAAACTGTCCAAACTTCTCGAAGTAATGAGCAATGCAACTTTTTCTGCTCTCGAATTAGTAACTGATGAACTGAACACTATGAGAACTGTGGTGCTTCAAAACCGCATGGCTCTCGACTTCAACCTAGTGGCGAAAGGTGGTACGTGCACTTTAATAAAAGTGGAGTGCTGTTCGTATATTCCTGACAACCAGCATGAGATAAACAACCATCTTGAGGTGATTCAGCAAGTGTCGGCCATGACCAAACCAGGCCCAAACCCACTGACGGATTTTTTTCCAGAATTTGTTTGGGGGGTGGGCTAGCATCCTAATGAACATCCTGATTGCCATTTGTGTGAGATTACTCCTATTAGGAGTGTGTGTTTGTTGTGGTATTCCTGCATGAAAAGATTAATTAAAGATTTTATAGACATGTCAGTTTCTGAGACTTTGTATTAAAGTACTGAAATTGAAGAACTGTTAAAAAATGAAACACTTTCATAAGTTTAAACTGAATGACTCTCTTAACTGGAAATTCTGAACAGAAAGAGGTTAGGAGAAGAAGCAAACTGTTTATGCTTTTGAAAATAGAATAAAAAGTGTTAACAGGGGGGAAATGTTAGAAAAATATGTATTAATGTATATGTTAAGTGCTTATTAGAAGCTAAAAGGGTTAACACATTTCATTCTATTTTATGTACAGCTTAGTTTTGTATAAAACTACAAGATGCTTTTCAAACTGCAATATGCTTTCTGAAACTGCAAGATGCTCTCTCACGTAGTATTTGCTAGCACAGCAAAATTCATGTTTATGCCTTTTGGAAATTTACTGAGAAGCAGGTGATTATCTGCTAGGTCAAAAAAATAATGAATAGAACAATACTGTTTTCTATAATGTTACTGAACTTAAACAATCAGCTCTGTTCATGTTATGAGAACATGCACAGCTGCAGAAAAGTTAGATACAGTTGAACAAAGACTGCTTGAATAAATGAACTACAATCTGTACTTGCTTTGTGCTTGAATTAGTCATAGTACCTTAAATGGTAACATTGCACAGTGAGAAGTTGTATCTGACCAGTGGTCAGCAAGGCCACGTTGTTTTTCTTAGGAAGTTTTTTTTTTGTAAACTTGATATGCCAGCAGAAAATCATGGACAAACAGCTGCTATGGAATAATTTTGAACGAACTTGTGATTTATTACATCAGCTTAGTAGGCAATGTCTTGTAAGAAATGTATAAGAATGGCTTCACTTCCTGATTCTAGTTAGACAAACTCTGTATTAGCACATTTTTGTCTCCTTGCTGCAAGATTAAAGTGCCTTAATCTGAACCTGCCGTGTGCTGATCTTTTTGAAGTTGTTTTTCCTTTGACACTTCCTCTTTTCTAATCCCCCATATTGCCTTAAAAAGCTGTCTAGTCTCACTGCTTCATCATCATTTGATCAATGGTATACGATAATACCATTATTTTTCTTATGGCTTTCATTTCTTAACAATGAATTTTTTCCCCCCGTCTCAGCCTCCTTCAATTTCAGCAACCTATCTGTAGCAAAATCCCTATGTCTCTCTTCCCTCCATTAACAAAATCAAATTTGACTCATCTACAGTCTCTCTTTTGCAATTCAATAACTTCACTCTTCCTCAGTTTTAATTATTAGTAGAAAGATGCATCTACTCTCTCCTTACTTGGCTCAGCTATAACCAGTGCTCTAAGTAATGATAAGCATAGTTCTAATGTGCCCTATCCCTCCTCCCTGTTTATTTAAGGTCACTGCCACCAAATCTAAATTGGTGGGATTCACAAGCCCTTGAGTGAGATCCACTGAGACACCTATGCATACTCTACCACGGAGCGATGGGGATAGTGTGATTGTAGTAGCCACCCCTACTCAATGGCCTTAAGTGATGCCTCTTTCAAGACTGCTTTCCTACTCCCAATCTTATCTTTATTCACATAACATTTTCCTTCCAAATACCATCGCCTCCATGTGTCCCTCACACACTCAGACTGCCAAACACTAGATTTAACAAATTCGATCAATCCTATAATCCTCACTTCTTTATCGTCTCAATCTACCCTCACATAACCAGCCTGCACCCATTAAACCCTGCTGATCTTTAATGTCAATGTGTCTTAATCCTCCATGTAGTCTCTCAGTCTTTGTATCAAACCTTTTCTTTTCCCAGTGACACTTCTTCCTCAGATATTAATTCCTTGCAACTCTGTTTCTCCTATCTGAATGGTTTATGATTAGTAAAGGAAACTTCTTTTTAACTAAATTGACATAAACATACCAATCCATTTGGGTATCTTAGATATATCACTTCTATAATGCATAATGCTGGACTATTTTACACATACACAAACATTTAACTCTTTAGTATTTCTTAAGTGCCTCTACTCCCAGTAAACTAACAATATTTAACATGCAGATGGTTTTCAAAACTTTTGAGCATTCATTTAGTGAGTGGTTGTTCATAAACAATCCACCACAGTTAGCTGATTCCCTGGTCACTTCCTGTCATTGTATGGTTGGTAGAAAGGTTTTCCAATGAGAATATCTGGGACTCGATCTCCTTATGCTTTCAGTCTACCTGCCCCATTTATCATAGGATCATAGAAAGTTACTAGGCTAATGGGCCTAGGGCCCTTAGAAGCCTAAACAAGTTCTGCCCTTATTTCCATGATCAGCACCTGTAATGTTACCACTTAACTGAAAACTACCTTAAAAAGCACTCATAGCAAACCCTTATAAAAAGATAGTATTACTGACTGCTAAGGGTACTGTTCATTTTCCAGATCTTCATACCATGCTTTTCTCAACACCTTCTTCTTTCCTTCTCCATACAAATGTAATATCACCATAATTTCCAGCTGCCACTAGTTAATCAGTTTAAAGCTCAAAAGACAGAATGGAATAAAACAAGTTAATCAGACAGAACAGCAGATGTTGTCATGGGTTGGCATAATAAATAACCCTTATTCTGTTCAGAAATGTTCTTACCTTAAGGATTCATTTGTGCCGGATGGTGAGATTTACATCCAATCTCAAGCACCAGCTCAGGTTTTTTGATAATATCTCATGTCTTCATTTTCTTATACTTATTCACCAAGTTACTCCTTTATGGCAACTCCTTACAGGTTCTGGCAGTTAGTGCAGGAAGTAAGGGTAAGAGTTGTTAATGAGTTATTTACCCATAGTCCAGGCTTTGAGTTCCTCAGCTTCCATTTGTCTACTGTGTGACTCTAAAAAAAGTCACTTAACCAGGCAGTAATCTGGAATAACTGGAAAAAATTACACTTTGTTCCCCAGTAGTTTCCTAAATCATATGCCTAGCACTTCTCTATTAATATATAAATATATAAATAAATTGTACATATGAAGTTCTTTAAGGTCGAAGGAGATGCAACATCTGCATGTTAAATTTCTGATTCTCAATTCTAAATAACATTTTTTTTTCTTTCTGTAAATTTCAAATGTTGAAGGTGTCACTCTTAGAAGAGATATCATTAGTGGCTTTAGTTTTTTTATTTTATAACAGCAAAACATTTTTAGAATTTTATGAGCAACATACATGCTCCACAAGCAATATATTTGTTAGAGTCAGATGACATCTACAATTATCATGCTGTAAAAACGTAAAATAACAATTCTGAATGATGAAAAAGTGCTGTGCCTTTGCTTTCTCCCTATCAGTTAATTTTAGCACTTACTATTTTGCCATCCTAAAAAGTAGCACGTTTTGTCTAGATGTTTTAATTGTGATGAAAGACTTTCAAATTTCTGGCCATACTATATATGCTCATATACACGTGGATGCACGCACACACACACACACACACAGACACACACACACACACACACACACACACACACACATGCAGACAATCAAGCACACACATTTATACTATCCAGAAAATGATTTGCTTTCACCCACAGACCACCTCCCCATCACCCCAAAATAAACATTGACTGACAGGACATAACCCATATATTTAACTATTGTCAAGAGAAAGAAATTAGAGCTACAGTAATATGTTTTACTTTGCTTCAGATAAGCACAACCCAAACTAACCCTAACAAGCCAAATCAACAGTCACTTGCTTACACACAGATTACCTCCCTAACCAGAAAAAACAACTACCAATTTCTCTGTGGATATACTTATGATATTTTGTGTGTTCGAGTGGAAAACATAATTACCACAGTAAAGTCCTTCAGCTTATGTCTATTATATGTATACTCTAGTCCTCTCTAAGAAGCCATTTCAATAACTAGTTATCAGGAAAAGCTGTAAGGTTCCTTGCTTTTGCAGACAGTCTGCAACCCTCCTCAAAAATAATGATATTATAGCTGAGCATACCTATGACGTTTTACAGTGAGCATTACCTGGTTTCTTCCCACGTTTGCTGCCCATAATTTATCACATGGATCTACTATGAAATATTGGAACACATAACTCCAACATTCTGAAATACAGAACAACAATATATGAAAAACTGATAGGTGAGAAAAATTTTACTTTAAGCATTTTTTGCCCCCCCCCCCCCCCCACACACACACACACACATATTAGACACACACATAAACTTATATATACTCACTCTATGGTTGCAACAACTCAAAGAAAGGAAAACTCTCCTTAAAGAAGTGAATCATTACCAGTTCACACTTTGAAATCACCCTGCCAATGATTTCCTATGGGAAGCTGTGATCGGTGTCCTGACTCTCAAGGTTTTTCCTGTGGGCAATTGAATGTCGAGGAATTTCATGTCAACCTATTGTAGGGAATCCTTCACCCCACTTCTCATCACTATTAAAACACATAGACATGCACACACATAGCATGAATTATTGCTGTGGGTGGAGTTTGTGGTCAACATAGCACTACCCCCAGCTATATCTGAGATTATTTTTGTGTTGAAATGATGATCCCCTAAAAGAAAACAATTCCTGAAAACTGGAGCATCTGCTCTCTATGATAGAATCCCACTAAATACAGAAAGATAATTAATAAACAGTGATACAGGTAGCATCAGGACAACCACTGTCAAAGATTATCTTACATAATAATAGGTTACATATTAGATAGCCCCAGCTTTTACTGTGTGATAGGCAGGCAATTGATGTAGCATAAAATTATTCTGATGAGTCTCACTTTTAAGTTTGTTTTCTCTGAGGGTCTTTTTAAATTTAGCTTTTCCCAGTTTTAACATGCAAAAATATACAAATAACAACTTATCCTGGTCATGTCATGTCTGTCAAGATAACATGGCATCTACAGAGAAAGGGTTAATACATTTATCTGCATGCATGTGCATGTAGGCAAAGCATAGTTCTGTGTGATGAAAGAGCTGCAATGTATGTTGATGCTAATCTGGAATAGTATAGCAATAACCAACGCCTGGGTGTGGGTAATGCTGGATTTACCCACGGTTGGCGTGGTTTGGTCCCGAGGGCGAAGCCCGAGGGACCAAACAAAGCCAACCGTGGGTAAATACAGCATTACCCACACCCAGAAGTGGGTTATTGCTATTATACCATGACATTATTTAAGAAAAGAAACTATTACTTTTCTTAAATAATGGCATAGTATAATGCCTGTTTGCTGCCCTTCCGCAGATGTCTGGCATCCGCGGCAGTTCTGATGTACTGTGCGCCTGCGCAGTACATCAGAGCTGTGGGCAAAAGCAATGGAGAAAGCAAGATCTCTGTTGCTTTTTTTTTAGTGTTTCGCTATGTTAAATGGGTTTAACATAGCGAGACAGCTTTAAAATAAGCAACGGAGATGTCCGTTGCTTATTTTAAAACTGTCTCGCTATGTTAAACTCATTTAACATATGAAACACTAAAAAAAAGCAATGGAGATCTTGCTTTCTCCATTGCTTTTTTTTAAAACCTGTCTCGCTATGTTAAATGGGTTTAGCATGGCGAGACAGCTTTAAAATAAGCAACAGAGATTTCCGTTGCTTATTTTAAAGCTGTCTCGCTATGTTAAACCCATTTAACATAGTGAGACAGTGTTTTAAAAAGAGAGTTATACTGATGGAAAAAAGTCCGGGCAACCGGACCCTTTTCCATTAGTATAACTCGATTTACAACGGGCACGCTGGCCAATCAGCGTGCACGTTTTGGAATAATAATGGGGGGTCATGGTATAATTTATTTTAATTACTGCAGCAGAGGGGTACATATATGATTTTTGGCTTCAGAGACTAGTTGGCATATATTGCATAAACTAATAGTAAACTCCACTCCATTAGGTGTTCGCATAGCCATTTGTTTAGAATAATAAAAGTGTGACACATTTCTCCAGATAGCACAAAGACCTCATTTAAGGTCACAATCTGAGCCACTTGTATAATTTAACTGTAGAGGTGCAGTGCGAAGAGAGCCCAGTAGCTGTGCCTACTACATACACTACATGCCCTAAGTGTGGCACATTTAAGACAGACACCGTTGTATCTATTCATGAGAAGCTGCAGCAAGTACTTGACTGACTTGGTCAGAGCATTCTCACTGTGGGTAGATTGTCTGAAAACTGACCTCTAAATATTGCATTCTGTGTCACCTTTGGGAATTAATATCCTAAGAAGACCGATCTTCTTATTGAACATTTTGATGAGTCATTAAGGAGGTGGAATGTGAGACTACATGAGAAATCTGGAACCAAAATGCATAGTTTACGAAAAAGATTTATCCCAGCTAGACTTTAAAAAAGGACTTATCAATGAATGCAAGTAGCGTGTTAGCATTATGGAAGCAAAGAACATTTAACCACTGCTTGTGCCTTCTTAGAAGCCTTAGATAAGAAGAAAATAGTTTAAAACAGAGTTTCTGGGTTGTCCACAGCTAAATGTTTTGTGCCTTCCCACAGAAAGTTAAAAAAGAGAGATTTGTTCTCTCCCCAGATAGATGCATCTACAAACAGAAAACAAATTAAAAATAGAAGATTTGGACTTTCTCATAGTTAATCAGTACACTAAAGATTTCCATACCATCTTACCTATGTATGTGGACATTTGAGAGCACCCATATTTTTACCTTAGTCCTTTTAATCACTTTCCACCAGCCATTGAAAAACTAACAAGTTACTGGACAGTTGATATCCCTGTAATATTCAGAAAATATAACACCTTTAGTGTGGGAAAAAAAATATACATGGGGGAAGTAGATAACAACAGTAATGATAATAATAATAATAATAATAATAATAATAATAATAATAATAATAATAATAATAACAATAACAATAATAATAACAACAATAATGACAACAGCAATAATAATAATGATAATAATAATAAAAATAATAATAATAATAACAATAACAATAATAATAACAACAATAATAATAACAGCAATAATAATAATAATAATGATAATAATAATAAAAATAATAATAATAATAATAAATAGGTTGCTGATAACAATAAGCTGCTGATTTCATCTCTGTTGTTCTTTGATACTAAAATAATCTTTCAAAACATAGAGGCTAAAGCTGACATGTTACTATCACCACAAATAAGTATAGTAAAAAATGTTATCAACAATTTGATTGATTTATTTATTTATTTATTGGCATTTGTTTATTGGGAAAGTCCAACAGAGCAGTGATATTTTTTTAAACAGAGGGAGGTATATGCAGTGTAACATTATCAGTATGCATAGATTGCCAAGTTTTATGTAAGAATATTTGTTAATATAAAGACTTGTTCAAATCCTAAGTCATAGGAAGATGAGATAAAGCGTTAGAGTAACCCAGAGATAGAAGGAAGGGGAAGAAGCACATGGGAAATAAAGGAGATGAGATGATAGAGGAGTTTAACATTGTGATAACAGTACATTAAGTTTTGAAAAGCAGATAGTTACATCACAAATTCATATAACTATACTTGTACCAGTTTAACCAGAATGGGTGCAGGAAGGGAAATAATAATGTATGAAGATGTTTATGGTTGGATCGCTGGACAGTTTGCCCATTGATATTTACATGTCAGTGGTTTACAAGTCAGTGAAATACTTGGATTCTTCATTAGGTATAGCACAAAATACAAGAGATGAATTCTATAAGGCCAGCATAAATTTTCACCCATTCCACATTATAATGCAGATACAAAATTGCAAGCTTCCATGTTAGTTAATAGACATAAAAAGCAGTAGTCTAAGTTAGTGGATGCACACACGTGAGCTTCAAGAAATGGAGATTATCTATAGAATGCTTTGTTGCTGTTGTTAAATTTTGAGGACAGTGCAAAAAAAGAGAGGAACAACAGAAAGCTTTTGATATGGTAAGATGTTCTTTTCCACTGGGGGTATTCAAACAGGATGTATGTTTTCTGAAATATGTTAGAACTCTTTACAGTGCTAGTTAGCCATGTTGTGTAGTCACCTACACAACAAGGCTTCCATCCTCACCACAGTACCACAGCAGCCCTTATCTCCTCCAGACACTCTATCACCCTAGCTAAAGACAATAACAAGCTGGTCTCCTGTCTCTTTCTAGATCTCTCCAAAGCTTTTGATACTGTCACCCTATTCTCTTTTCCAAACTATCTCACCTTAATATTTTGACTGCTAGTATTTCCTGGTTCCAAAACTATCTATCCAAGACACAACAAGCTGTTAAATGGTTCTTCTCTCTATCCCCCTTCCTCCCCATTATGATGGGAGGACCTCAAGGATCAATATCTGGTCGCTTACTTTTTAACATTTTTATAAATCACCTTTACACTTCCTGTCCACAATCATCCCTTATACAGCATGCTGATGACTCCATAACCATCACCACTTCTGATAACCTCTCTGACCTTCATACCCTTACACAAAAATCTTTTAACCTTATTGAGAAATGGCTCCACAACAATCAGCTCATACTGAACCCCAAAAAGACTAAACTTCTACTTTTCCTCCCCAAATCACTGTTTCACCACAAATCCACATTCACCATTGCATCCCAGCAAAATCATTAAGATCAAAACCCATACTAAGCTTCTTGGTGCCATCACAGATGGCCAACTTAAATTTGACCTTCATGTGTTCCAGTGTATCAAGAAAACCCATCAAAAATTAGGCTTACTATATAGAAATAAAAAGTTCCTATTAAATCTCGCCAACACTTATATCCTCCCTAATCTCTTCTATACTTCACAAATCCTTACTAATTTACAATCCAATCTCTTCACTAAACTTGAAGCCACATATAATAAAGTAGCTAGATTTGCTTCAAACCAACCATCTAAATCTCATCACTGTCTTGTTCTCAAGACACTAAACTGGTTAGAATTCTCTGACCATCTTCTACTTTCTCAACTTACTATCATCCATTCCATTCTGCACAAACCCTTCTCCTGCCCTGACATCTCCTCGTTTGTCTCCCTCTATACCCCACCTAGAACTCTTAGGAGCTCTAATCAATATCACCTAAAAATTTATATACCCAAAAGATCTTCTGGACAAAAATGTTATAGCTACTTACAAGCCCTGTCATGGAACAAGTTTGCCATGTCCCTAAGAATAATAAACCAGACTCATTTATTATTTATTTATTTTACATTTGTTGACCGGGCTAGTCTAACTGGATACATGTCCATTTTCAGTAGAGGCCCGAGGAGAAAAGCTCCAGAAAAACATTTATACAAAATAAAGATTAATATTGGAAAATACATTAGCAATTTTAAACATTGAAAAACATAGTATGGAGGGAAAAAAAAAATAAAATATTAAAATTCTATGCAGACCTTTGTAAACAGGAGTGAAATAGGAACGTTGAAGAGGAAGTAGGTAGAAGAGAGGAGAAGTCCTAGAGCAAGGAAATGAGAATCAGTAAACTACATTAGTGTGGTAAAGGGTCAAAGTGGACCCTAGGGAGTAGCAAGATAGACGTGAAGGAGGAGGCAGTTAGTCAGGGTTTGTACAGGGGCATATCCAGTGAGATTTTAGGTGAAGTTTGAGTCTTAGTTTAAAGAGAGAAAGGGATGGTATTTGAGTTAAGTCTGTTGGTAGGAGGTTCCATTGTTTCCCAACAGTATTTGAGAAAATGCTATCGCCTGACAAGTTATTAGACTTCATAGTACAGACAAGTAATCTAGCAGAGGAACGAAGTGAAGTTAGATTTGTGTATGGGGTGATAAGGTTAGTGAGAATCGGAGTATTTTTAGGTTGATAAAAGATTTTATGAGCAATGATGAGTTGAGAAAATGTTAGTAAGTTAGATAATTCAAACCAGTTTAGTTGCTTAAGATTAAGACAATGGTGTGTTTTGTATGGGTTGCTGGTAGCAAACCTGGCGATATTGTTATAGGCATGAGAAATTTTTTGGAGGTTAGTTCTTTTTAAATTAGTATAAATAGATGAAGCATAGAGAAGTGTAGAGATTAAGTGAGAGTGGGCAATGGTGGTTCTGGCTTGAGGAGTAAGGAAAGGTTTGATTCTGTATAAGGAACCAATTTTTCTGTTCACTGCTTGTATGGTGTTGTTAATGTGAATATCATAGGAGAGGTTGTTGTCGATAGTCACTCCTAGCAGTTTGGTAGATTGTTCAGGTGTTATCAGGGTGCCTTTGCTAGATACAATAGAGAGATCAAGAGGTGGGGACCTGTTGGTAGGTGGAAATAGTAGCAGCTTGGTTTTTTTGGCATTGAGAAGAAGGCAACGTTTTAGGAACCATTCTTCAACCGTTTTAAATACCCTTTGGGTTATGTAGTGGAGGTCTGAGGTGGAGTTAGCGGAGCATATAAGTGTTGAATCGTCGGCATATTGAATACAGGTGGCCTCAGGGACTGCAATGTGAAGGTCGTTGATAAAGAGAGAAAACAGAAGAGGTCCTAGAATTGAGCCCTGGGGGACTCCTATGGAGACTGGTAGAAGGGATGATAGTTTATTTTGCCAGACAACTGCTTGTTGCCTATTGTTAAGGTAAGATTTGAACCATTGGATAGCTGGGGGGTCGAGGGCCAGAAGTTCTAGGGTATTTATTAGTAGGGGATGGTTGACCATATCAAAAGCCTTTGACAAGTCGATGAAGAGAGCAGAAGAGAGGGTGCTATTATTACGGTTTAATTGATGGTATCAGTGAAGGATAGAAGGGCGGTGGTGGTGCTGTGAAATGGCCTAAAGCCATGTTGGCAAGTAGCCAAAATATTGTGCTTCACTAAGTGGTTAAGTAACTGATGGTGAATACATTTTTCCATGACTTTAGCTAAGGGAGAAAGAAGAGCTATTGGTCTGTAGTTGGAATAATCAGTGGATTTTCCACCTTTATGAAGTGGGATGATATGGGAGACCTTCCAAATGTCTGGGATGATACCTTCAGTAATGGTTCTATTTAGCAGGATGGATATGGGAAAGACAATGGAATTAGCTGCTATTTGCAGGTACTCAGCAGGTAGTAGGTCTGCTGAGGGGGAAGAAGGTTTAAGCTTTATGAGGATTTTATAGATAGAGTTAGTAGAGATGGGGTGAAATGTGAAAGTTGGTAGGGTTATAGAACTATGGGAAGTTAGGTTCATATTATCAGAAGAAAGCTGGCTAGCCAAGGACTGGATCGTCTCTGTAAAGTAAGTGTTGAAATTATTCGCAGTTTGGAGTGGGGTGTTTTGGTCAGCATCATGAGGAGATGGTGTACTACAGTGACCAGGTTTAAGGAGACTATTGATGCTTGCCCAGAATTTCTGAGGTTGTTTTTGGTGAGTTTGTTGAAGCTTGCTATAGTAGTTCTTTTTGTCAGATAGTATAGCCCTTTTTGTCATATTTCTTAATTGTCTAAAGATTTGTCTATCAGGAGAGGTTTTGTTAGTTCTCCAGTTATGCCAAGCCTTATTTCTTTGTAGTATTTTATTCTTAGTTTCAAGTGTTAGCCATGGGGCTGGTTTAAATTTCATTCTTATAGATCGTTGGGGCGCATGCCTATCTAGGATGGCAAGAAATTGTGAGTTAAAATATGACACAGCTTCATTGAGTGGAAGGTTTTTAACAGGTTTCATGAATTCAAGAAAGCTCTAAAAGACTTCCTAAATACTCCCTGGACATTTCATTGTAAAACTCCTCCCTGAACTCTCTACCCTCTGCTCTACCTTACTCCTCCCTCTTTTCTCATTCTCCTTTGTAGACATTTTCTCAATTCCTACTTTATCAATTCCTATTTAGCTCAGCTCATTCCTAATTCTGCTCCTCTTTCTTCTTCACCTAACCTCCCTTTTCATGTAACCTTTGCCTCTCATGTTGACCACTTACTAATTACCTAATCCTTCTCTGATCCTATTTCCCTACCTTAGCTCCCTGTAGAACATATTCACTTTTCATTAAATCTCCAATACTAACAGCAGTCTACCTTATTTTTCTAACTCTTTTACTAACAGGATAGTTTCTTTGCTCACTATTGCAACTATGTTTCTTAATGTTTATATAATTTTCTATATTTAAATCATGTGACAAGGCTGCATTTATACTGTTCTTTGTACCTCTGCTCATAAGAAAAACTCTGTAAAAAGACATATGTCATAATGTTTTATATTTGTAATGTTTGAATATCATATTATTGTATTTACTAACTTGTATTTTACAATGGAACTTTTCTCCCCGGGCCTCCGTTGAAAAAGAGCGTTAGTTCAATTGGACTATCCCAGTCAACAAATGTCAAATAAATAAATAAATAAGTTATGGTTAATGAAAATGTGTGGTATGGATAGATTTAGGCAGAGAGGCACAGGGAAGTCTTACTAGTACTAGTTTTATTGGGAAAGGACAAGTTGGAGCAGAGGATATAGGGGAGGTAGAAGTACTATTAGCTCACATGTGACCACATGCTATTAGTAGAATATAGTAATGCTACATTGCCAAGGATTATGTATATTTTCAGCAAGTGTGGGTTTGAATCTGGGTTGTCTCCTCATGGTCTGACATAACTCAGTCTCAAACTACAGCTGGATAACTAACTCCCCCTTTCTATCATCATCTCTTCTTCCACAGTCCTCTTTTTCCTTTAAAATACACGTAATTAACAAAACATTTCTACTTATTACACCAGGGCCTAATTCTGCTTTTATATGCCACTTTTACTTACTTTGGCATGTTTTGCTACTTTTGACATACCTTTTTGTATTCAGATTTGTGCTTCCAAACTTTATTTAATATTTTTTTACTGTGCTTCTTCTTCAGATATCGCATAAGTTATTTTCTCTATTTTCCAGTTCACTTCTGAAAATGGACAGCCATCTAGAAGTCCTAACAGAGAGAGTGAATGTAACTAACTAAATAAATAAATTAATACATACATACATGCATTCATACAGGGTCTATATTACATGTTCAACAGCTTAGGTTGTCGAATGTCTAAACATCGGCACCAAAGCATCGAAACCTTAAAATTACAAACAACCATTCTTTCTTCGGGAAATAATTTGCTAGGCCATTACAAAATAAAATAAACTTCTGAACCCAAACATAGTGGGGGGCTTCACCCCCCACACCCCCTAACTAAAGATACCAACTCCGAGATCACTCTACATTGGGGAAAGGGCAAATCCCCGATAATGGCCAAGCAAATTCTTTCCTGAGGAAAGAATTTGCATATGTGGCCATTCCCAATTTTAAATGTTTGATGCTTAGGTGTTGATAAGTAGGCATTCAACAACCTAAGCTGTAGAACATCTAATAGGAACCTTTCATACATACAGATTTACATACATATATGCATGTATATATATATATATATATATATATATATATATATATATATATATATATATATGTATATATATACATACACATACATACATACATACACACATGCATATTATCCATAAAAATAATGGAGGACATTAGTAAAGGGAATGATGGCATGAGTAAAACCAGTGAGGGACAAGTATGTAAAGCTTAAGGTGTTTTCTTCAGTCAAAGAAATGATGGAAATTGGATGGAGATGTGCCAAAAAATTATCAGATTTAGGTAAGTAGGCAGAGAAAATGGGTTATTTGGGGGAGAAATGAGAGAGACTGAGATTGTGAGAGTGTTGCTTTTGACACTTCCCCTATACATACTGACATATGTGACACTTGCCCTCAGAGCAAATTGCTAGCACACAAACGGCATATAACTTAATTTGAATGTGGACACAAAGTATGATTATTGTGATGTATAATGCTTGCAACTAGGATTGTGTCACTGTTGTTCTTTTTCATTTATATATGCATGATTGCCTATGTTGTAAGTGATGGTTTAATAAATGTTTCTTGTGTAAAATAAAGGCAGGAACTGAATAATTTATTTAATGTTGCTTAGGTTATATGATATATACCAATATATGTGAAGTATAATGTTTGTAAATGTGAACTTGTTAATACAGTTTGATTACTTTTATGTAAATATGAATTTGCCTGTGTCACAAGTGATAATTCAATAAATGTGTTTAAATGAAGATTGGGTGAGGATGGTAGAGATCAGACTTTAGTAAATATTCTGCATCAGTTAATTTAGCTCAAGAAATGAGAGCAGTAAAGCATAGGAGCTGTAACTGGGTAGTTTGAGTAGAAAGAAAAAGGAATGTGGCAAGTAGGTGAAAATGGCAGAGCAAGGTATTTACAACAAGGTTAAGAAATGCTAAGTGGGAATATTAGTTGGTTAATTTTGGCTATACCATGTTATGCAAATGTTTCTGAGGTGAAGCTGGGTTGCTCTATCAGTGTTTAGTTGTCAGAATGGAAAAATGTAGGGAACACTTCGTAAATATAATTGATTTCATAGGGGGTTATGGAGTGAAAGAGTTTATGGAGATTCAAGTTGTGAAAGAAAGGTTCTATTGGGGAGGGGGCTGGTTAGTGAAAGAGATGATAGTAAGCAAGATCCACAGATTAAACAGTAAAATAAAGAATGGGATTTAAATAAAAATGGAAATAAATATAAGAAAAGTGATTTATCTTTAAAAAAGAAGGACAGGAGCAACATATAGTGACTCTGATGATGGAGCACAGAGGAGGAAATGTCTGTTTTAAGAAAGAGTTGGACTACAGAGAAAATTATATGTGGTTAAGGGCTGACATTTCTAAGTAGGCTTATCGCTTAGTGTGATAATTAGGATCTATCTATGATATCTAGTTATGTCGATTTGACCACTAATACAGAACTCCAGAAAGATTAGTAGCAGAAGAATGGTGAGAGGAAGTGTTGTAATTATGGGATAGAGGAAGTAAGGTTATTCAATGGAGTATTGAGTAGACAGTTGAGGTGCTGTTTCTAGAGTGGGTGAAAAGTTTAATTACAAATGGCTGGTGGGCACTGAAGATGGAGAAATTGTATAAATAGGATAAGCTAAGGTGTGTTTGGAAGCCTAGTGGAGGTATGTAAAAGGTTAGATAGAGTAGGCATTTGTAAAGAAGATGTGACTAAGCAGGTGGGGGAATATAATGAAGTGGGATATGATTGGGGATTAAGGGAAATGTGTGAAAATGTAACAATGGTAAAAATAAAGAGATGAAAATGGTGGAATTAGTGTGGAGGTGGGAGACTGTAATATCTGAGTAGTAGAATAAGGTTACAAGTCATTGCCAAAGAAATACATCTTGGTGGTTGAGAATTATGCTATTTCTGGGGTTCGTAGGGTTTTAATTTTCTTTTGACTAGGCCCACCAATTAGATGGGGGTTTATAGAAAGTTCCATAAACAGAACACTCAGCAATGGGATATAATTAGCTCGGAAGAGATTTTGTGAATGGCCAAGGAATGTTGTATGGACTGCTTGGTGGTTTCCTTTTATGTCTGCGAAGATATGTATTGGAGGTTTATATTTTATGTTATTTTATTTAAAATGTGTTAACTGGGAGAGAGCACTAATCACAAATGAGCAACTTATTCTAAGCCCAGTGATGCTGGTAAGTGATTAACAGATGACATATGCAATAGTGAGTCAGAAATATGTAGCAAAAAATATCAGTATAAACAAGTAAACAGGACTGTGAGGAGTACAACTGGAAAAAATATTTGTATTCATTCAGGATGAAATAGACGCACATGCGTGGGTTTTGTTCAAGCAGCTTTACTATGTACAAACACATCAGGATTGAGACAAATAACTTTAACTCAGATAAACTTATAAACAGACTGGCTATTTCTCTCATACATGTTCACTCTCTGGTTGGACTCTCAAAATGGCACTGAAGCTGGCACGTGCTGCCTATTTATATGCATGTGGTGACCTTTGAAATGCATCTTAAAGGTACAACACACATGCATATTCTACATCCTCCCTCTTTAAAAATAAAATGAAAACTCCTGCAAAGCTAGAACTTCCACTGAGTGACCTCCCAAACCTCTTGCATCAGAGGCACATGGGATATATGCAAATGATTCTTATGAGCATCAGAACTAAATACATATAGACAATTATTTCTAGGTTGCTGTGTATTTCACACTAGGTCTGGAGACACGACCAAATTGTGTGACATAGAATTCAGAATTACGTTTAGCAACTGGGACTGTCTCTGTTGAATGTTCAACCTTAGGGTCATCAGAAACATCATCAGGAATGGAAGTAGAAGTTAAGACACGTTCTGCAACAGGAACATCATCTGGATTGCTCTGAGAACTAAACTCGGTATCACAGGAACAATGCTGCGATATCGGTTCTGATACAGGAAGATGTTTGTGATTCCAGCTGTACTCCACACCCTCCGATTCCACAAAATAGGATCTCGGCTCGGCAGATATACCTGTTACTTGACCAATCCAGTCGAAAACTTTCACCATTTGTATCCTCACTGTCTCTCCTTCTTTCAATGGATGTAATAATCTGCTTTTTTTATCATAACTGGACTTCTGAAAGGAAAGCTTTCTGAATAGTTGGGCTTTGATTGCTTTGTGTTCTTAGCTTTAGGTCTCAACAAAATGGAACTGATAGGCAAGGTTGTTCTGGTTTGCCTAGATAGAAGTCTTTGAGCAGGCCAGCTAAGTATATCATCACGGGTATGTTTCTGAGATTAAGTAAATTCAAAAAGACACCGGTATTATCACACTTTGGCTTCTCCAGTAATTGCTTTGCACTCTGTACTGCATGTTCAGCTAGACCATTTGACTGTGAGTATTCAGGACTACTAGTAACATGTACACAATCCCATTCTTTTTCAAATTTCTGAAACAATCGACTAGTAAATCGAGTACCATTGTCAGAGATAAGCTTATGTGGACTGCTATGGACTGAGAAATGATGTTTCAACTTAGTAATAACAGTAGTAGATGTTAGGTGAGGCAACAAATCAATCTCAAACCAGTTTGAATAAGAGTCGACCAAAACTAAGTAATGCTGATTCTTCCACTCGAATATGTAAGTGGCTACTGCTGACCAAGGTAGTTCAGGAACCTGACTTAGCTGAAGTGTCTCTTTTTGCAGATGTGGTCTAGAACTATTGCATACTGAACAAGATGAGAGCACTTTGTCAATGTCTTCTGATAGAGAAGGCTAAAATACTAGTCCTCTGCTAGATTCAGACCATCGGTGACCACATTGCAAAATCTGGATATATTCTCATTGTCTGAAAGCAGGAAGAACAACTTTAGGACCTTTGAAACTAATGTCATCTTCCATCAACATATCATCTCTGTAACGAAAATAAGGTTGTATTTCAGGTGGACACTGGATTGTACTGGTTGAGCTTTTGCAAAACAGGATCAGTCTTTGTATGATCGCTCAGCTCATCAAGTCTCATGGTCAAAAAATTATGCACTTCCATGACATTGAAGTCAAAATTCTCTGCATCAAGCTGTTCTGCTGTATTTCTGGGTGATCTGGATAAGCCAGATAAAGAAGTTTGCCTTTTGTATAGACCATTTTGAAGATGTACTTTTGTAATTTGAGCTTCATTCTTTGCAATCTTGCTGGAGCGGAATGCATAGGTTTCTTTAAAATAGTAACTAGAGGTTGATGATCATTTTCAATCTGGATATCTTGACCATAAGTGTAATCATGAAACTTTGAACATGCAAACACAATTGCCAAAAGTTCCTTCCCAATCTGAGCATACTGCATTTCAGTTTGGGTAAGAGTTCTAGATGCGTAGGCTACTGGTCTGTCCTCTTGAAGAAGAACTGTGCCAAGACCAAACTTTGATGCATGACAGGAAAGAGTGATTGGTTTAGTGACATCATAGTACCTTAGTGTACGCTGACTAACAATTTTCTGCTTAAGATCATGAAATGCTCTCTGGTGCTGTTCTAGCAATGACTGTGCAACATTTTTGCACATCAGGTCTCTTAAAGGTGCTTTCAATTCACTGAAATCTGGTATAAATTTGTCCAAATAGTTAACCATAACAACAAAACACTGTAGAGCTTGAACATTATCAGGTGCTGGCATCTCAAGAATAGATGATTGCTTGGACGGGTCTGGTCATAACCCAGTACTAGTAAACAAATTGCCTACATATGTGACATCTGGTAGTCTAAATTTACACATCAGAGGATTGAGCTTTAAGTTCACTTCACATGCTCTGTCTAGAGCTTTCTTGAGGTTTCTGTTATGCTCTGCTTCACCACTGCTTCTGACTAATAAGTCATCTACTGTTATGGCACAGGGATAACCTGAAAAAATGTGTTCCATTACACGGTGAAAGAGTTCACTTCCAGAATTTATTCCAAAAGGCATCCTGAGAAATCTGTATCTTCCAAATGGGGTACTGAATGTAGTCAGTAGTGAAGATTTGTGATCAAGAATTACTTGCCAAAATTAACTCTTTGCATCCAAGACAGAAAACACAGTGGCATTTGGTGTTAGGGCTGTGACTTCCTTGACTGTTCATATGGGATGATGAGGTCTTTTCAATGCCTTCTTGGGTCGATACATATTCTGATTTCTTCTGAGTCTTTTTTGTGAGTTGCTACTATAGATGGTGCCCATTCATTTTGTTCTGTAACTGGACAAATCACACCTTGCTGTGCCACTTTATCCAACTGAGCTTGAACTCTGAAAAAGCCAAAAAACAAATCCAAACCCACAGTCTGGAAGGAGAATCGAATGAAAACGCTGAAATGGAAAGAAATAGCGTAGTAAACCCTTTATTTCCGCTTTCGTCAACAGACTTCATCAGAATGACATACAATAAAAAAACACCCATTATATACTCACTAATTCCTAACCAATAAAATAATTAAAACAATTAATTACACAACTAATCAATCAATTAACTTATCCAACAAATTCTAAAAATAAAAAAGTAAAAAAATATATATATGTATATAAATTCGTATATAAATTTGCTAAAAATACATTTAACTTTAAATGATTTAACATCAGTTAAAAAAAGAAGAAAGCAAACCTATTGATTCTTTGTCAATATTTAGTCGAGACCCATTCAAAAAACATTTAATATTGATGGTCTCATTTAGACCTGGGGGCTTGTCAGCTTTTAATTTGACTTGCCAAAGTGTTTCCCTTTGTTCTACAAAATTTTTGTAATCACCACCCCTTAAGTCAGATTTAACAACCTCTACCACTGAAAAAACAAATTTTTTAAAATTTTTACAAATAAGATACCAATCCTGGGATTCTCAATAACACAGAACTCATAAACGTCCAAGTCAATCTCATTACACATTAAAGCTTCATAAAGAAAAGAATGAATTAAACGTTGTTTCCTCTTGATGTCAAAAAGGGGAATATTGCCTGCAATAATTGTAATATGTGTAGATATATTTCTAAAGGTCCTATGGTTGTTATTGATACTATGGACCGGACTTTTATGGTGCCAGAATTTGTTAATTGTCGTACTGAGGGGGTAGTGTATATTGCCATGTGTAGTTCTTGCCCTGGGTTCTACGTTGGTATGACCACCCGTAGTCTTAATGTTCGTATTCGAGAACACATTTACAATATTAAGAGCAAAGATGTCAATAGTGTGTTATTTAGACATTCTGTCATTTGTAAAAATTTTAAAAAATTTGTTTTTTCAGTGGTAGAGGTTGTTAAATCTGACTTAAGGGGTGGTGATTACAAAAATTTTGTAGAACAAAGGGAAACACTTTGGCAAGTCAAATTAAAAGCTGACAAGCCCCCAGGTCTAAATGAGACCATCAATATTAAATGTTTTTTGAAAGGGTCTCGACTAAATATTGACAAAGAATCAATAGGTTTGCTTTCTTCTTTTTTTAACTGATGTTAAATCATTTAAAGTTAAATGTATTTTTAGCAAATTTATATACGAATTTATATACATATACATATATATATTTTTTTACTTTTTTATTTTTAGAATTTGTTGGATAAGTTAATTGATTGATTAGTTGTGTAATTAATTGTTTTAATTATTTTATTGGTTAGGAATTAGTGAGTATATAATGGGTGTTTTTTTATTGTATGTCATTCTGATGAAGTCTGTTGACGAAAGCGGAAATAAAGGGTTTACTACGCTATTTCTTTCCATTTCAGCGCTTTCGTTCGATTCTCCTTCCAGACTGTGGGTTTTGAGCTTGAACTCTGCTCTACATAGTTATTGGAACTCTTATTGCCATTCTGACCACTGGACTGACCTTTGGGTCTAACTTCATGGAATACAGAACTGGAAGCTTACCCAGCTTGTCATCGAAAACATCAGCATATTCTGAAAAAAACAGTATCATTGAAGCTGGAACTGGGACATGTGCTTATGAGGTGAACCTCTTTAGTGAAGCAAAGTCCATTCTCAAACTGTCTCTGAGACCCAAAAATGACTGCACAGGTCTTCAAACTATATAAAACAACAACTTGTAACTGTTCCCAGCCAAATAATATGAAAGCACTACTGAACCTTCGGTTTGAATTTCTTCAATTCCATATGCAACAAGTCTCGTACAACTAGTCACATTAAATTGTTCACCAGCTCTTACTTTAGCAAATGTTTTTCCCCATTTGGAAGATACAGATTTCTCAGGATGCCTTTTTGAATAAATTCTGGAAGTGAACTCCTTCACCGTGCAATGGAACACAATTTTTCAGGTTATCCCTGTGCCATAACAGTAGATGACTTTGAACCAGTGTTTACTTTGAGCTTGATGGGTTTAACATGGATCAGGCAGTACAAAACACTTAACCCTTTGCTAATAAATCTACTGCATTAACCTTTTCACCAATTGCTAATACACCATCTATGTAGAAAGTAGACTGCAACCCTACTTGATCAATCTCCTTTTCTGTGTGACCTTTCTTTGCAACTGAGTAATGTTTACTTGACTTGCAAAACCTTTGAAAATGATTCCATTTTTTACACTTGTGACATTGCTGACAAAATGCTAAGCACTTTCATTTTAGACTCATGGTTGGCACCACAATTTTGACAGTTAACAATAAAGCTTAACGTGGGTTCTGATGACTCACCCTTATGTTGTACTGACCAACCTTTGTCCTGCACTGTGCATGCTACATTAACTGAACTAATCTTAGAACTTGCTACAAAACCATGCGGTCTCCTTGCCACACCTACAGGAGCTACAGCTGCCATGTGCTTAGGCCTGCTTCTGCTTGCCACATGGTGCATGCTGTCTACATTTGCTTTGAAGCCTGGTGAAACCATGCTCTTGCCACTTGTAAGCATACTTGTGTGCCTAGTTGTAACTTCATGGATATGAGAAATCTCAATAGCTTTGCACAACATTACGTCTCTGTCATGAAGTAAAATCTTTCTCACAGCAACACTATTAATACCACACACAAGCCTGTCCTTTCGAGTTCATCTTTTAAATCACCAAACATGCAAGTTTTAGCTTTGTTTATGAAGTCAGCAATATAAGCTGCAAATGGTTCTCCTGGCCTTTGGTCTCTTGTGTAAAACAAATGCCTCTCTAATGTAACATTGGTCTGGGGGTTGCACATTTCTCTGAATTTATGCTTCAAACACTCAGGATCTTCCCTTGATTCACAATATGACAATTTTCACCTTCACCTTCATACACTGTTGGTGCATATACAAATGAATGCTCTCTATCAATGGCCTCTAAACCAGCTAGGTTTAGCAAAATGATTGCCCTAGTGCATGCATCTTTATCTGACTAAGCTGTTTGTATGAAAATATTGTACTCTTGCTCAAATATTCTCCAGTTCTCTGCAATATTCTGATCAAATACAAGTGGTGATGCTTTTCGAAATCCATCTGCCATGCTAACAAATTACAGTAAAACAAAATGTAATCCAAGTTCCCTTGTAATTGCATGACCATACACACATGCATACATATGCCAGAAGTTTATACTAGTACTTGTAACTATGCCCATTAGCACAATAAGCCTCTGAGTAATTGAACTCTGCTAAATACTTTGCAAAACACTTTGTGAAATAAGTCTCTGTGGCACAAGAACACTCTTGAAATTATTGTACTTCGAGAAATCACCTCATTAGTGTAAGAAACATTTCAAAGTAACTGCACTGTGTGAATAAACTGGACGGTAGAAGAAGCTCAGAGTGAGAAACATTTCAAAGTATCTGCACATTGCAAATAAACAGTACACAGCAAACTGAAGCACTTCCAAAATGGCTGTACTTTGCTAAATAACTCTTTACAGTGCAAGAAACACCCTGTAACGGCGGCTCTTCACGAGTAGAGACACCCAGCACAAAAAACTTTTCGAAATGGCTGTATTTTGACTGCACTTCATGAAATAGTTGCACTTTGCACACAATAAACTCTTTGGCATAAATGCTCAGTAATAAATACACACTGTAAGCACTTTTACATACTTTTTGAAGCTTCAACTAACTCTAATTGTGCTATTCAGAGCTTTAATAAATGCAAAATAACTGTTTGTGCCAAAGCACTTTAATTTGCCCAAAACATGCAGTTGCCTTGCTTTATTTATGCTTAATATACCCTTTCTGTCCTTTATTGTATTTAACCAGTAATAGAGGCTGCTGCTATGCTGGTAAACGCTCGTGCAAGCAGTATAAATCAAAGTTATAGTAAATCAAAATAGCAGGACTGAGCGAAAACAAGTGTAACACTTAAAGTTCAGAGTACTTTATTATCAATAATTAATAAGATAAGAGCTTTCGCTGTGTAGCTTCATCAGATCTTAAATTCATTCTAAGATTCCACATCTTATATATACACAAGTTTTAAACAATTAATCAATCAAGTAAGTTAATTGGTATGATTATTTAAAGAAGCAGGCAGACATCAAAGACCCAGATTAATATACAAATCTGATAAAGATAAAACCATTTAAAAACAATCTCATATATAAAGTATACATAGGAAACACATATATAAAAAAGTTATATATAAAAAATATATATAAAAAACATATCAGTTAGTACATATATATTTGTAATTAAAATAGATATTAGTGTGAGAAAGATTCTATAGACAAGTATGCTTAATGTCTAACATATAAAATTTCATATATTTGTATGTATAAATTAATATAGTGTCTTATAAAATAAAGTAACCACACTACATGTGGTAACTAAATCTATGACATAATGACATGGTAGTGATATAAAAGACAATTAGTTTACAGAGAGATAGAATACCTATTTCTAGGGGGTTTATCTAATGTTTCTACGCTGTCTTAATTTTGGCTTGATAGAGGCCCTATCATTGAGGCCTAATCCTTTATCTGATCTTAGTAGAATTATCCATTTGGTTTCCTTACTCTCTGTATATATCTTAATGTCACCCCCTCTACAGTTGGGAGTAATTACTTCAAGTACCTTGAACAAAAATCTATGTGTGTCATCATTTAACGCTACATGCTTGGCAAGGGCATTATGTAATGTACCTTTCCTTATGTGATATACATGTTTCCTTATCCTATCCCTCAGTGGTCGATTTGTTTTACCAACATAGAAGGATGAACATAATTGACAAACAGCTAGGTATATCACATGAGAAGTCATGCAGTTGGCTTCAGCTCTTATATTAAAAACTTTCTGTTGATCAGGATGAAAGAATTCTGTCTTACTGTCTATGTAACAACATAAATTACAGCGACCACAGCGTCTTGTGCACCCATTCTGTATAGATTTCCTATCAAAGTTAGGATGGCATAACATTCTTTTTAAGTTGTGTTTATTCTTAAAGATAAACCTCTGTGTTTCTCCTACTATCTGTTTAATTTCTTCATCTATCTGTAATATACCCCAGTGTTTGTCTATAATCTGCTTAATCTCTATATGATCAGATGAAAAGAAGGTGGAGAATTTAGTGAAAGATTCACTCATATTTTGTTTCTCACTATAGCTAGCACTGTTGGATCCAAAGTATGGCATAGCTGAAGTGGAGCGCAGATTGTACACTTCGTCTATCTTATAATGTATTTCCTTGACTTTATATCCTCTGTTTAATAGTCTATATTTCAAATCATTTATCTCAGTGTGAAATCCCTCTTCCATTGGATTCAGTCTGGAAGCTCTAATAGCTTGTCCTTTCACAATATTTCTAAAGACAAAAGGAGGGTGCATACTGGATCTTAGAAGCAATGAGTTAACATAACATGTTTTACGATGAACTCCAGTGTTAATTAAATTATTATGTAGCCTCTCTATATATAAGTCTAGAAACTCAATTCTATCCTCTGAAAACTTCATGGTAAACTTGAGACATGGTATTAAATTGTTCATGATTAGGTATGTGGATTCAAGTTGTTGGGGTGTCCCTTTCCAAAGAATAAAGACATCATCCACAAAACGTCTGTAAAACATCACATGTTTCTCAAAGAAATTTTGTAGAAATAATGTATGTTCTTCCCAATGTGCAAGAAACATATTACGTAGCTGTTGGCACAAGATGTACCCATGGCTACGCCATCTTTCTGTCTATAGATGTTATCCTTGAACATAAAGACATTATTTTCTAAGACTAATTCCAAAAAGTGAACTATTAAGTCAATAAGTACATTGGTATAGTCACTATGATTTTTCAGGTACTGTAATGTATAATTCTAGCCCAGTTCATTGGGAATCACTGTGAACAGTGACTGTATGTCAAATGTGACAAATAAATAGTCTTTAGTGATTGTTTTGTGTTGAATACAATCATAAAATTCTGTAAGGAATTGTTTAGTGTCTTTTAGTACTATTTTATTTTTATTTAGTACAGCCCTCAGATGTTTTTCTACAAATACTGATAGATGTTCTGTGACCCAACCTCGTCCAGAAACTACTGGTCTCATGGGTGGGTTCTTATTATCCTTGTGTATTTTCGGCTGTCCTAGCTCATTTTATTCTAAACATGCTTGTTTTGTAATTTCGAAGCAACTCTGAACCTCATGTACTTTTTTGATAATCATTTTATCAAACATCTTAATTTCAAACATTTTGCTTAATTAATTAAGTTTTTGTGCTTTTCATTTGCTTAGCAAACATTTCTGTGCTATTCATTTACTTAGTAATTTATTCTGTGGCCTTGTAATGCTCCTTTTTACCTTTTTTAATAAAATAATCATCCATGCAAGTTTTCATTACCTTTAGCTTGTTTCTGGCCCTTTTTTTTTTTTGCTCTCATTTCTTTTATTTTAGCTTCACAGCTGATTCTGCACCTCATATCTCTGAAAAGCAGCATCTGGAATTCTGGTTGTTATACCATGTCATTCGTCCAGTCAGGATGAAATAGACAGACATGTGTGGGTTTTGTTCAAGCAGCTTTATTATGTACAAACACATCAGAATTGAGGCAAATAACTTTAATTTAGATAAAGTTATAAACAGACTGACTGTTTCTTTCATACATGTTTACTCTCTGGCTCTACTCTCAAAATGGCACAGAAGCTATCATGTGCTGGTTATTTATATGCATGTACTGACCTTGGAAATGCTTCTTAAAGGTACAACACACATACATATTCTACAAATATATTAGTATTTACAAAATTCTTTCAACCCAAACACAATGAAAGGCATATTGACATAATATACAGTTATTAACAAATTAAGACAATGTAACAACTGAAGAGATAAACATAGACACACACACACACACACACACACACACACACACACACACACACACACACACACACACACACATACACACACACACACACACATACACACACACATGCAAGTGTTAATAAAAATGGTTCATAGGTTCATAGGTTGATACTAGGCTATCTGCCCTAGGGCATTTACAAGCCTAGCCAGAGTGTGTTTGGCTTTCTTCACCCTTCTTAGATTAGTTGACTGTGCCTCTGTATAGTAGGTCACAGAAGATAGCCCATTTAAGGTTAGTTTACTGTGCCGCTGTCTAGCAGTGACACAGAAGAGATCCCAGGGGTAAATTTATGATCTCCCATCCAAATGTCAAGATTCTTCTTGAAGAGGGTCATTGAGGGGCTCTGCCTGACATGGATTGGGATTTTGTTCCAGAGTGAGGGGAGCCTCTGGGATATGAATCTGTCCCTCCAGCATGTTCTATTTATTTCTGTGCTGAGGTTTAAGTCACTGGAGCGTGTAGTTCTGATGGATTTGGATTTCTTGAGGTGGAGCATGTCCATTAATTCTGGGTTGGATATGGCTTTATACGTCAGGCACAGATTGCCTCTGAGTAGGCAGTAAGCAACTGAGTAGAGCTGGAGTTTCTTTAGCCTAACTGCATAGGGCATATGTTTGAGTCCCTTGATCCTCTTGGTGAGGTACTTTTGGGGTATTTCTAGTTGTAGCAGGTGTCGGGTAAGGTACATCCCAAATGGGACATTGTATTCAATTATGGGCCTGATGAGTGATGAGTAGAAGGGCACAATGACCTCTCTTGATCTAGATGTGAACCCCTTTGTGATAAGGTGGGCTATATAGAATGTCTTTCTAACCACTTTGGCAATGTGATTGTCAAAGGAGAGATTGCAATGTACTTGGGTCCCCAAATCCCTAATTACTTCTTCCGTACTTAATGGATTACCACCTATGTGGTAATTTGTGGGCACTTTGTTTTTCTGAAAGCGGATGACTATGCACTTTTTAGCTTTAGGCCATGGCTCTGGCACCATTCCATATATGGTTAGTTATGTTTTGCTTTTTAAATAAGTTAGTTATGAGTTGTTGATCATGTTTACAAATTGTATAAAGAGTATTGTCTTTTTAGATGGTAATTTAGAAATTGGCGCATAAATGGTTATTTAAATGATTCAGAACCACCTTCTAGTTGTTCTGAGGAAGTCTGATTACATCAGATGAAAGCGCTTAACCTGAGTTTGTTGGTGGATTTATTTGGTAATAAATTTTATTGGTTCGAGCCGAGGAGTCTGTCATCCAGTTTCAGCTTTCAATAACCAGGCTGTTGGTGTTGTGTATTTTTACATTGTTGGCTGTGTGGTGTTACATTATAACAGTTAAGATATTTGACTAAAATTCAACCTTGACGGTTTTCCATAACTTTCCTGTTTCTTTCATTTCTGTCTTTACTCATTCCCTCTAATCCCTGCAGATTTTTTCAAAATAAATTCTCAAAATTGTTTGTGTAAAATAAATGGTTTTATTATGGATTGCTGAACTGCAAAACCCTGAGCTTAGGAATACCACAAAATAATGCCCAAAACAGAGAAGTGTGAAAAAAGTTAACTCAAAGGATTGGGTGTGCAATCCATCCTGCACACCCAGTCTGGGGGGCAAGCCCCCCCACAGACCCAAATGGGTACATATATGTATATATGTTTGTATGTATACACACACAAACACACACACACACACACACACACACATATATATATATTGTGTGTGTGTGTGTGTGTGTGTGTGTGTGTGTGTGTGTGTGTGTGTGTGTGTGTGTGTGTGTGTGTGTAAACACATCTAATGGTTACACTAACTTGGAGAAGGGGAAATCTCCCAAAAGAAGGGAATCACTGCAGGCACACACAGAAATTGTTCTGGCAGTGACTTACTATGAAATCAGTGTTATGTTTCTTAGGTTCATAGGTTCATAGGTAGGTACTAGGCTATTGGCCCTATGGCATAATTAAGCCTAGCCATAAATTTTGTGCTATAGCACTCCCTCCCAGGTGGTTTAGTTAACTGCACCCCTGTATAGCAGGGCCACAGAAGTGATTCCCGGAGTGAATTTCCTGTTTCCCATCCACTCATCAAGATTTCTCTTGAAGAGTGCTAACGAGGAGCTTTGCCTCACATATATGTGGACCCTGTTCCAGAGCAAGGAGAGTCTCTGGGACATGAATCTGTCTCTCCAACATGTCCTGTTTATTGTTGATGTCAGGTTTATATCCCTTGGGCGTGTAGCTCTGGTGGGTTGGGTTTTTCTTAGGTAGAGCATTTCTAGCAATTTGGGGTTTGACATAGCCTTGTATGTCAGGCAGAGATCACCTCTGAGTAGCCGATACGTGACCGAGTACAGTCTGAGTTTATTTAGCCTCATGGCATAGGGCATCTGCTTAAGGACCTTTATCCTCTTTGTGAGGTACTTTTGAAGCCTCTCCAGCTGCTGCAGATGTCTTGTTAGGTACATCCCGAATGGGGCATTATATTTAATAATGGGTCTAATTAGTGATGAGTAAAGGGGGACAATAACTTCCTTATTCCTAGATGCAAACCCCTTTGTGATAAGATGGGCCATGTAGAAGGATTTTCTAACCACTTTAGCAATGTAGTTGTCGAAAGAGAGGTTACTGTCTCTCTGAGCCCCAGATCTATTATCACAGTCTCTGTGATAAGTGGGCTGCCACCTATGTTGTAGTTCATAGGTACTTTGTTTTTCCCCAAAGGGGATAACAATGCACTTTTTGGCATTTAGTTTGTGGCCATGGTTTTGGCACCATGTATCTGTAACCGTAAAGCCCTTTTGAAGGATGTCTATGTCATTAGGATTCTCTATTATGGCTCCCAGTTTGCAGTCGTCTGTGAACTTTGTTAGCTATCGTCCCTCCCTGTTTGCTTGTACCTCCGAGAAGTAGATACCAAACAGGAGGGGTCCCAAGACTGAGCCCTGTGGTACACCACTAGTCACAAGTTTGCAGTCTGATCTAGCATTTCCTATTCTTACTGAATGGGTTCGATCCGTGAGCCAGTTTGCAACCCATCTTGTTACGTAAGAGTTTATATTTAGGTTGGTGAGTTTGTCTATAATTGCTGAGTGGGGAATTGTACTGAAGGCCTTTGCAAGATCAAGGTATGCTGTGTGAACCACCTTTCCCTCTTCTATCGCTTTAGTGACTATATTAAAGAAGTCAATCAGGTTTAGGAGACATGACCTTCTCTTCACGAACCCAAACTGGGTGGGGTCCAGTGTTTGTAGGTTTCCAATGTCATTGTTTATGAGTTTCATGATGATGCGCTGCATGGCCTTGCAGACGAGACTCATCAGGCTGATGGGGTGGTAATTCCTGGGGTCAGTGGTTGCACCTCCTTTGTGGAGTGGTATGACTGTTGCTGTGTGCCACTCTATGGGCATATAGCCTGAGGTGAGGCTGTGGTTAAACATGGTATTGAGTTGAGGGGTTAATTCATTTTGGAGCTCATGTAGCACGCAGCCTGGGATGCTATCTGGTCCCATGGATGCTGTGTTTCTTGCCTTGGTGAGTGCTGTTTTCACCTGAGTGTCTGTGATTTTAGGGGCAGCACAATTTTCTGGTACAGATATGAGCCGTTTGGGTGGCGAGTTTGGGGTGAAGTTTGCACTGAACATATCTGCCAATATATTGGCGATATCAGTTGGTTCCGTGAATTTTGAACCGTTATGCTGTAGCTCGGAGCAGATCTGAAAGTTGCTATTAAGGTTTTTGACATAGCTAAAAAATGCTTTGTGATTGTCTTTGGTGTCTGTTGTGATTTTTCTTTCAAAGTTCACCTTAGAGTTTTTTTATGAGGGTTCTTAGTTTTTTGCTAAGGTTTGTCAGGGAGCCCCTCCATTCCTGGGTTTTTATTTATCTTTTTTTTGCAGTAATTTCTTTCTTCTATTACAGAGCTTGTTTATGGCTGGGGTCCACCAGACTGGTTTCCTCTTTTTGGAGGAATGGGTCTTGGTCTTGTTCAGGATAGCATGGTCCATGCACTCATGTAGGTGCTGGTAGAGTGCTTTTGTGTAGGATATAGCAGATTCAGTCATATTGACATTCTGCGTGGGAGTAACGAAATTTGCCACCTCTGTCTTGAGTAGCATAAAGTTCGCTTTGGAGAAGGTTTTCAACATGGTTTCTTTTGGGATGGGGGTGGTATGTGGATATCTAGGGTGATGAGTTTGTGGTCTGATCTGACCAATGAGGAATTTACCACAGGTGTGGAGCATTTGTCCCCCATGTTGGTGATGACCAGTTCCAGTATATTTTTACCTCTTGTGGGGGTGTTTACAAGCAGGTCCAGAGCACTGGAGTTAATGTACTCCAGGAAGTGCTGAGAAAATATATTAGTACTTTCGTAGTTTTCCCAATTGATGTTTGGGTAATTGAAATCACCAAGTATAAGGGTGGTTGGTTTGACTCTCATGTTTTCCAGTACCTTGAGGAAAGAAGAGTGCATGTCATGGGGCTGGGAAGGTGATCTATAGCAAGCTACAATCTGTATTGCAGTTTTGTCCATTGTTAGTTGCACTTGAATGATCTCTGAGGCATCATACTTTGCAACTAGTCTGGAAGTGTGGTTATCCCTGATGAATACGGATACGCCTACTCCCTTTGTATTTTGGTCCGGATTTTGTGGACGAAATGTATGGTATGAGCTGTAACCTGAAATTGCTGGGGTGCTTTCTTGAGCCTTGAACCAGGTCTCCATTACTGCACAAATATCGATGTTCTCCATGTTGAGGAGTGCTCAAGAGAGTGCATTTTGAGGTTTAACCTCCTAACATTTAGCAGCATGACCCTCAGTTGGTATTAATGGTATATGTAACCATTAATATACATACCACAGGAACTTTTCAGAGACAGAGTCATACCTCTTATGTGTACCTCATTAAGAGGAACATTTCTCATTCTGGGTCTTATAAAACCCATGTTCCTCCAAGTTCCAAATTGAAAGGGTCTGTCACACATTCAGTGTTATGAATTTTTTTAACTGATATTCATGGTAAATAGTGCTGAATCATATGAATTCATCAAAAAACATTTTTAAAAGTATAAAGTAGCACATTCTAACCATCCTGTGACCTTCCTAGTTGAAGTTGTTAGTAAGCTAATAGCAAGGATTCTACATTTTGCCATTTATTCCACATTATGAGAGGCAATTTCCTTATTTTGGAGATCACACGATCATAGGAGGTTACTAGGCTATAGAATCGGAGGCCTTTATAAGCCTATCCAAGAGTTTAGCCCATGTTTAGACAAGTCAGCACCAAAAGCCACTGTCCAGCAGGGACACAGCTGGAATCCCAGGGGTGTATTTTCTGCTTTCCATCCAGTTATTCAGGTTGTGCATCATAAAGGGATAATGAGGTACTCAGCTTGACATTGAGCGGGAGTCTATTCCACAGATGGGAGATTCTCTGGAACCCAAATCTGTCCTGCCAATAAGTCTGATTGATATCACAGATCAGGTTGAGGTCATGCGTATGGATTACTCAAGTGGAGCTTGACTTGCGAATATGCAGCAGTCCCATCAAGGCAGGGTCTGAGATTGCTTTTTTATGCTAGACAGAGGTCACCTCTGAGGTGTCTGTATGAAACTGAGCAGAAGTACAAGGCTTTTAGCCTATTTGTGTAGAGTAGATGTTTGAGGCCCTGGATTCTCCTGGTGAGGAACCTCTGTAGTTTCTCCAGCTGCTGCACGTGCTTTCTGAGGTACATGCTGAAGGGGGTTTTGTACTCAATAATTGGCCTTATATGGCAAGAATACAGGGATGTTATGACCTCATTGTCCCTGGGTGAGATACCCTTACTTACGAGGTGGGGCATGTAGAAAGCATTCTGTACAACAGAAGCAACATGGTGATCAAAAGTCAGGTTTCTAATAACCTGGGTGCTCAAATCCCTCACTACTGATTGTTTACTTAGGATGTTGTTATTAATGTGATAATATTTGGGGACATCACTCTCCCCAAAGGGGATGATGTTGCATTTTTTGGCATACAGCATGAGGCCATGTTTCTGGTACCAGTGATTTGTTTGGGTGAGATCCTATTGGAGGACTTCTACATCACTTGGCAAATTGATGACCATGCCCAGGCCTGTACTTCAGAGAAGTATATCCCGAATAACAGAGGCTCCAAGACTGATTCCTGGGGTACACTACTCATTGCAGGTCTACTGCTTGAGGTGGCTTCCCCTATTTTGATTAGGTGGGTTCTATCAGTGAGCCAGTTTGCTACCTATCTGGTAACATATGGATTGATGCCTAGTTGAGAGAGTTTATCTATTATGCCTGAGTGGGGAATAGTGTTGAAGGCTTTGGCCAGGTCATTGTAGGCTGTGTGCACCATCATCACCTTGTCCATGCCTTTGGTGACTGTCTCAAAAAAGTCAACCAGATTTAACAGACATGACCTCCCCTTGACAAAGCCAAACTGTGTGGGGTTGAGTGTTTGGTGGTTGCCAATGTCCCTGTTAATGAGGTCCATGATAATTTGTTCCATGGCCTTGCAGATCAGGCTAGTAAGGCTGATGGGTCTATAATTTCCCAGATCGGTGGAGGCTCTACCTTTATGTAAAGGGATGACAGTGGCTGTCCTCCGCTCAGCTGGGAGCCTGGGACAAAGATCGTACTCAAACTTTGATTGAATAGGTGCCTAATGGTGCTGCAAGTTCATGCCTGACTTCATGTAGGATGCCGCCTGGGATGTTATTGGGTCCCATGGAGGCTGTATTTTTTGCCTTTGAGAGGGCAGTGATGACCTGTTCCCCACAGATAAGGGATGGGGTCAGGTACTGGGGATGTCCTAATTTACTGATGGGGGGGACAGAGGGGAGACGTTTTTACTGAATCTGTCAGACAGTAGATTGTCTATATCTACAGCATTTGTGTATGTGGTTTCCTTAACCACCAGTTCTGAACAGATCTGGGTGCTTCCTTTAAGATTGCACACATATGTGAAGAAGGCCTTATGACTGTCTCTAGTAGATGTGGCCAATTTGGACTCGAAGTTTGCTTTAGAGGATTTCACTAATGCTCTTATTTTCTTGTTCAGGCTAAGGAGAGATTGCTTCTAATTGGTCACCTGCTCCTTCTTGGTCCTGGACAGCATTTTTTTCTTTTTCTTATAAAGTTTATTTATTGCAGAAATCTACCAGACAAGTTTACTCTTCCTTATGGGGGATGATTTTGTCCTGTCAGGTATTCCTGATTCCATGTATCTATATAAATGCTCGTATAGTACTTTGGTGTAGATTTGGATATTGGTGCCAGTTCCTACAGAGGGGGAGGGGGCTGTGAAGCTGTTTATACCATCCCTCAGGAGGCTGTAATCAGCTTTGAAGACATTTTTTTGTTTGACACTAGTTAGAGGGGGGTTGGGGAGATGATGACTTTGAAAGTGACCACTTTATGGTTGGATCTTACCAGGGAGGATGATACTGTAGGGGTGTTGCAGTGGTTACTCATGTTGGTGAATACTAGGTCCAAGATATTATCACCTCTTGTGGGGGTATCAACTAGCTGTTCCAAGGTATTTGCACTGATAAAATCAAGGAATCTCTGAGAATTCCTGTTCTGGCATGAGTAGTTTTTCCAGTCTATTGCTGGGTAATTAAAGTCACCCAGGATCAGGGTAAAGGGTTGAATCTTGATAGATTTGAAGTGGTCCAGATAGGTGGAGTAGGCATCTTGAGTCAAATTCGGGGGCCTTTAGCTAGCTATAATTTGAATAGGGGTCCTTTCAATGGCTAACTGCACCTGGAGAGCCTCCTATACATCATACTGTTTGACCAGCCTGGGGGTGCGTGTGTCTTTGATATATATTGACACTCCATCTCCTTTGGCTTTGTTGCCCACAGTTTGGGGTCTGGATGTATGATAGGATGAGTAACCAGGTAAGGCTTGGGTGGTTGGTGGAAGTTGAGAGCTATGGACAGAGTACATGTTGGGTATCTCACAGGCTTCTGTCATGAGATTATCTCAGCAGTTTCTCCAGATACTCTAAGCCCATGAGGATTAGCATATCTATTTCCCAGTGTCCCAACATGACCTAGCTAGTACGATGTACAGTTTCTAAAATAGATTTCACCCATGTGGCCCCATGTTGTCCACAGAGTGAGATGTACAATAACAGGAAAGGTTACCATTCCTTCAATTGCCAGGTGGTATGTGATGAATAGGAGTGCATCTCAAATGTATCTGTCCAACATGCTGTGATGATCTAGAATTCCCCCATATTACATACAAGTTCACTTTACTACCACATCTTACATAGTAGGATTCCTCATTGTCATCTAATCGGTAAGTGCAGACTATTATAATGTTGTTAACTATAAGTATTTCTGTAACATTATACTGAAATAGGTAGTTGTGAATAATATCTCATTCCTTATAAGTCCTCTTCCTGGGAGGGTGTAAAGTAATTGGAACTATGAGAAAGTTTAGTGATCTAGTCTGAACGACTGAACTGATGTGTTACTGAAGCTGTTTTTAGTTGCTAATGCAAATAACAGCTGTTTTTTCAGCTTGAAATATTTCATTGCTACAGCAGTTCTCAATGTTTTCCCAGCTCATGAAGTGAAGAGTGGCATATGACATTTCCAGCAGGTGAGATTTGATGTGTTTTGACTCTATGCCACTATGCAAATTATTTTCCTGGTGAGTAACATATGTTTTACACTAATGAAAATGTGCATTACATTTGGAATGTATCATGCATAGTGCTGCTAATGACAGTGTTAGTGACGGCAGCATAGATATGAGCAAGTGCTGGCATGTAAGCTTGATGCTGAGTTGCTTTGATGATAGGATCTAGTGACTGTTCATATGTTCACCTACTAGAGTTCAGGTCGAATAGGCCATCTAGGAACTCTGCTGGATCACATGCCCAACTGCCCATCCATTTCTCTAAATTAAATTTAAAATCATTCAAGGAGGAAGACATATGTATAAATAATTGTAATTTATGAGATAGCATCAATAAATTTTGTCTTTTAAATGAATTTCTCATGCTTGTTCTATGACTCTTTATTATATAAGCACAATTTAAATGTTTGCAAGTTTTTGTGCCATCATTAATATTTCAATTCAAGATGGCCAGTAAGGCACTGCCATTAAAAGCATTGCAGGCCAAAATCAATTTATCTCTAAAATACCACTAACAAATGGTAAATAAACTGTATACATTCTCTGCATCTTAAGGAATAATAGCTCACATGGAATCTGTTTTCAAAAATCATATTACATTTATGTGTACAGTATTATTTTACAGTAATTAATGGATTCAGTTATTATAAAACTGAGTTTGTAATCATTGGCATATTTATTATGTTAACAAACATTGTTAGGGGAAGTTGATTAAAAAATATATTAAATAGCAATGGCCCCTAGACTGATCCTTGAGAGACAAATGACATTACTATAAGAGGATCAGTGCTACAATGACTACTGATTGTTTCATTATAGCCATCGAACTGAAAATCTAATTAATCAAATAAAGATTACAGTCATTGTTAACTAAGGTTTCATAACTCTTAGAAAATGGTAACACATCAATTGCCTTAATAACACCCATGAATATAACCAGCACTTCCAATCCCAAGTCAACTGCAGATGTTGCTAGATTATAAAACTCAATCAAATTAGTTTCCGTCAAACTCTTTTTGACAAAACCATGCTGACTAATGTCATATGATTGTTTGTCATGAATGTCCAATTCAATAATTTCAGAAAGACATCTCTCAAAACACTTCCCAATAATAGAAGTCAGACTAATGGGTCTAAAATTACTTATTTCATCATAATTACCCTTTTTTATGGGGTCTATATTAGATCACCAAATGCTTAAAAAAGCGAACGGTGATTAATCGACACTATGTAAGCAAAAGCTTACAATTTCGATCTGTCAGAACAGTGATTTTTTCCTAAGGGAAAAAAATCGCTATTCCAAAAAAAAAAAAAAAAAAAAACACTTTAAACATTACATTAAGTGGGGGGATTTGCCCCCCACACACACCCCCCCCCACTTAAATATACCAACTCTGAGACCAAACTACAGTGCTGAAAATGGCAAAGTAATCAAGCGGCCAAGCAAATTCTTTCCCAGGGAAAGAATTTACTTAAGAGCTGCTTCAATATTTTGCCATTTCAGGCTTTTGAGTTCGACCAAAACGCATTTAAAAGAATGTGTCTTCCGTCTTCTAATAAGGAACCTTTTTATGTATTGGAGTAAGAGTAGGTGTTTTATTGAGGAACAATCAATTTTCTAAGTAAAGAGTTAAATATACCTGACAATAATAAATCTAATTCCTCCTTTAAATTAAGAATCATCACTGATGGAGTATTATCCAAACCATCAAAATGGTTCTGGACAGTTTCTTGAATGATCGATTTACCAGATCATAAGTGATTTCAGGGCATTCCATACCAGATGTATCAATAAGATCCAAAGATTCACATAAACTGATGTTATTATAACAAATAAAAGAGAAATATGTTAAATTCTTTAGTTATACTGATAGAATCCACAGTTGTTTTATTACCATTCACACTTATAGACCTGACCGTGTTTTAAATTTACTAAAATAATTTATGCTCCTATTTAGAAATTTTAAATCTTTACTTATTCTATTAAGGTTTGTTTTATTGAGCCTTATTGGATGGCATTTAAACATTTTAAATAATCTCTTTTTTTCTCTTATATATTTTTATAAGAAATGTACTCCCCCTTTCTCCCTGTTACTACTGGAGTACCACAAGGATCTATTCTTGGGCCACTACTATTCAACATTTTCACTAATAGTCTTCACAATTCCTGCACTCAGTCCTCACTCATACAATATGCTGATGACTCTAATATCAGCTCCACCTCTGACTATCTGCCTGACCTACACTCACTCACCCAAAACTCCTTTCTCTCTGTTTAACATTGGCTTACTAACAACCAAATCATACTTAATCCTAAAAAAAAAAAAAATTCTCCTATTACTCCCCAAATCCCTTTGTCATCATAAATCATCATTTACCATCTCATTACTTAACAACACTGTCATAAACGTCAACACACACACACACACACACACACACACACACACACACACACACACACACACACACACACACATATACACACCAACTTTGTGGGAGTGATCATTGATAACCAACTTAAATTTGATCTTCACATATTAAATTTCATTAAAGCGACACAGCAAAAACTAGGACCACTTTAAGAAATAAAAAAAAATTCTCACAAATGACTCTAGATTCTGTCTTACCTATGCATATCTGGTTCCTACACTTCTGTATGCCTCATTTATCCTGACCAAATGACAATCCTCTCTATCGACCAAGCTCAAACCCATACCAGATTTGCTGCAAATGAACTTACAGCTCCCATCATCATTATTTGTTACTGCCTTAAACTGGCTTGAATTCTCCCATCATCACTTAATCCCCCATCTGTCCATTATTCATGCCATACTCAACAAAACCACCACCTGCCCTGCTGCCTCTTCTCTCATATCACTGCACAGCCCCATCTGCTCTCTTCATAGTTCTTATCAATTTTTTCTAGCAATCCATAAGCCAAAAAGAACAACAGGACAACACCTATATCACTACTTAGTTGCCCTAGTATGGGATAAACTCCTACTGAGCATTAGAAATCCTCCCCACAAACAAACCTTCAAAAAAGTATTAACTGAAACCCTAATATAAACACAGATCTGTACATGTCATAGCCCTGAATGACTCATTTATTGTGCTTATTCTCTACCTTTCCCTGCTCTTGTAACCGTAAACAAACTTCTTCCTTCTAAACTTCCCATCTAACCATCACTCAACTTGTACCTGTGCTTACTCACCTGCACGTCCCCTCACTGTTTCTCTTCCTGCAGTTTCTTTCTTCTTACTATTTATACTGCTACCTGCTTCCTCCCTTCTGCCTATAACAACTACATCTACACCACAAGCTGCATAAGGGATTTGATGAGTATTTAATCTAAACGAATTTGTCAAACTTATACCTTAAAAAGTTTGTATGTTAAAAATGACCTGTAACTACTCCATTCTGCAATTTGAAATCTGTGTGTACATGGGGCTTCCCCCTCCCTGGACCTCCACTGAAAATGGGCTCTTGCTCAGTTGGACATACCTGGTTGACAAATGTTAAAATAAAATAATAACAATAGGGTACCATTTTACTTTTCCCAGTATATATTCTCAAAGCTGATTCTAGTCATTATCTTAAAATGTTTCTAATATAGTATAACCACACACTAAATGCATCTTATGGCATACTTTTGACCAATTAAACATGCCAATCTTTTTCTTTATAACACTGCAATCAATTTTACCATCATTATAACATTTCTTAGCTTTGTGGAAGGATTTACACTTATTTAACATGAAACTAATAGAATTTGGATCTGACCTTCATAGTGGTGTACTGATTTTCACCCTGGAGTCTAATTCAGTATTATTAGTTTATACCAAATCCAGTATTCTGTCATACCGAGTATTTTCTTTAACAAGTAAAAAGCAAGAAAAGTACAGTTCCACGGTGATAAAAGACGAAATTCCAGATTCAGTGTAGTCAAAAAGTTTAATGAAAAAGATGGGCACTTTTACAATTCAAACAATTGCTTCTTCAGATCACAAAAAGACCAAAAAAACACAGGTTTAAATACTCCATCAATTAACAATAATTAGTCATGTGATATGTAAAATAGTAGTGAATGTGCTCAAGAAGAGAGCAATTTAAAAAGACAACCACAGTAAAAAACATCCTTCATAAAAAACATATGTATAAACAAGATACATAAGAACTGTTAAAAATTCTACAACACACTAAATGACCTGAAAATCTAGATATATTTAAATACATTTTTATATATATGTTATGTAAACTAATCTAGTATGAATATTATATAAAATTACTTTCTCAAACCCCTGTTCTTTAATTCTGGTTTCAGGGCAATTACAGCATTTAGACCGGAGCCTTTATGTGCTCTAAGTCTGAGAATCCATCTAGTTTCATTGCGTTCAGTTATTTTAATAATATCACCTAATCTCATATCAGTCCTGGTAACCTCTAATATCTGAATGGCAAATTTATGCTGAGCCCCTTCCTGCACTACATGTTTAGCAAGTACGCTGTACTCAAATCTTTTACTGATACAATATAAATAGTCTCTTATCCGTTCACGGAGACGTCTGTTGGTCTTGCCAACATAAATTTTTTTTACATATCATAGACTTAGCTAAATATACTAGATTTTTGGTGTTGCAATCTGCTTTAACATTAAGCATGAACTTATGCCCAGAGTCAGGATGTATAAAGCTCAGATATTCATGTATATTGGTACAAAAATTACAAGCACCACATCTCTTAGTGCCTGTCAGTATATAGTTCATATCTTGCCCTTCATATTTAGGGTAACATAACTGTCTTCTTAAAGATTTTTTATTCCTGTAAACAAAAGAGGGCTTAGTTCCAAGAATCCCAACTGTATTTTCATCAGTTTGCAAAACATGCCAATGTTTACTAACTATATTCTTAAAAACATTGACTTGACTACTGTATGTTAAATTAAAACAAATTTTTTGTCTCTAAATCTGTGGTTTGAAACATTTCTTCTCTGGGGTGAGGAAAAATAAGGTTTACCAAGATTCTTCCTCTCCTTCCTAATTACTTCACTTGTTTTATGAACCTCAGTACTATCATAAACCCTATGTTCAAAATCTTTAATAAGTTTAACCAAGCTCTCTTCAAAATCTATATCATTAACTGTTAATCTTGAGGCACATAACATTTGTCCCTTCATAACATTGGGGAATATACGTCCCGGATGCATACTAGCTCTATACAGGTAAGAAGGTACATAACATTCTTTCCTATAAACAGTTGTGGAAATACTGCCATCTTCTTTATCCTGCTGTATTTGTACATCCGAATAATGTGAAAACTCAGAAGAGTATTCAAAAGTAAACTTCAGGAAACTGACTCTTGTGTTCACATAATCAAAGAACTGTAAAAGTTCTGTCTCAGTTCCTCTCCATAAAAGGAAAAGATCGATTAGCTGCAGGTGTCTGTGCTGCTAATCAGCAAGCCTATGCAGATAGGCTGCTAAGGCTGCGCCACTAGTCAGGTTAGTAATTATTCTGCATGATTGTTATATAAAATAGGTGAGAGAGCCTGAAAGAAAGTGTTGTAGCCCAATAATATAGCCATAAAATTCCCTGAATAATTCCTCTGCATGTACTGTTATATAAAATAAGTCAGAGAGCCAGAAAAAGAGTGTAGTAACCCATTAAGAAAGGTAAAATATGTCCGGAATAATATCTCTGCATGTACTGTCATATAAAATAAGTGAGTGAGCCTGAAAAAGACTGTTCTAACCTATTAATAAAGGTATAATATGCCTTGAATATGTCTTCCATATGCACTGTAATATCAAATAAAGGTGAGAGCCTGTGGAAAAGTGTGTAATGTAATTAATAAAGGTATAAAACCTGGAGTGTGTCTGTGTCACTTACTTTGAAATGTTGTTGTACCCTTGCATTATACAAATAGTACTGTTTTAATAAGTGCTGGGAACCCACAGTTGAGCAGTCCCATCTAAAGCGGTTGGTGGAAGTGTCAGTAGCTGTGAAGCATATATACAGTCCTCAACAGTCAGTTACTGGCTGGCATGCATAAGTAAATCTGGCACATGAGTAGCATGTTAATTAGATCCCCAGAAATGTGAGTGTGCTAAACAAAATGTAGGGTTCTGTACAAATCTAACTGAAAATGTCATGTGAACACATCCAGATATGTAGATAAAGAAATATAAATAAAATCAATAACTATGTAGCAGTAACATCTGCATCTTGGACAGTTAGTATGTCAGATATAGGTCAGGTATGTAATGAACTAGCCAAACCCATTACACAACCTAATGCATGTTGCCAAGTGTAATAATACATGTAGGGGATATACACCTGCAGTCACTAGGAATGTAGTGTAGACTAAAAGTACTTATACAATGTTAACTGAGGTTTCTTTCTACACCCTACTCTATGTGCATAAACAATGCAATTCCACACCTTAGTGGGTATGTGTAATCTCAAAACATTTGTTGGGACATATATCCAATTGTTCTAAAATTATCTGCATTCACTTTGATGCATGTGCCCTGTTCAAACACCACAATCATGGTGGCCTGTTGCCACCAATCATCCTTGCATGCTGAAGGAATGTCCACTGTCGTTCAATATATGCATGTGTTATGCTTGCTGTTCAACTGTTGGAACCTTGGTGTGTTGGGTTAATGGGAATATTACTGCATGCTTTTACAACTAACTTGGAATGCTGTTGTTTATGTTGTAATTAAACACACCTAATCACAGAATGTATGGAAAGCCAGTCCCAGTGGACCCACCTGTCCCTCCTCAGCTGACGAGTGCACCTGGCACCAGCAGGTCCGGTGCCCAGCCCGGGCTCCCCTCCTCTGTTGGTCCTGTGCCACCTTCGGGTGGAAGAGCTGCTGGAGATGGAGCTCATCCCACCATGCAAGTGTGGGCAGAGAAGGGCCACCTGTCACCCTTCGAAGGGTCCGGGCTGTGGTGCGTAGGGAGATCCAGCATTCAGTCGCTGATCCCCTATGCCAGCTCGAGGTGAGAGTGGCGCATCTCACGGGTGAGCCTGCCCATCCTACGGAGCCCCCAGCACAGCCACCCTCGGGGCTGTGAAGGTGCAGTGGTGACTGCCCATGGGTGGGGATCTCAGTTCCACTGTTACCATCTGTGGGCTCATGGGCTTGCGATTTCCAAACACCCACCCCCGTCAATTGTATTCACCCACCCCATGTGTCATACACCACCTCTGTATGCGTCTTGTTTGTCTTGTCTGTTTTCCTCCCTGACCTACCTCCCCAAATATACCTACTTCCTCAACCTCACTTTTCACTCTCACCTGAAAAAAAAAGGGCAATCTGTACCCACAAAAAAATTACGCCCCATACATAGCTGCCCATTTTGCACACATGTCCGCTGGACATGTAATCTGATAATTATAATTGGCATAACAACATACTTTGTTGTCCTCACCCCTCTCCCAGAGGTGGAAGGTATCAAATTTCACTCCAAATTTATTGCATATGCACAGCTGTTGCTGGTAAAGAAATGGGCAGCTATGGACCTTCCCTACACCCATCCTGCACATCCCAAGCTTGTTTTCCTACTGTCTTTCCCTCTTTGTGCCCCCTTTTTCACCACTTTCCTATCTCCCCATTTTCTTTTCTTTTAAAGAAATGAGCACGGGGGTTAGTGGGAGTAAGCACGTTTAAGCAGTAGTAAGCGGGTTTAAGTGAGTGTGCGCATGTGTGCGCTTAGATAAGCATCGCTAAGCATCACACAAACCCACGCAAACCCACATACAACTGCTTAAAAGTGCCTTAGTCAATCTATGTCAGGGCCCTTGTTCTGCTCAGCAGCAAAATATAACACCTCAGTCAGTCTCAAACCCCAGACCTGGGACACACTCGACTGCATGAATTACCACTAAGCCACAGCAGATATACAATAGCTTGGTGCTGAAATAAATATATCATGCATTACAATGAGTGAATGTAAAGGAAAAATAGGAAGGTCATAACACAAAGCTTGTTCTGTCGATCTTTACCAGCAATTATTGTGGAATTGCATTACATGAGTGTGATATGAGAAGCAGCTATTCTAGCAGCAAATAATGTTACAGAGGCACTTTACAACCCCCACACAGTATCATAGCAGGACAAACAAGGACATATCTGATTAGGGCAGAGGCCATTCTTCCTATCTGTGACTACTTTTCAGGGATGTCCCTGATTGTGAAACATATTTTAGCTGTGTCCCTCTGAATCCCTCTGAAAAGTACTGATGTCAGTCAGAAAGGTGGGGTATTACACAATGAATACTGACAACAATGACAGTAGACACCACTTGTACTTCATAAAAGTAGTACTAATCCATATGCACTGCTTCACTCAAGTCTACACTTACTGTCTCTATTATGTGTAAGGTGTACCTCACTTTTAACTACCTATCCCTGACTCCATGCAAAGATGTATCTGAGTGTTTCATAGGCCTGGCAGAGGCACAAACACACAGGAATATCAGCTATTCTGCTGTTACACACTCTGCAAAAAGCTTTGGTAGGACTTCCACAAGCATACCCTTATGTAGGAGTACAACACAGAAATACCAAAGGATGTAGCCATGTACTGGTAGCAACTGACTGTAACAATGCCATTGTACCAGTGATGAAAACATCTGTGGGTTGCAAAGACAAAGAATAACAGTGTAACATACGGCTACCATCTGGATAGATTCACAGTTGGGAACTATGCAGACAAACCACCTGCCTTGATAAACTAACAGATACACACCAATCCTTTAAGTCCAGTAAGATAACATTCACACAATAATACATAATGCTCTCTGTATGTCAGCATCCCCCCCCCACAATTAAAATATACTTGTGTGTTTAGGGTCTATCAAGGATGTAGGTAGGCATCCTCAGTACTGGAATTGTCCAGTTTCCTGAGAACCCTGTCCTAATGTCAACAATAAAAAAAAAACGCAAACCCTGCAGAAGTGAGTACATTAATATTCACAGTATAACAGTTCACAAACAGTTCATGTGCCAAAAGAATACTTCTCAATAACTACTTTTGTATGGCAGTTAATTATATGAGTAGAAAAGAAACTACATAGTCACATAAATGTTGTGTAAGCATTTGTAGGGGTGAGATAAACTCTACACTGATAGCTCTGTACTGGAAGTGGCAGTCAGGTCTGAGTACAACATGTACATCACTGTCTACACCTCTAGCTTCAGATATAAGAAGTATACCAACCTTCTGACTTACACAACAGTGTCCACAGCAAACAAGCATGGGCCCCACTCTGGAAATCTGAAGGGGCTACGCCTACATACCTTAGCAATTTATAGCAGTGGGTTGCTATGACAGTGAGTACTGCAATTACCACACAGCAGGCTGTATGCATTTACCAAATGCTGGGCACCAACTGGTGCAGAGGGCATCACATGCACATGCACAGATACCTATAAAAGCAGACTATACTTTGCTATCACTACATGCAATCATTACATTGCACGTGTCAGAGACTGTATAACTCTTGAAGAGTCATGAAAAAAAATTATTACTTAATAAAAAAATATTTAATTAAGTAAAAATAATATATACTTAATTACTAACTAAAATTATTAATTAAGAAAAAAAATAATTAATAACCAAAAATAAAACTTAAGTAAAAAAAAGTTACCGGCAAGTAGTAGAAGTTTATGAATAGTACTACACATACTCTGAAACATGCATATGTGGCAGCAGTAGGTATGTATGCACTGATGATATACAAAAAACTTTATGTGTCTTATCTTCTGAGCGTAAAACTCAGACACATACTGAAAGAGCTAGTGAATGTTTTTTTAATGGATCTGATGAGTATGTCCAGACTGTAATTGAGGTTAGTACTGGTAAAACTCATAGAAATGAGTCGGAAGTCACATATATTATAGGGCAGAGAGCTGAAAAGCAAAGTCCTACATGTCTGTTGTTTACTATTTTCCAGCCTTGAGCAGTTTTTTTGATTTAAATAAAAAAGTTGTCAAAGCATACACAGACTGACCTGAAAGTGACAAACAGGTATGTAACAGATATGTAGTTACCGGCAAGTAGTAGAAGTTTATGAATAGTACTGTACATACTCTGAAACATGCATATGTGGCAGCAGTAGGTATGTATGCCCTGATGCCATGCATAACTACTGCCATGGACAAATTAGTGTGTAGCTGTGTGCAGTGGGACATAACTGTGACATATGTAGCTCAGCATTATATGTCAAACATCTTATCAAGTTATCTATGTTCTGTACAGTACTGTGTATAATGGCAGTTTGGGGGAGTAGTGCAAACACCTATATAAATTTGGATGTGACAGAGTAAAACCTGCATGATAGTCATATAATGTATAGCTTAGCATTGGCAACTGCTGTACCAGGCTAATATAGTAATGTAGCATTTGCAGCTATATATACTCCCTGTACTATTGCTGTATGCACACATGTGACAACTGTCCATGTTGTAGCAAGGCCCAACAGGTCATCCGTGAGGTGTATGGGCTTGCAACAGTGTGGACCTTGTGTGTGTATGGCACACACATATGGAGAGATATTTATGTGTTCGATATATTAGCATCTTAACATGTGCATAGATCAAGGGACATACTGCAACTGTTTGTGAAGGGTGGACATTTATATGTTGGTGCAGATTGTTTTGTGCATATTTATATGTAGGTTGTAGTGTGTGGCAAACAACAGCATACAGTGCTGGCATATGACATGTGGTGTTTAAACGCTGTGGGTATGATTTGTTAGGTTTTTAGTCTTACAGAGAGGGGGTCCTGCTAAAGATACATGGGCTGAGAATACCTTCCATGCATTCTGCACAAGACTGTGCAATATTATTACATAACTGCATCCCTCTCAACCTTTGCATAATTGATATTCCCACCATGAAAGGTGGACTGTAAATGTGCCTATATGTATATCTATATGTACACCAATGGATGTTCATATGTATGCTCAAGCTCAATGTTGTAAACGTATTGCCATCCCTTTTGTTAAAAACCCTGTACCCATGAACTACCACATAGGTGGTAGTCTACTCAACACCAAAAGTGTAATAAGAGACTACGGGACACAGGTGGGCAGTAGTGTCCCTTTTGATGATCACAGTGCCACACTAGTCATGTAAACATGTCATCAGAAAAGGTGTGTCATCCATGGAAAAAGAGGTCAGTGTTCCACTCTCCTCATCAGTCATAACACCCATCATTGAGTACAATGGCCCTGCTGGTATGTACCTCAGAAGACATGTACAGCAACTGTAGACGCCAGACACATACCTCACAAAGAGTATTACTAGACTCAAACAGATGCCCTATGCAGACTGTCTTACAAAACCACAGCTACACTGTGTCGCATTCTGCCTACCCAGAGGCAACCTCTGCCTAACATACAAAGCTATGCCAAACCCACAGGTGTTGGACGTGCTCCATATAAACAGATTAAAATCCATACAAGCTACACACTGTACTGATCTAAACCTTGTAACGTCAAAAGGCAGAACATGCTGGAGTGGTACATTATCATGTCAGACACATACCATACTCTGGAACCAACTACCTATCAATAGCAAATGAAGGTCCTCATTAGCAGTTGTCATGAATAATCATGATGATTGGATGTGACATAGGAAACACAACCCGGGAATCACCTCTGTGGCTCTGCATGACAGGGACACATGAACCTAAATTACATGGGTGTTGGAAGGCAGGGTACCATATGGCTAGGCTTCCATAGGCCCTATGGCTAATAGCCTATAAGCTACCTAGGAACCGATACAAACACGCATGTACTTGTTGCATTACTTGCTATGTGAGGTTGACTGAGTGTGATGGTGAATGTATAGGTGAATGTGTCAAAGTTGTGTATATGTGTGATAGCCTAGTGGGAAACTGTTTATATCATGGTATGTAGTGTTGTAGCTCTGATCCCAGCAAAAGATATGTATGCTACTGCTAGGCAGGAAAAGCAGTATGGCATATGGTGTGACGTAGTCCCATGGTGTTGACTGGAGTGTGCCATTGTAGGCTACACCAGTACATGTATGCTTATTGATTGTTAACACTACTGAATACAAATCCTGTATGAATTGTAGTACTACCTGAAGCTCTAGGCCTAAACAGCACAGTATGGTGTATAGCCACACTGCTTGGAAACACTGTTTTGTTTGTTACCTGTAGTCCTCACACATTACATACCTCAGGCATGAGGTTTTGTAAGTGCTGACACAGTACTGTACGGTACACAGGTAAAACTCATCTAGGTTGCCATACCTTTGTGCCTTGTAGGTATGTCTGATGTGTGTGGGTATGCCTGTAACATGGCCTCAGTGGTATGTGTATCAAAGGATATAAGTGTATATCTGGCAACATGTATAGTGTAGTACAGCAGTATGCCACCTATATTGATGAATGTGCACATATGTTACTGAGGGATTTGCTATCAACAAGTAGCGTGGTGTACTGGTAGTACTGTAACTGTACTTTACATTCATTTCAATGGATGACAAATGTCTGTATGCATCAACTTCATATATACCTCCTGTGGCTAAGTGGTGCATTGTGTCACATACAGTGTGCCACGTACTATTGTATAGTCTTACATACTGGTTTCACTTTGTTGCTGTGCAGAACATGGCTTGGTATATAGTATGTGCCTGGCACTGTCAGGCAATTGTGGGCTGAGCAGTGATATGTGGTATTAAAAGTGTGTATCTACTGACAGCCAATAGGTTGCTATATATGGCATTTCATTGATGTCTGTACTTTAGAATGTTAAGTGTGCCACATGGCTTGCTCACAATTATAGTTTTATTGTCTTCCAGGGACATATCTCACAATAGAAAACCTGCATATTCCCTTAAAGAGGAGGAAGTCATCCTAGATGCCCTTATACAACATCACAACCTGCTGTTCTCCAAAACCTGCCAAGACCAGCATGGGCGCACTGCGCTGTGGCAGGATGTTGTCCATCAGGTGAATGATGTAGGCCTGCATAACCAGACTTATGACCAGGTACGCCATCACTGCAGTGATTTAATCAGGCATGTCCTGCAGCATGCCTCTGATGTCCACAGACAACAGCTTGCCACAGGTGGTAGTGCAGCAACACATCCACCCCTCACCAGAGTGGAAGAGCTGCTTCTCAGCGTGGTGGCTCCTGGCCAACCACTACAACATACATGTGTCATCATGGAGGCCGGAGTCACCCAGCACGTCGAGTCAGAGCGTGCAGGTAACATGGCATATCTGTAGACTACTGTTAGCTCGATTGTTAGAACATGCATTTATCAGATGTGTACTGTGTATTCAGAATATGTGGAGCCTGGTGTCATGCAATACTGATAATTTGGAACATAATCTGTATGCCTCTGACTGTCACCTGTTGTACTACTGTAAAATTGCAAACTCACAGCAGCAATGCCATAGTTGTTGACACTGACAAACTGTCTCATATCCTTGTAGGTCCCTCTGGTGTGATAGCAAGACAGCAGACCCATGCCTGTGAGTGTTCTACATTTAATATAGCATATTACATGTGCATGTCATAGGAGAGTTGTAGGCCATATACACATGTAAAACACCTACACATAATGCATGCTCTGCATGTTCTCTGTGGGACTATGCACATCCCAGTAACATGAGCAGCTGCCACAAACACATGCAATACACAGAGCATCCCAAACAGTTGTGGTACACTGTAGTGGACATTGTATAGGCAGAGTCAATACACATGCACACAACATACACCACTTTGTCATATGCAGTAAGTGTTAATATGATACACATGGTGTATGTAGACACCTGCTGTAAGGTCATACTCCAGTATCCCAAATGTCACCAACACAGCACACATACTATACCTGAGGGGTAGAGGCCTATCTTGGGGCAGTGCAACATGCTTCAACACACAACACATTCATGTTAGGCAATGCTCCCTATTGAACACCTTACATACCCATGTAACAACTGGCTGTGAAATGGTTAATGTAGCCAAAGTGGTGCAGGTCAGGTACAGCAAGATAGTTGCCATTATGGCATACATTAGTGGCCTTGAGTGACCACATGATGTTGCCTGATGATGGCTCATGGTACTACACTACATCCAGTTACAGGAAGTACAGTACTACACATAGCATTCATTGCTATACGCCTGACAGTTGTGTGCATCCAGCCATGATATGTATACCTATGAGTGATGGTGCACAAGACATGGGAAAGCATTTTAGACTTGCACAGCAATGTTGTGTCCATGTACACATTGTGTTCCAGGGTGAGGCCAATCATTGAACAACACACATGCATCAAAGACATGTATACTGTTATCAACAAGGACTCTCTACACTCGCACTGCATGATGTTGAGCAACACACATCCTGCATGCAGACACGTGTGATAGGACTCTTTGGCTTGTGATACTGTACTCCACCATCAACCACTAATGAGTATGTTCCGTATTGCTGTTAGTGTGTATGTGTTTGTATGTGTCTATGTGTGTGTCAACTTGACTGAGTAGTGTATTTGTGTGCATGTGTGCATGTGCTCATGTGTGCATGTGTGCATGTGTGCATGTGCTCATGTGTGCATGTGTGCATGTGTGCATTTGTGCATGAGTTCATGTGTGCATGTGTGCATATCTGCATGTGTTCATGTGTGCATGTGTGCATGTGTTCATGTGTGCATATGTGCATGTGTGCTAACATCCTGTACACATTGTAAAGTGTGTTCCCTGTCTTCCTCTCACAGGTGCTGAGGTATTGTTGGATGAGTGCAACAGGGAACCTGAAGTCACTGCCACAAATAGTGGACATAATGATACATGTGTTGCGGCACAGGCAGGTTTGACAGGGTCTGTCGTTGGTCTGCCAATTGACAGTACACATCTTTCCACCCCATCTATGTGCACATCCATACTGCCAATACATCCCTCAACACCAATGGCCTTAGCGGAGGAACAGCATACAGTAGGCATTGACCAGGATAGTGTGGTATCTATGGCACATGCAACTCCACATAGCAGCCATACTCAGACACCTGAAATGGTACCACATAGGCATATGTCCAGGGGTTCTCGTGGGAGCACTGCTGGTCATAATGCCCCTGGCAGACATGCCCCCACAGGTCTCACAACCTCAGGTATGTTCCGGGCTGTAATGCAGGCATAGGCACGTATGGAACGGTACACCAGGCAGGGACTAAGGGCACAGAGGGCTCATAACACTGCTATCAATGACAGTATCCATGACCTTGCAGGTGCCATCCGTAATTACACCAAGGTCATTGATAGACATTGGGGGGAGACACTAGATGCCCTCCGCAATGTAATGTCCATGTGCCAGGACAGTGCAGGATGGCTGAGACATCAACGTGGACGTATGCCAGCAACATCATCAGCTGACAGTCATCGTGGACAACACACAAGTCCCAGCCGCTCCCGTAGTGGCAGTACCAGCCCCAGCAATGTTGGGGCTGGGCTGTCAATAGACCATCCTAGACGACCACGTGCACATGGCTCTGGCCAGTCCCAGCAGGGACATGGGTCCAGTCGACATCTCTCTGCCTCTGATGATAGTACCCAGTCTGGCTTGGTACCCAATACTGTCTGTGGCACCCCTGGAAGGCACAGGTACTGTGTCCATGGCTGGAGACAGTGATCTGTACAGCCTGGCAGGTACAGTCTGTGGCTGTCCCACAACCTCCCGTATTTGGCAGCCACAAGGTGGAACTGTGTGCATGCAGACACACACACATAAACCAAGCACCTAGGGCTAACACATACACACACACATTACATCAATATTGACCCATACTGTACTGTTGTCCCTCACACACACACACACACACACACACACACACACACACACACACATACATGCCGATTGGATGGGTCATTGTCGGGCTCTGGCAAACCAATAACACACCCTGTGCATATGATGAAACTGTGCCACCTCCTGTCATCTGTGACATTGATGCAGGAACAGGCTTACATGGTGCTGATGCACAGGGTGACCTAATAGCAGTGTAGCAATGTTAGCATGTTGTCAACAGTAAAGTGTAATGATATCCTTGTAGGTATACCTGAGCAGGCATGATGCATTAAAGCTATGATTAGCAATGTAGTATTGTTTATACCAGTGTTAATTCCAAGAATGTATTGTCCGCCCATGTGCCACTTGACTGATGTGTGTGGTACTGGCAGCATGTGTTGGTGAGAGGATGGTACATGTGTGATGTGTGCAGTACAGATTTGCAGGTGTACATTTGTGAACATGGTAGAGGTGTACTGTCTGCATGTACGTGCATAGTGGACACATGGGAAGGGTGAAATGCCCTGTATTACACAGTGTTAACACTTCATAGTTCCTATTGGTGGCCAGTATGCATTTTACTACACATATGTTACAACTTGGGTACACGTGTGTATGACATGGTTTGACACTATGCTGTGGGTGATATTGTTAATATCAGTCATTGGTTTGCATTCTGGTAGCATACATAACCTCAACAACCTGATTTTAACCAATCGTTAGATGATGTCTTGACAACTGACACACAGATGTAGGATACACAGTAGCATTTGAATCCTTTTGGTACTATAATATACCAGTAACCAGTGGCATTGACCGCCACCCATTCCTGGGACCATTCCTGTTTGGCATGTAGCCATCCTAGGTACAAACAAACACACTAGGGATATGTCCGTCCACATCTGGTAATGCATACAGTGGCCTACAATGCATTCTTCGGATGAGACACTTATCCTCCACAAGGGTATCATACAGACAGATACCTGTTGACCAACCCATGCTGTAAAGCAATAAGCCAACTATAGCATAGTCATCCACATTTACTATACATAGTATCTTGACAGTACCACATTGGTAGTAGCCCACAACATGTAGCAGGGTTACCGATGTGTACATACAGCCACGTGTTATGTCATCTGTCCTTTGGTATTCACATTTCCAAAGGTATGCTGATGTCCCTCAGTGTATCACATAAGCAATAAGGGGTCTATATGCATATCCACGGAGTTGTTGTACACCTATAATGAATGGTCATTATTGACAGACTGTGTTGTGTTTGAACATGTCTGAAATATACCCCAGGCATGAACCCTCACTCACGCTATTCTCACTCACACTATTCTATAGAAACTGTCATGGGTGTGTGTGACACAGATGACCTAGGCCACAGATCACTTCAGTGAATGACCTTGCCACATACATACATATGTGACCTAAGGTCTGAGAAGCAGCAGCACAGACTGTCAATGGTAACATGTATTCGTGTAGAAAGCAGGCTTCACACCTATGAACTAATTGAGGTCACATGTACATATATGTATTTGCCACACGGATACCAATTGAGGTCACATGTACGTATATGTATTTGCCACACAGAAACCTGAAGTGTGCAATGCACATACTGTTGTTTTACTGATATGTCATACAGTTGTAAAAGCAAAACCTGCTGCACATTAACCAACAGTGTCACACACACACACACACACACACACACACACACACACACACACACACACACACACACGCACACACTCAGCAATTGCAGAATTCAAACCCCTACCTATGTTATGATACTAGAGAGATACGCATTAACACGATGCTCTATATGCTTTACTGGGAGTTTTTATTTCGACTGCTGTATTTGTGGGATACTGACATCATCAGACTTGCCAAAGAGGAGTTTTCCTCTTTTAATGTGTTTTCCCAGTGTCCAAAAAGGGCACTCCTCTCAAAGGAAATCACACACACACAACCCCACACACACACTCAGCAATTGCAGGATTCAGACCCCTACCTAACTATATTATGATACTAGAAAAATACACATTAACACGATGTGCTATATGGTTTATTGGGGACATTCATTTCCACTGCTGTATTTGTGGGATACTGACATCATCAGACTTGCCAAAGAGGAATTTACCTCTTTAAATGTGCTTTCCCAGTCTCCAAAAAGGGAACTCCTCTCGAAGAAAATCGCTCACACATGCACCCCCACACAGGAATTGTAGGATTCAAACCCCTACTTAATTCTGTTATGATACCAAAGAGATACGCATTAACACAACACGCTATATGCTTTACTGGGGAATTTTGTTTCCACTGCTGTATTTGTGGGATACTGACATCATCAGACTTGCCAAAGAGGAATCTACCTCTTTTAATGTGTTTTCCTAGTCTCCAAAATGGGCACTCCTCTCACAGGAAATCATACACACACCCCCCACACACACATTCAGCAATTGTAGGATTCAAACCCCTACCTAACTATGTTATGATACTAGAGAGATACGCATTAACATGACATGCTATATGCTTTACTGGGTGTTTGTCTTTCTCCTGCTATATTTGTAGGATGCTGACATCATCAGACTGGACATGGTAATGTGTGTGCACTTTGTTTTATGCAATCCCAGGAATGAACCATATGGGTCAGCAGGTGTTAACAGCTTGAACAGGACTCCACATTTCTTAGCTTGTGTGATCTATCTGTGGACAAATTGCCATTCCTTCATATGACAATACATATTTATGCACAGGTTGTTGATTTTGTGGATACGACGTGTCTGGGATGTTGATAAAGGGCTATTTAGAGTCTACGTGGGACATGTGTAGCTCCTTTCAGTGATGTATGTCCTGGGTGGCTGCCTTTCAAACAGTCTAGCAGGTTTGGGAACCATGATCTGCCCATGAGCATACCAAAGTTGGTAGGGTTGTGTGTTTGTCAGCTTCCAATAGCTCTGTCTATGACTTCAATCATGATGGACTCAATGGCCTTGCAGATCAGACGTCATAGGCTTATAGGACTATAGTTCCCATGGTCTGTTGTGCACCAACACTTGTGGGTTGTGCCATATGTTGCTGTAACACATTCAACAGTTTCAGATCCTGTAGAGAGGGTGAGGCTCAACAGACTGTTCAGGTGCAGGGTCTGTTTGTTCTGTAGTTCGCTTATGACACATATAGGGAAACAATGTAATCCTATTGATGCCATGTTTTTGGCTTTGGAATGAGCTGTTTACCCATTCTACATGTGATATCTCCTGGTATGATGATAGGGCCTTTTATCAGTGGGAGGAGGGTAGGTATGTATGTATGGGCCTGTCTGACAGGATGTCGGCATTGTCAGTCAGGTACAGTTGGTCCTGACTTAGGACATATATGAGTGTACATTGCTATTTATGACATAGCTGAAGGAAGTGACATGGTTCTGTCTGGACTCCTTCACAGATAATCTTTCCAAAACACCGACAAACCTGAGCACTAAACCTCTGTTATACTCTTTTACACACTTAACACCCTACTGATCCTTTTTGATCAGTCAACTGAGTATTTCATCATAATATCCTGGCATGTCCAAAGGTCGGTTTCGTGTGTACTCTCCAGTCCAGCTGGTGAATATGGGAATTTTGAGGCAATGTTACAACTGCCTTATGTACACAGACAACCCTCTCCTCCTCCCAACAAACTCAGATATATGTGAGAGATGCAACTATATAGACAAACAGGAGGCTGAGCTCTCTCGACCCATGACCGGCACAGTCTATCAGGTGGTGAAGGTAACCACACACACCACAAATACAGTCTCACATAGACCTATAATGACAGCAAACAAAATACATTACCACACAAAAACATACTCAGAGGCTCTAAATAATATCTGCCTAAGCAGCAGAGACCTCCAAAGCAGATACCCAAACAACTGCTACCCCACAACAATACCCACATATCACATTGTTCACAAAGTCATTGTGCCACACAGTCACTGCCCTTAGGGCTAAACAACACACCTAATACACTTGTAATAGGTGACTCTATTGTCAGATACACTGATGTCCCACTCACCAGGCTGAACAAGGAGAAGGTCACTTTGAGCTGTCTGTCGGGTGCCAGGATGTGCCACATAACACATGCACTCAGGTCACTGCAAAGCAAGTACAAATATGGCTCCATCATTGTCCATGCTGGTGTGAATGACCTCAGACGTTCCTCCCTGGACTACATGACAAGAGACATAGAGGAGCTCTGTGATCATGTAGCCCAGGCCAGTCTGACCCTGACCTTGTGTAGCATCTTACCCTCACCAAGAATGATGGCACAGTATACAGACAAACTGATCAATTTTAACAGTTGGCTAACATATTGGTGTCATTCAAAGGGGATCCAGTGTCTGTCAGCCTGTGATTACATGCTTGACATGCCACATAGCATCGCTATGGACGGCTTGCACCTGTCACCCCTGGACTTTTGAATACTGGCTAAGGCCCTTGCCACACCCATAGTGCCTTTTTTAGGCAAGGCTCAAAAGACAAACCCACCTCCATAGACACTACAAGGTAAAAGAAACTAAGGGTAATGCTGCTCAACACCAGATGTCTAAACCTCAAAATGCATGCACTCAAGACTCTCCTCAGTATGGAAAATGCCAATATCTGTGCAGTAACAGACACCTGGTTCAGGCTCCCAACAGTACTCCAGCACTACCAGGTTATACTTCATCCAATGCTTTTTGGCCACAAGACTCGGACTGACCAACAAATATAGGGGGAGTATCCATATACATCACAGATACACACACCTCTAGGTTAATAGCACTGCACGAAGCATCGGAGACCATACATGTGTATCTAACAGTGGGCAATACTGTCTTTCAGTTTGTAGCCTGCTACAGACCACCCTCCCAAACTCAGGAACTCCACACGGCTTTCCTGGGAACACTGGAGAATATGACGGTCTCTCCAAACACCATTATATGGGGTGACTTCAACTACCCAAACATTGACTGGGAATACTACTCAAGCCCCAACACCCTCACCCAGCGTTTGCTAGAATTTATAAACTCAAATGCTATGGCACAATTGGTCACCACACCCACAAGAGGGGAAAACATATTGGACCTGATCATCACCAACATGGGGACTCTATGTTCCACACCAGAGGTATACCCCTCATTGGTAAGGTCAGACCATACATTTATCTCACTGGACATCCATATCCCGTCCCCACTCCCATCCTAGGTAATCTCGGTGAAGAACCGAGGTGGTATCTTTCAAAGACCCTGGGACAGTGGTAAATATGGCTCAGACCGCTGAATCCTTTACAAACGCATTCTATTGACACCTACTGGAACGCATGGATCGTGCTATCCCAAATAAATACAAGACTCACTCCTCCAAAGGCAGGGGACCTGTCTGGTGGACCCCGGCCATAAATAAGCTATACAACAAAAGGAGGAGGCTACTACATGATAGAGCACAATCCCAAAAAGGGAAGGCATCTCTGATCAGTACTAGCAAGAAGCTACAATCACTCATGAATTCATCTAAGGCCTGCTTCGAAAGGAAAATTGCACCAGACACTAAGGACAATCACAAAGCCTTCTTTAGTTATGGCTGGAACCTGGGTGGCAACTCCTAGATATGCTGTGAGTTACTGCAAAATGACAAAACATACACTGAACCCACAGACATTGCCAACATCCTGGCAAACAGGTTCAGTGCAAATGTCACCCCCCATCCCCCCTAATGAGCAAATGTCCATCCCAACAGAGTGTAGACTCCCTGACATCACAGATGAACAGGTGAGAGCTGCCCTCTCCAAAATAGACAACACAGCATCAATGGGAACGGACGGTGTCCCGGCCTGCACCTTACATGAGCTTCATGACGAACATAACCCTCACATTAAGTCACTGTTCAATATCAGACTTACTACAGGATATGTACCCAAGGAATGGCGTACAGCAACAGTGGTCCCCCTCCACAAAGGTGGTGCCACAACGGACCCTGGACACTATCGGCCTATAAGCCTAACTAGCCTGGTCTGCAAAGCTATGGAGCATATCATCATGGAACTCATACACACAGACATCGGGAACCTACAGACACTGGATCCTACACAATTCGGCTTTGTTGTGGGCAGATCTTGCCTCTTGAACCTGGTTGACTTCTCTAAACAGTTACCAGGTCCATAGACATAGGGAAGGTAGTCCACACAGCCTACCTGGACCTCACAAAACCCTTCAACACAATACCCCACTCGGGGATCATACATACGCTCACCAGCTTAGATAGCAACACAATTGTCACAAGATGGATTGCTAACTGGATCAGGGATCACACCCACATGGTCAGTATTGCAGGTGCCATGTCTGACTATACACCAGTTACACATGGCATCCCACAAGGCTCAGTCCTGGGGCCTCTCTTGTTCAGTATATATTTCTCTGATGTACAGGCTAACACAGGAGGAATATGGCCGACCATGTTCACAGATGACTGCAAACTGGGTGCCATATTCGACTCTCCAGCTGGCACAAGCATCCTGCAAAAGGGTCTCACAGAGATGGATAACTGGTGCCAGAGCCATGGCCTACAGCTAAATGCCATTAAATGCATGGTCATCCCCTTTGGGAATAACAAAGTGCCCACACATTACCACATAGGTGGTAATCCATTAAGTACGGTAGAAGTTATTTGGGATTTGGGGACACGAGTAGTTAGTAATCTCGCCTTTGACAATCACGTTGCCAAAGTGGTTAGACAGATCTTCTATATAGCCCACCTTATCCCAAAAGGTTTCACATCTAGATCAAGTGAGGTCATTGTGCCCCTATACTCATCAGGCCCATGATTGGATACAATTCCCCATTTGGGATGTACCTTACCCGACACCTGCAGCAATTGTAATGGCCACAAAAGTACCTCACCAAGTGGATCTAGGGACTCAGACAGATGCCCTGTGCAGTTCGGCTAATGTAACTCCAGCTGTACTCAGTCGCTTACCGCCTACTCGGATGCGATCTGTGCCTGTTGTTTAAAGCCATGTCCAACCCAGAATTAATGGACATGCTCTACCTTAGGATATCTGAATCCCTTAGAGCTACACGCTCCAGGGACTTAAACCACAGCACAGATATTAATAGGACATGCTGGAGGGACACATTCCTGCATAGTCAGAGCCCCCCACTGACCCCCTACAGGAGACATCTTGACGAGTGGATGGGTGATCGTATGTTTACCCCTATGATCTCTTCTGGGTCCCTGCTAGACAGAGGCAAAATAAACTAAATGTAAAAGGCCTATCTTGTGTGACCTACTATTCACAGGCACAGTCTACTAATCTAATAGGGCTGCAAAAGTGAAACACACTCTGACTAGGCATATAAATGCCCTAGGGCAGATAGCCTATTATCAACCTATGAACCTATGATAATGTTCGGGATGCACATTGTTTATTGTTGATACTGATGGCAGTTTTTTTTTTATCTTCTTTGCTTTCCCACTTTCTATTAACAACCTAAGTATCTGCAGAACATACTTTATTATGACAGGGTTCCAATATATTATATATGTGTCTGTTGTCATATAACTGTGTGCACAAGGCAGATTGGTGAATAGTGAGAGGTTCCAGGGTTAACACATGCAGCTGCCAGATATGTGTGGCCCACTGCTGTACTCAGACATGGCCTAAGTGTGTGAGCATGCCCAGTTTGGCCTTTCAGTGTTTTGTTGCCTGACATTTGTCTCATTTATTCAAGTTTGTGAGCATGCCCAGTGTGACCTCTCAGTATGCTGCTGTCTGAAGTCCACTACATCTGTTGATGTCTGTAAACATGACCAATATTAACATTTATACTATATGTGTGTTGAAAATCAGGTTCTATTCTTACTGCAGGGCTCACCTTTGTGCCATAACTCAACAGGGATTATGCTGTGCCTGCAGGGTTTCCATGAGATACTTTGCATAGACTTATCAACATTTCTTCATACAGGCTGACCAGTCAAATACTGTCATGGTTCAGTACTATGACTATAGTGCACAGTATCCTGGGTACGAGGCCTGTCAATGCTTTATATTTTCATACTGAGCAGACCAGACTGCTTAAGGGCCAGTAGAGCAAATATGAGCATGTTGGCTTTTTTTCAGCTATGCTCAACTTAGACCAAGCTTGTCCAACATTGCTCAACATTAACCAACATTGCTGAACGTTGTCCAATATTGCTCAACATTGACCACAGTTGTGCTAGTTAATGTGTGCAATTTTGTTTATATATACTAAATGGTGGTAAAAGCTGTTTAGCACTGCATTATATTGCTTAACACATGGCAATCATGCCTCAGGTGGTGCTACAGGGCTGCCTATGTTGGATGCACATACTACACTCCCTATACATGTTTGAAAACAGGTAGTGTCAGGTTAGGCATCCCTTTTACTATATGTGCGAGTCAGAGAGAGGTATCATTTCCAGGGTTCCTACTGAGCCAGTGTATGTGCTATGCGTTGCCTCTTTGCGAAGGCCAAAGCATACTGTGCACACCTCCTTCTGCCTACTGGGGCAGGCTCAGGTTGTTCCTCCTCCGAGTCACACTCTGCCTGTCATGGCCTTGGCAATGGTGGGGGGCTGTTTGGTCTGGGCCTATGCTGCTCCTGCTGCAGCTGTTTTCGCAGGATCATATTATGTAGCATAGCACATACCATGACAATTTGGGTACATGTAGTTGGTGAGTACTGCAAGGCTCCAAAAGATGTGTCCAGGCACCGGAACCATGACTTGAGCAGCCCGAACACATGCTCAATTACATTTCGTGTTTGTGTGTGTGCCTCATTATGGTGTTCCTGTTCAGGTGTGTGTGCGTTTCTGATGGATGTCATCAGCCACGGCTCCAGTGCATAGCCAGCATCCCCCACTAGGTGACCATGAGGGATGTACTCATTGGCAAATGTCTGGTACAGCTGTGTCAGATGCCAGATATGGGAATCATGGTAGATTCCAGGGCAGCCAGCACACACATTCAGTATTATTCCCTGGGCATCACACACAACCTGGCAGTTGATGGAGGGGAAGCCCTTGCGGTTAAAATAGACCCTACCCCGCTCACCAGCTGGTGCTTTGATGTGTATGTGTGTGCAGTCTATTACACCCACTACCTCAGGGTATTCAGCTATTTGCTGGAAGAGACACATATTACTGGCCAATACCTCAAGGGAATTGGGGAAATATACATGATCACCGACATGTGCTGACATGGCATCCAGGAACTGGTGCAGTACCCTGGATGCTGATGCCTATGATATCCCCATCATATCACCAGTTGGTCTCTGGAAGGTACCTGTTGTTAATATTCTTAGGCCAACACATACCTTGGTTTCCACTGGGATGGGTTCCCCTCTGTTGGTTCTGTGTGTGAGGCTTGGCCTGCACAGCTCAACAATTTGCTGTAAGAGGTCTCTGTCCACTCTATAGCGCTCCACTATCTCCAGCTCATGTAGCCTCTGATAGGTTACCCTGGGCCTGTACACTCTTCTCTGTCTCCTCACTGTGGGTTGTCCAGCAGCATTCACATTGTCACCACCCTCAGCATGTTGCATATGTCGCCTTATAACAGCAATGGCAGCCCCTAACATTTCTTTGTCTCTGTTAAGCTTTTTCAGATTTCACTTCTATTATCTTACTGCAGTGATGCAGTGTCTCTGAGAGAAACATAGTGTAATGTTGTTTGCAGAGTTTTAAGTGCTGGGCTGGGCTGGGCTAGTGTACTGCCTGTGTAATTGCCTGATTCTGATTGTTTTCACCTGCTAGCTCTGCTAGTACTCCCTGGTTAACTTCCTACTCTTTGTTGTGCTTCCTTTTCCCTTTCTGTTTTCTCAGGGGGGCAGCGCCATGCACACAAGTGCAAACACATGCACACCAGCTCACACGCATGCGCACACATGCTTACCCGGACTACAACTTGCTTATTCTTGCTAAAACACATAGGCGCATACGCACTTACAAACATTTCAACAACCTTAGACATGCTTACCCTGGCTTAAACGCATGCACACAGGCGTCCACACACGTGCACAGTCTTACTCATATACAGGCATGCACCCGCGTGCAAACATGTTGCAAGCACTTCAACAAGAAACTTTAGTGTTATCCATGGCATACTCCTTTGATTTCTTGCCTTTAGCTAGGCTACCTGTTGACACACCTCTTCCAGTGATGAGTAACTGACAGCAAACCCATGCCACTCTGCTCCAATGAGCTTCACTTCTTTCATACATACCCCCCTCATGATGTCACCTATCTTCTACTCTGATACTCCCCTTATCCTACTCCTACACTCCACTGACTGTGCTCATTTGCTATGTAAACTTGGGATTCACTATCCTTACCCTCATTTGCATAGGACTGCCTACTAATGCTTGGTTACATCTCTTAGACTGAGCTTCCCCCCTTAGCAACCTCTACTCGGTAGCCATGTTGTCCTCAGCCTGCCATTCCCTTGCATTGTACATTTGGAATTACAATAAAAATCCATATTTGTGGATTTTAATTATTGGTTTTCTGTTTTTTAGAGCGCAGCATGTTTGCGCAGCACTGCACTACGCTTAAACTTCGGAGATCGAGATAAAAAAAAAATATTTTATTTTTATTCTGCATTGGTGAACATTGCCAATGGCTGTATTTTTGGCCATTGGCATGCTTCCTCAACTGGTTGTATCCTTTTTTGGGGCGGTCATCGCTTAGTTTTGCTATTTGCAGAATGGTACTCAGTTATCAATGGAGTACATTTCTGCAAATAACACTACTCTTACTCAGACAGTTTCGGGTTTCCTGGATCGCAAATTTACCACATTTGCATAGCTTTTGCCTGCAACTGAGGTAATTTGCATATCCTAGCCCTGTCCGTGTAAGAGTCATTTTAGGAGCTCTCTTGCACGACCCTACCGACTGTTCCTGGATCGCTCGTCGGGCATGTTGGCTGCATGGAGTCTTACTCTACTCTTAGACTCCTTGCAAGCCTTCATGAATCCGGCCTGTTATAAGACCCAAAATAAATTAAATGTATACAAAATTATATATATATATATATATATATATATATATATATATATATATACATATACGTCCTTACAAAATACCTGTTTTACCTTTGCAAAGATAACAAGCTAAAAAATTTAAACTAACAGGTTATTGCCAGAAATTTAAAAAAAATTCTTACAGTAGGTTCAAAGTTTAGGTGCTCTTATTCTTAACATAGGGTTAATAGACACACAGTTATTCAAACCTGTTTTGTGGGTAGCATCTAACCTAAGTTGCCAAAGGCGCTCTTTGTATTCTAGTTTGGATTCCCATGCACAGCCTCTGGCATCCTGTGGAACTATTTCTAATATCCCAAAAACAAATTTCTGAAAACCTATGCAGATCAATGAATGTCTATGTAAAGCATTGTTTGTAGTTGCGTTCCTTATGTCATATAAATGCTCGTAAACTCTCCTCACTAGCTTCCTTTCTGTCTTTCCTACGTAAAATGAAAGACAGTGGTTGTACAGTGCCAAATAAACCAAAGCCACTGAATTACAGTCACCTTTTTTGAAAGTTATTTTGGTTCCACATGTATTACCCATTGCCCAAACCCACCTTTATATATAAGGGTCATCCAAATATTGAAGGTAGGTTAGAGAGAGGCACACAAGAAAATAGGTACCATGAAATGCGGCAGCTGTAATTACTGTTGGTTTATCATTGACCATAAGGAAATCCCCTTGGGTACCATTACCAAGACATGGTTTAAAGCTACAGAAAGTATTTTGGCAGTGCAAGGTTACAGTGCCTTCCACACATTTAGACCATCAGCTGCACAGACAGGACTAAAGATGGAGGTGTCTTGATCTACATTAGCAAAAAGTATACCTCAAGGTTGGTTAAACTGGATGATAACCCGGAGTACATCCACATGCAAATTACCCTACACATAATCCCTTGCCATATCATAACAAGTTATAGATCACCATCAATACCACTAGAATCCCACAACTCTTATTTAGATCTACTGGCGGCACTCTCCATCCAATCAAGCACTCTCATCATGGGAGACTTTAATTACCCCTCTATAAAATGGGAAACTTGCACTGCCTCCAACTTTTAGGCACAACATTTCCTGACCTTTGTTAACACAAATGCAGTAAAACAAAACCATGTCCTGGAACTAAAGTATTCCTTACCAAAAAAAGTCCAACAAAGTATAAACAAATAAGGAATACACCGTAGGTACTAAAACTCTTGTTTAATAAAGCGCAAAGCTTTCAAGCAACAGCTTTTTCTCAATGCATAAAAATGCTAAGTGAATGGTCAGTATATAAAAATACAAACTATCCAATCAACAACAAGAATCAATTAGACAACAAAATGAAGTCAACTACTAACAAATTTTACCATTCCCACTCAGCATTATAAACAAGACAATAATACAAAACTGCCTGGTAAACAACATACAACTACACACACAAAAATGAAAAATATATATTCATAAAGATTGTCATATTTGATTTTTGTCTAATTGATTCTTGCTGTTGATTGGATAGTCTGTATTTTTATATTGACTATTCGCTTAGCATTTTTATGCATTGAGAAAGAGCTGTTGTTTGAAAGCTTTGCATTTTACTAAACAAGTCTTTTTTACCTACCGTGTATTCCTTATTTGTTTATACTTTATTAACACAAATAACTTTAATCAGTTAGTGCACACTCCAACCAGAGTGTTAAACACACTGGACCTAGTCCTGAGCAGGGATCTACTTCACATGCCTGAAAACTTAAACTACTGAATTTCATTTGACTGAGACCACAATACCTAATTTTCAAAATACTGAAAACCCATTTGACTGAGACCACAATACCTAATTTTCAAAATACTGAAAACCCATTTGACTAAGTCTCATTATACTGAAAGCTTGCAATGCTGAATTTCAAAATTCTGAATTTTAAGCTATAGACATGCACATTTACAACACCAATGACTAACTCTTTCCAAAACTTAAAAACTACTTACTTACCCTCTTAACAGAAATTGGATGATATAAAACTAAAGTAGATGGGGTCTACACCCCCCACATCCCGAAGTGTGGGGGACTGCACCTACTACACTCCCCTAACTATATATATTAACTCCAGGATTGCACTACAGTGGAGAAAATGGCATATACCTTTTACTTACCTTACAGTACTGTACACACTGCCACTAGTGTTGGGAGCGCATAGGATCATAGGATCATAGGAAGTTACTAGGCTATTGGCCCTGAGGCCCTTATAAGCCTAGCCAAGAGTTTAGCCCATGCATAGACAAATAAGCACCCGATGCCCCTGTCCAGAAAGGACATGAGTGTAATCCCAGGGATGTATTTTCTATTTCACATCCAGTTATCCAGCATGAAATGTCCGTCATATTACTTTAGATACTTCCCATAAAAATGTAAAGAGACATACCCACATTTAGAAACACTACACCATTACTTTCTATGCTACTGTCTGTATTCTGACAGTCATCACTTTAAGTTACAGTAATGTTTTTTATCACAAGCAAGTCACAGGTGAAGGGAAACACACATCATGCCTATGGCTTTAAATTCAGTATTTTGAAATTCAGCACTGTAAACTTTCAGTATAATGAGACTCAGTCAAATGAGTCTTCAGTATGTTGAAATTTACGTATTGTGGTCTCAATTAAATGAATTTCAATATTTTTAGTTTTCAGTCATGTGAAGTAGACCACTGAGCAGTATGGGAAAGCACAATTCCCCGGGGCCACATACTTATTGTACTTACTGGTATGATCAGAGCACAATACTGTCTCCTTTGAAATAAAAATCAGCTTGGAAAACCTGTTACAGTTAGGAATGATTATAAATCAAACTACATGCTATTATTAAGCAGCAGTTTGTCAAAATTCAGTGCTCCACCTAACCCCGAGTTCACAACAGTCTATGCAGAATTGTTTACAAAAACCCTATCCAAACATGCAAATGGCTGCATAGAAGCTGTTGTACCTACCAGAAGTAAGGCCAAAACAAGCCCCCAAAACAAGTGGACTCCTAATCTTTACAAAATATATTTACTTATTTACTTATATTTGTTTACTAGGGTAGTACGCTGATCAATATTGATCAGTTTCAGACTCAGCCAGGGTGAAATACAAAGCATTTCACAAACAAAAAATACAGAAATGTAAGCAATAACAGAACAGTTGAGACTAATTACATTATATATGCATTCCAGTGAATAAGGACAGAGCAATATACAATATAGACATTAGTTTCTAAAGTTGGTCATTCTTCAGTGAAACTTGATTGAGTAGAAGGAGATTGGGTAGGTGATATGTCCTGTGCTGTTGAAACAGGAATATTTGGCATGGATGAAGAAGTGCTTTTTCAGTTGCATTTTGAATTTGGAAAAAAAATGTTGATTTCCTTAATGTCGATGGGAAAAGGATTGTAAAGAGTAGGTGCATGAGAAGAAAAATCATGTGTAGTGCTGTGGAGTTTGGTCCTAGCAGTAATGAGAACTGATGTGGTTTGTTGAGCAGTGTATCAGTTGTATAAGGAGTTTTGATTTTTTTTTTTTTTTTTTTTTTAAGAGAAGTAAATGTGTGGAGGTGGAATAGTTTATAGAGTTGGGATCCTAACATTAGGTTAGATGTTGCTTTATGGTTACCCATTTGCCTTCTTCTAGGGTGATACAGTGATGCTCACAGTAAGGAGAGTTTGTAATTAGTAGACACTGTTAATGATTGCCTGGAGTTTGGCAATTTTTTTTTTTTGGAGGAAGAAGCAAAACTTAGGAGCCCATATTCAAAATGAAAAAAGTAGAATTCCTTTGCCAGTTGCTGTTCTGGCTCATTGGGATAGAAAAGCAGAGATCTTTTTGGCCCAGTAGAGGAGGGAATTTATTTTGCCTCTCACTTTGTCTTTGTGAAAATGGATGTTTAGTGACAGATCATGCCATAGTCTTAGATATTTGAAGGTGGTGTTTATGTCTGTTGAATGGTTGTGTAGTTCAAAGATTGTTAAAAAGTCAGGTGCTTAGTGAATTTTCTGTGGAGTTCCAGAAAGCACAGTTTTGATCTTGGTGAGCTTGACAAGTAGTGTTTGGGTTATGAGCTATTGGTGGAGCTCATGTAAGCCTGAATAGAGTTTGGATTGAATGTTGGTGTGGGAGGTTCCTAACTGGTAAGTGATCATTTCATCAGCATATAAGATAAGTGGGAGATAAGGAAGGCCACAAGAATGTCTGTTAATAAATATGAAGAAGAAAACAGGTAATAGGTGCAGATCTTGATTGGGAGGATCCTACTTTAACTCGGAAGTGTCTGTCAGTGAAGATGTTTTTTAAATAAGGGAGAGGCATCTGCACTGATACCAATTTCAGTTAGTTTATTTTGGAGAAGATACTGGTCAATAAGATCAAATCATCATCATTCTCTTTTGGCTTTTCCCGTTAGGGGTCGCCACAGCGGATCATCTCTTTCCATTTCTTCCTATCCTCTGCATCTTGCTCTGTCACACCAACCGCCTGCATGTCCTCTCTCACCACATCCATAAACCTTATCTTAGGCCTTCCTCTATTCCTCTTACCTGGCAGCTCCATCCTTAGCATCTTTTTCCCAATATACCCATCATCCCTCCTCAGCACATGTCCAAACCAACGCAATCTCGTCTCTCTTGCTTTGTCTCCAAACTGTCCAACATGAGCTGACCCTCTAATATACCGATTCCTAATCCTATCCATCCTAGTCACACCGATTGCAAATCTTAACATCTTTAACTCTGCCACATCCAGCTCCGACTCCTGCCTTTTTGTCAATGCCACTGTCTCCAACCCATATAACATAGCTGGTCTCACTACACTCTTGTAGACCTTCCCTTTCACTCTTACCGATACCCGTCTGTCACAAATCACTCCTGACACTCTTCTCCACCCATTCCACCCTGCCTGTACTCTCTTCTTCACCTCTCTTCCACATTCACCATTACCCTGAACTGTTGATCCCAAGTACTTAAACTCGTCCACCTTTACCAACTCTACTCTACTCCCTGCATCCTCACCATTCCTCTACCCTCCCTCTCATTTACACACATATATTCTGTCTTAGCCCTGCTGTGCCTCATTCCTCTGCTCTCTAGAGCATATCTCCACCTCTCCAGAGTCTCCTCAACCTGATTCCTACTCTCACTACAGATCACAATGTCATCTGCAAACATCATAGTCCACGGGGCCTCCTGTCTGATCTCATCTGTCAACCTGTCCATCACCACTGCAAATAAGAAAGGACTCAGAGCTGATCCTTGATGTAATCCCACCTCCACCTTAAACGGATCTGTCACTCCCACTGCAGTCCTCACCACTGTCACACTACCCTCGTACATATCCTGTACCACTCTTACGTACTTCTCTGCCACTCCCGACTTCCTCATACAATACCACAACTCTTCTCTAGGCACCCTGTCATATGCTTTCTCCAAGTCTACAAAGACACAATGCAACTCCTTCTGACCTTCTCTGTATTTCTCCATCAACACTCTCAGAGCAAACATTGCATCTGTAGTGCTCTTTCCTGGCATGAAACCATACTGCTGATCACTAATCATCACCTCCCTTCTTAACCTTGCTTCCACTACTCTTTCCCATAACTTCAAGCTGTGACTAATCAGTTTTATCCCTCTGTAGTTACTGCAGCTCTGCACATCACCCTTACTCTTAAAGATAGGTACCAAAACACTTTTTCTCCACTCCGCAGGCATCCTCTGACTTTCCAAAATTTCATTAAACAATCTAGTTAGAAATTCCACTGCCATTTCTCCTAAGCACCTCCCTGCTTCCATTGGTATGTCATCTGGGCCAACAGCCTTTCCATTCTTCATCCTCTTCATAGCTGCCCTTACTTCCTCCTTGCTAATCTGTTTCACTTCCTGATTCACTTTCCCCACATCATCCAACCTTCTCTCTCTCTCATTCTCTTCATTCATCAGCCTCTCAAAATACTCTTTCCATCTACTCAACACACTCTCCTCTCTTGTGAGTACCTTTCCCTCACTATCCTTTATCACCCTTACATGCTGCACATCTTTCCCAGCTCTGTCCCTCTGTCTAGCTAATCAGTACAGGTCCTTTTCTCCCTCTTTAGTGTCCAATCTCGTACAACTCTCCATATGCCCTATCCTTAGCTTGCCACCTCTCTCTTTGCCATGCCTCATATCCTTATACTCATGTCTACTTTCTTCATCTCTTTGACAATCCCACTTCTTCTTAGCCAGCCTCTTCCTCTGTATACTCTCCTGTACTTCCTCATTCCACCACCAGGTCTCCTTGTCCTCCTTCCTCTGTCCAGATGTCACACCAAGCACCTTTCTAGCAGTCACCCTTACTAGTTCTGCTGTAGTTACCCAGCTATTCGGTAACTCTCCACTGCCTCCCAGTGCCTGTCTTAACTCTTCCCTAAACTCCACTTCACAATCACCCTTTTTAACTTCCACCATTTAATCCTTGGCACAGCTTTCACACTCCTCCTCCTCTTCTTGATCACCAACGTCATTCTACATACCACCAATCTATGCTGCTTAACTACACTTTCCCCTGCCACCACTTTACAGTCTCCAATCTCCTTAAGACTGGCCCTCCTACATAGTATATAATCAACTTGTGAGCATCTTCCTCCACTCTTGTACATCACCCTATGCTCCACCCTCTTCTTAAAATACGTATTCACCACAGCCATGTCCATCCTTTTCGCAAAATCCACAATCATCTGACCTTCTGCATTTCTCTCCTTAACACCATACCTACCCATCACTTCCTCATCCCCTCTGTTCACTTCACCAACATGCCCATTAAAGTCCGCTCCAATCACTAGTCTCTCACCCTTGGGTACACTCACCACAACTTCATCCAACTCACTCCAAAATTTCTCTTTCTCTTCCATCGCACACCCAACTTGAGGAGCATATGCACTAACAACATTCATCATTACACCGTCAATTTCAAGCTTCATAAACATCACTCTGTCAGACACTCTCTTCACATCTAAAACACTCTTGGCATATTGTTCCTTTAGTATAACCCCTACCCCATTTCTCCTGCCATCCACACCATGATAAAACAATTTGAACCCGTTTCCTAAACACCTGGCCTTACTTCCCTTCCATCTGGTCTCTTGCACACACAATATATCAACCTTCCGTCTCTCCATCATATCAGCTAGCTCTCTTCCTATGTCAAGACAGCCTCTTAAACTAAATGGCCACAAGGCCTTCTATAGCTGGGTCTGAAAGCTCAAAGGTAACATGTAGCCATCTGCTGAACTGGTAGTAAATGATACCACCTTCACTGAGCATAGAGACATAGCAAACCTGCTGGCTGATAAATTCAGCTCAAACTTCAACTCCCAACCCCCCCATTTCTACCACCCCCAGGAATTCCCTACTAGCACAACCCCCCAACTTCTAGCAGGGAGTAGGTCATGGTGGTGTTTGCTATGGCAAAAAACACAGCCTTAATGTGACCTGACAATATCTCAGGATGTCTCATAAATAAAAATAAAACATGACCTATCAGGACCACTTGAGTCACTTTTCAATTACAGCCTCAAAACAGGTAACATACCTAGCAAACAGAGGATGGCAACAGTTATCCTCTTTCACAAGTGTGGACCATCAGCCTAGAAAATGCAGACGTATTAGTCTGGCTATGCTAAGCCATAGAACCAATTGTCATGGAAATGATCAACAAAGACATAAGTTCATAGGTTCATAGGAGGTTACTAGGCTAATGGCCCTAGGACCTTTACAAGCCTAGACATGTAATACCCGTCCATGTTCCCTAACTGACCATTGTTGGATGGTTTGGTTGTGTGTAGAGTGAATCTATGATCAGCACCAGCTGCCCCTATCCATGATGACATAGGTGTCACCCCAGGGCTAATTTATCATCTCCCATCCAGTTGTTCAGGATGTGCTTAAATAGGGTCATTGAGGAGCTCTGCTTAACGTGAATTGGGAGTTTATTCCAGAGTAGCGGCAGTCTCTGGGAGACATATCTCTCTCTCCAGCATGTTTTGTTTAAGTCATTGGCTAGGGTGAGATCTCATTTCCAACCTACAAACACTGGACCCATCCCAGTTCGAATTTGTTAAGGTAAGGTCATGCCTACTCAACCTGGCTGACTTCTTTGAGAAGATAAGCAAGGCAATCCCATTTCATTATGGTGGACAAACCCAGTAAACTTGGCAAAATCCATCCATAACTCACTGGAGTGCCATCTGGCTCTCACATGGGACCCACAATTTCAAAATTGGTGAGACCTCCTCCATCAAAAGGCAGGTTACCTGCGGAGTACCACAGAGCTCCATGGTGGGCCCACTCTTGTTTGGCATCTACTTCTTAGAGGTCAAGGCAAATGTCAAGGGCCTCTGGCTCACCAAGTTCACAGATGACTACAAATTGGGAGCTATCCTAAATCCCCCCTCCCCATAACATCAATATCCTGCAAGAGGATGTAATGCAGACAAATGTCTGATGCCAAAGCCACAGATTAAAACTAAATGCAAAGGAGTACATTACACTGCCTTTTGGGAAAATGTCTAACCATGCAATTTTCTCCATTGATAAACTACCCATAAGATTTGGCCCGGTAGTTAGAGATCTGGGTTCATATGTAGACAGTAATCTGGATTTTGACCAAAACATAGCCAAGGTAGTAATAAAATCATTATATGTCACCCACCTTATAAGTAAGGCTATGGTATCTAGCTTTAAGGAAGTTATAGCGTCATTCTGCTCAGCCCTTATCAGGCCCATCATTAATTACAATGCCTCCTTCAGCATGAATCTGAATGGGCAATGCGAGAGTTGGAGTACCCCAGAGGTTCCTCACTAAAAGAATCCAAGCTATTAACACATTGGTCCAATAGAAATCACTTATAGGTTGTTGACAAACAATCTATGCTAAACATATTAAGCATCCTTAGATCCAGCCCTGTTGGAGTTTTTGCACATCTGCAAAATGAAAAACAGCGGAAACACCAGATCAAGCGATTTAAACTATGGCTGCGGCATAAAGAGAACATGCTTCTGAGACAGATATATGCCTCAAAGGATAACCATGCTCTGGAAGAGGTTCCCCATTCATGTGAAGCAGACTCTGTCCCTAACCGTATTTAAAAATGTAACCTTGATCACTGGATGGGAAATTGTAAATTCATCCCCAAACTTGCTCCCATGATTCTTATAGACAGAGGCCAACAGTCAATATTTCCTAACTATCATTGGATGGAAAATCATAAGTTCACCCCTGGACTGACCCCCCATGTCTCCTATAGACAGAGACTGACAGTAAACATTCCCTAGCTATCATATGTCCCACATACTTTTTAGCAACCCCCAAATAACATACCCTTCCTAACTAACATAACCCTCCACTTTAGATCCTCATTTTACAAGGGGATGCAGTTCAGTTGGGTTGCATGGCTAGTCTTACAAATCCCCTAGTGGTTGATTGCCTAGTATATAACTATGAGCTTATGACCCTATATGATGCAATTACAGCCTTCCTACAAGCAATACTTTATCATACTTTACCATACTTAGTGCCTCAGTGCAAAGATAATTTAAGTACAACCACCACGCACTTTCTCATCGCCAGTACAAAATGACATCTTAGTCTCACCCATGCCCAGTACACACCCATCCCAAGTTTACACACACATAAAGATATATACATAATATATATATATATATGTATAGATATATGTATATCTATATATATATATATATATATATATATATATATATATATATATGGATCACCTTCAGATGCCCGAAACGCCAAACCGCCGACACACAAATCACCGACACCAAAAGACCGACAACAAAAAATACCGACAACGCAAAACACCGAATACCATTACACCAACACACTACACGTAAACAACACAGTACACTACATAACATATCCACTATCCCTAACCCAAACCCTAACCCTAAGGTCCGACACTACCGCACACTTACCCTACCTGCACCCTAACCCTAACTCACTTACCCACCCCTAACCCCAAGGTCCGACACTACCGCACACTCACCCTACCTGCACCCTAACCCTAACTCACTTACCCACCCCTAACCCCAAGATCCGACACTACCGCACACTCACCCTACCTGCACCCTAACCCTAACTCACTTAACCCACCCCTAAACCCACAGTCCCTCACTATCGCACACTTACCTGTCCGCTCCCTAACACTAAATCCCTCACTCTATCGCACACTTACCGAGTCCGTCGGGTTCTCACCTTGTCGGTCATCTGCGTTGTCGGTGTTTTCGACCCGTCGGATTCCGTGTCGGTGAAATGCAATTTCGGGCATCTGAAGGTGACCCATATATATACATATATATGGATCTAAGGCCAAAATCCATAATCACCAAATATGTATTAATGAAAACGCTTTCACCGAAAAAGCACTTTCATTAATATATGTTAAAAAAAAAAGAAATCTACATCTGCACCCCCCACACCCCCCCTACTTTAATATTCTCACTCAGAGACTGCACTATAGTAAGGAAAAGGGAATGTTCCCTTATCCACACCATAGTGCGGTCTCACAAACAGACATACTTACACAAAAGGCTTCTTCTGTGAAAAGCACTTTCACGCAAGTATGCCAAACCGAAATTAGTTTTGGTGATTTTATCTTCGGGGATCTGTATGGATCCCATTTATATAAATATATATTTACACATATATAATATATGTATGTATTTATTTATATGCATGTTTATATATATATATATATATATATATATATATATATATATATGTAGAGAGAGAGAGAGAGAGAGAGAAAGAGACAGACAGATAAAACTAGATATAGATATAGATATATTTAAATTTATTAACTAGGAATATTCAGCTGTAGGGCACTATTTTCTGTGTAGCATAGAGGAGATAACTTGAAATAAAGAAAAAGAGACATAATAAGATAATTAATAAACTATATACAAAAACACAATAGCACAGGATTCTGGGTATACAAGAATGGCAATATATATATATATATATATATATATATATATATATATATATATATATATATATATATATATATATCCATAAACTGATCAATACAGTAATACATTCTACTATATTTGCTTTGAAGAACAGACAATCCCCCGGATTCTCAAAAGCTTGAACGGCATGCATGATTAGTGTAAGAGGTAATGCTGGCAATATGGTGGCCGAGCGATCTACGTACATGCTTGTTTGATGTGCACAAGTGCTCTTTCACAAGTCCTGCATGTTCCCAGCCCCTGTATGCAAATTACCCCATTTGCAGGTGAAAATTATGCAAAGGAGGTAAATTTGCTATCCAGGAAGCTGGAATCAGGCCGTGCAGGACTAGCGTAATCTACAGAAATGTACTCGGTTAGTAACTGAGTACGGGTCTGCAAAATCCAAAAGGGAGACATGACAGCTCCAAATAAAGGCTGCATATCATGGAGGAAGCATGCTGATGGCCAAGTATAAGGCCATTGGCATTGCAAATAATACAAAAAGTAAAAAATACAACTTTTATTGTAGTTCCGCTGATCACGGCTGTTTAAGCATAGAGCCCCGGCACACAAACGGGATCAGTGGGAAAATAAGAAAATAAACCTAAAGCAAGCAGTCTAACTAAAATCAGTATTCTGCCATGCAAGTCAATGACAGGCAAAATACAACCTGGCCAGTGAATAGTGATTGCTATAGGGGAGGCACAGTGTGACACATGTAACTATGCATTAGCAGGCAATCCTATGCAAATGACGGGAAGGATAGTGAATCCCAGTTTTCCCCAGCATGTGAGGCAGGTCCCAACAGTGTAAGAGTATGAATAGCTGAGTGCAAGACTAGGAGTTAGGTGACATCATGGGTGGGTGTGTCAGGCATACTGTAACTGGATTGGAGCCCTGTTACTTGGGTATGTTCCTAGCTTAGCACAGCTAAGCTAGGGGGTGTGTCTAAACTTGCCTAGCACTCTTTACAAAGTGTAAGCGGGTGTGCATGCTGTGCACCGGGTTTTACAGGAAGAAAAAAGAAGTTAAACCAGGAAACAGCAGCAGTGTGCACATCTGATTACTCTGTGTGGCGTGACCCCAGGCCCAAACATCAGGGCAATCATAAGGAAACACAGCAGTAGAAAGGTAATCAAGGAGAAGTAGCTTATCTGGCAGGTGAAATGTATCAGAAGCAGCCAATTACACAGACAGCAGCCCAGCCAGCCAAGAACACTACTATAAACTAAGCAGACACCTTCCCCACTGTTTTTTCCACACTCTACACCACCAGTGTATACAAGTGAGGAAATTTTAACAAAACAGTTTTAACAAACAAACCTACAAAATGAGAAGGGCTGCAGCAGGCAATATAGAACAACATGTGCAAGAGGCTGAGGGTGGTGAGGATGTGCATGCTGCTGAACAACCCACGTTGAGGAGACAGAGAACAGTGTACAAACTCAGGGTAACCTACCAGGGGCTACATGAGCTGGAGATAGTGGAGCACTATAGGGTGGACAGAGACATCCTTCAGCAAGTAGCTGAGCTGTGCCAGCCACACTTGACACACCAAACTGACCAAGGGGAATCCATCCCAGTGGATACCAAGGTATGTGTAGGCCTAGGTATACTAGCCACAGGTACCTCCCAAAGCCCAACTGGGGATATCATGGGGATCTTACAGGCATCACATCCAGAGTATTCCACCATTTCCTGGATGCCATGTCAGCACATGCCAGTGAGCATGTATAATTCCTTAACACCCGTGAGGTGTTGACCAGCAATATGCATCTCTTCCACCAAATAGCAAAATACCCTGGGGTAGTGGGTGCTATAGACTGCATGCACATATGCATCAAAGCACCACCCGGTTAGCAGGGTAGGGCCTACATCAACCTCAGGGGCATCCCCACCATCAACTGCCATGTTGTATGTGATGCCCAGGGCATTATAATGACTGTGTGTGCTGGCTGCCCTGGAAGCTATGACGATTTCCACATATGGCATCTGACACAGCTGTACCAGAGATTTGCCAAAGCAGACATCCCCTATGGTCACCTAGTGGGGGGACTGGGTGCAGACTGGAGCTGTGGCTGATGACACCCATCAGAAATGCACACACACCTGAACAACAATGCCATAATGAGGCACACGCACAGGCCAGACATATATTAGAGTGTGTGTTTGGGATGCTGAGGTCACTGTTTCAGTGTCTGGACACATCCGGTGGAGCCTTGCAGTATTCACCGGCTACATGTACCAACATTGTTATGGTATGTGCTATGTTATATAATATGATCCTGCGGAAACAGCTGTTGTAGAAACAGCATGGGGCAGGGCCACACAACACCCCAACAATGCCAAGCCCAGAGGAGGAAGAACCTGAGCCTGCCCCATTAGGCAGAAGGAGGTGTGCCCAGTATGCCCTGGCCTTGGCAAAGGCAACGCATAGCACACGCACTGACACAGTAGGGTCCCAGGGAATGACATCTCTCTCCGACTCACACATACAGTAAAAGTTGACGCCAAACATGACACCACCTGTGCTCAACCATGTATAGGAAGTGTACTATATGCATCTGACATAGGCAGCCCTCCAGCACCATCCGCAAGTTTGGCACAACTACAAGGTAATTCAATCAACCTACCAATTGCCAAATGGAGTAGAATGTGTTGTCACCTGTAGCTATGATATGGATGTGAGCATGCAAGGGAATTGGGTGGCTGAATGTGATGGGAGCAGACAGTAGACACCCATAGTGGCACCCTGACATGTGTAACACATACTGGATTCACCATAGTAGCCAGTATTACACAGGGTGACAAAAGCCACTGCAGGAAATTTGCTGAGCGAAATGTGTGTCCATATGATCCACACATACCAGTCAAGATGGTTCACATACCCAACAACAGTCACAGCCAGCAGGACAGGTGGAGACAAACCCAAACAGGGCCTGTGCCATGGCCCCAGAATTATGGATATGGTTAACTCCACCCCCAGGCCTACACAGACAGACCACAGCAGGGCAGGCAGTGGGATGTTAGGTCTGAAGGGTAGGACATCAGACAATAATATGTAGGGCAACCAAAGCCACAATCTGTAGCACATCGGTGTGCCTCTAGTCAGCATGATAGTTAGCAATACAGAATGAAATGGAGTATATGACATACCAGTACAGTCAAAGCAAATGTGTACAAGTGTCACTTGTGCCCCTCATCCTATATAGCAATGTAATACCAGTCAGACGTGCCTCCCACTCCCATGTAGACATGTAGAAACAGTCGGGTGTGCCCCCACCCCCAATCCAGCATAGAAATGTAATAACAGTCAAGTGTTCCCCCCAATCCTGTGTAGAAATGTACAAATAGTCAAGTGTGTCCCCCCACAATCCTATGTAGAAATGTAGTAACAGTCAGGTGTGCTCCCCCACTCATATGTAGACATGTAGAAACAGTCATGTGTACCCCTTCCCCCAATCCAATGTAGAAATGTAGTAACAGTCAGGTGTGCCCCCCCAATCCTGTGTAGAAATGTAGTAACATGTATGAGTAGGTATAATACGAGTGGAGCAGAGATGCCCAGAGGTGGCCAAGGTAGCAGGATAGGTTGTAGCATTTGCACAATATGCAGGTCTGTGTTTGTTAGGATGGTGTGTGTATCATATTGTGTGAGAGTGGTCAGTATGTATGCATGTTGAGGTAAGACCTGGTGGCCATTGCCCACTACTGCTGATCACAGGGACAAGCCCTCACAACTGCAGTGCCAAAGACAATCCCCACCAGAATAACACTTGCTAGCAGTAAGCCATTGTAAATGTATAGTGGTAATATGTGTCACCATCTGAAAGACTGACATGGCATGGCTGTTGGGCTAGATATACAAACAGTACACAGGAGAAAGTACCCCAGACATACAGCATATATTGTGTCACTGTGAAATGGAGACACCCTTGGATATTTACATACAGGTATGCATCACAGTAATTGGTCCTGTAGTAGGGGATACTGGTGATATCTGCCTGAACACTTGCAGATCACAAAGGAGGAAGGGCTGATGTATTGGGAAACAGCTGATGTACCTGCACATGCCAGCATAACTGGAATGTCCCATGCATATCCTCGTGTCAGATGCAAGTAGTGTCCATAGCACACATGCACCTAGCTCATGCAAACACCACCCACAGGTACCTGTCTGGTCATATCCCTGCAGTGGGGAATGGGTACAGTATGACCCCCACCTGTATATGGCAATAGTGGAAGAATGCAGCATGCATTGCAGGTGTCCCATGCAGGTGTGTCCCTAGCTGTGCATAGCACTCTGCCAACATCCACACCACCTGATCAAGACTGATAGAATGTATTTGCATGAACACCTATCACACCTACCCTGTCACCCCGGGGAATATACTGTATGGTGGTCTGAAACTGTAGGCCTGACAGAATGCAATGGCCTGCCACATGTGACCTGCAGCAAAACCTAATGCCCCACAGGCCTCCGTCTCACATGTACTGCCAATGCATGTTATGTCACAGACACCCAAATAACAACATAACACACTACACATAAGCCATATGCAAGGTCACGTGGACAAACCACAGTAACATGCCCATCCTGTCCCACTGCATGAACTGTGGACCAACACTAACACACACCTGTGATGGGGTGATACCCTTAGGGAATGTATCAGAGAATGTATACATAATGTATGGAAGAGGTTAGAATAACAGAGGGGTGGGTGGGAGCATGGGCAGCATGGAATGTGCAGGGTCTGACATCAAGCTGTGTGCACATACTATCCCTGGCAGCAAACACATAAATGGGTGGCTACACACCTACCCGCACACCACAATAGGGTTAATGTCCTGACCCATGACCCCTGCCTCTGGGTAACCTGTGTGAATCTGTACAGCTGTGAGACATTGCCACAGCACGATAAGCCCATATTGTCATGTCAATGGGTGTACAAGTATGAGATCCTCTGCCAGCACTGTACCAAGGTGCTGAACTGGATACACAGACCCAACAACAAGTGTCTGCAGCTCCCCCTCCAGAATGGCATAACTTACCATGAATACGTAGGTGTCTGCCCACAATACCGGACCCAGCTGCAGTCACCCTTGTCCCCCAAGATATCACTGTGAGCAAGAATGTCCACATGACAGTACATGAAGACAGAAAACATCACTGTGTATAACAGTACACATGTCTGAATATCACTGCTAACAGCAGTACCATGCAGCTGAAGCAGCACAGACACAATCACCTACAGTGCACACTATCCCCTGCACAGTCTGTCCCCATATTGCCAAATGATTGATGGATACCCTGGAGAAACACTTTGCTACCTGTAGATGTACAACACAAAGGTCCGCACTGGAGTACAAACTACCTGGAATTGATCCACACATTCTATACAGAAGGGCATACTGGGCATGCTCACAGACAAACAAATGAAGCCCATGTCTGCAAACAACAGTTGACTAGACATATCTGGCCGTTGCAGATGTTAGTGTAGACACTCTTCAGTAAGCACCACTCATGTTTTGCACACACAGTGGATAGGAATACAGGCATATATCCAAGGACAATACACTATAATAAGCCAAATGTAGATGCACATAAATGTGTGGAAGAGAGTGACTGTGACAAGGAGCCAACCATTATGAGGCCTGTCCCACCTAGCACACAGCAAAATGGCTACACCCACATGGGGCTCAAATGTCACTCACTGTAGACATTAGCCACCGGTATCTGTCAGCATTACAGACTATGTGGTGCAAGGGCTAGCTGTGCAACATGACTGTACAAGGAAGTAGTCATCTAGCAGCTGTATACACATACCTGTGGAATATAACCCTGTGTGTGGCCGCATGTGTGGTGTCATCCTTTAGATGAATGGGTAATGGACCATGCACACACACTTCCTTCCCCATAGCCCTACTATGACAAACCTGCTGAGGTCATCCACTTTGAAATACACCCTAGGGAAAAGTGTAGCTCAATAATCTCTGTAATGTGTCCTGTAACAGCGTACTGCTGTAATGTGATAAAGTAGCTATGTAGGTGTTCTAACCCCAGATGTGTCAACTGTGTGGGTGTCTGTCTGTGTAGAGAGCAATGCTTTTTATTGTAGTCACACTCCTTACAATTCCTATACTCAACTTTGGCAAGGCTGCTGATGTCACCCACCTAGAAATACACCTCTGGGAAAATTGCAGCTCAGTAATCTCTGTAGCCTGTCCTGTAACTGCGTACTGCTGTAGTGTGATAAAGTAGCTAGGTAGGTGTTCTAACCCCAGACATGGCAACTGCGTGTGTTAGTGTGTGTGTTTGTCTGTGTAGAAAGCAATGCTTTTTAGGGTAGCCACACTCATTACAATTTCTATACTCAACTTTGGCAAGGCTGCTGATGTCACCCACCTAGAAATACACCTCTGGGAAGACTGCAGCCCAGCATTCTCTGTAGCGCATCCTGTAACTGCATACTGCTGTATTGTGATTTAGAACTGTGGTAGGGTTCCATCCCCACCCATGGCAGTTCTGGATGTTTTGTGTGTGTCAATGTCTGTATACGGAGCAATGTATTATAGGTTAGTCACATGCAGTACATTTCAAATGGCACATTTTGGCAATCCTGCTGATGTCATTCATTGTGAAATACAGCTTTGGGGAAGGAGTTCTCTAGCAATGCCCTTGATGTGCCTATAACAGCTCCATGCTGTAGTGTGGTATAGACCTCTGTCAGGGATTCTATATCCACACATGTCGGTTGTAGATGTTTTGTGTGTGTCTCACTGTCTGTGTATTTAGGGTAGTCACCCACAGTACATTTCAAATGGCCTTCTTTGGCAATCATGCTGATGTCATTCATTGTGAAATACACCTTTGGGGAAGGAGTACTTTAATAATGTGTATGGTGCGTACTATAACTGCATAGTGCTGTGGTGTAATAAACTAGTTAGGTAGTGGTTCTACTCCCAGACATGACAGGTGTGTGTGTGTGTGTGTGTGTATGTGTGTGTGTGTGTGTGTGTGTTCGTAACTCGTATCCTATGTAGAGGTGGTTGTGAGCATCTGACACCTGTGGTCAATGTGGAGTTGGTTTTGCATATTTTTTATATGGTGGCCCTACTATATAGCACAATGTCCACCATACAAGGATAACAGCTATGAAATAGCTGAGAGGCTGGGGTGCAAACCCATTCCCATACATGTGGCATCAAGGCTAGGCAAATACCATTTAGCAACCCCAGTATTACCCAGAGCACACTCTTAACCCATGTCTCATACACACACACACACACACACACACACACACACACACACACACACACACACACACACACACACACATGCCTAGGTAACAGCCAATATATGAGTAGTACACTGCATCTTGGCCACTGATAGTAACTATGGAGTGAAAGCAGTGGGCTAGAGAGGGCATGTCATCCTGTCCATCTGTCCAATATGCACATACATGCTGACAGTGCACCTTCCCCATGTTACCCAAATGGACACCTGCACCACCTTTGGAGCCATCACATGTGTCCCACAATGGACATACCATGCCTGACAACATGCCCTGTATGGACAGATGCCACTGGCACCAGGGAATGATGTTAGCATGCTATCAATGTAGGTGCACAGGTGGGCAGGACTGGCACATATGATGGTAATCTGTGTTCACAACATGGGCCAGACACACCAGGTACAGTTCCACATGTCATTGTACATGCATGTGGGAGGTGTGCACATCCCAGACACTGTCCATGTCATGGACTAAGAAACACATACATGGCAAGCGATGCACAGCATTGGCCACACGCAATAGTCACCCAGGTGACTGGATGGGAGACACAATACGTACCTGTGTGGGCAAGTGCAGAAACTACAGCCCTGAGACACAATGCAGACCATTGTCATGTGGCCTGATGCCAAGGTATACCCATTGCCTACCCTTGTATAGTCTGCTGCCACAGTCGACCACCACACACCCGTGCAGACATGTACCCATGCATGTCAGTACTGACACCCTTTCTGTTTGTCATTGTGTTGTATGGTGCATATGTTCACATCCACACTCACTACAACCCCCATGGGCATACTGAAACATGCTGTCTGATGTCAGACATCTCCTCATATCTTTTGCCCATACAACCTCTGTATGACCCATGTGGTGCATGTGATACCTGTACAGTGATGTGTTGTGGCAATCCCACTACTAATGAGTTGTACTCCTGACCCTGCCAAGTGTGTTGATGTGTGCGTGCCTCTGTGAGAGTGTGGCTGTGTTGACGCTGGCACCTGTTCATGCAGACAGGCATGTGTACGTCACCTACTGTATAGCTATTGTATCCCTGTTGCATATGTAACTCACCATCACAGATACATTCTGAGGGATCCACAACAGGTAACCCATGTGGCGAACCCAATAACTGCATTGAACTGTAATAGTAGTACATAGTTGTCAGTGGTTTGATACCCTGTGCTGGTAGATTTGTGACATAAACAAGCTGCAGTTTTACTCCTCCACCCCTCCCTGACATTTCTTTGCCTCTGTCTGCCTCTCCCACTCCCTCTCTGGTAGATGTGGAGACCTACACCTGCTTTGCTTAGGCAGCAGCATGTGCATTTTAAGTGATGCTCATGATGAGCTGATGGCCTCTGCACAAATCGCAGCCCTTCCCTAGCTGATTGCATGTGGAACAGCTGTGGTAACATTGCCATAGACAATTACATGGAAATACACTCTGATATCTATGAACATCACGTTGGTGTTGCCCCTTGTCATTCACTGTGAGTAGGAACTAGATCTGTTGGTTGGCAACCAGCATCTGAGATGGACTGGGAATTTACTCTAACAACATACACTGTGGAAACAGGACAACACACAGGAGAAGGATGTGCCTGACTGTAAGTGCTGCTATACTGCATGTGGCGCACTGTTGGTTTAACAGTGTGTGTGTGTGGATATGTCTTTCCTACATATCTCCATACCTGCCATGTCAGTTCTATGTTTATGTGGAATCCCCATCTGCAGGGTCATCTGCAGAAAGGGCAGTGTGTTGTGCCTCTGCATTTTTGTGTTACCAATGGAGCATCTATCTGTGGACTGCAGATGGTAATGTGAGGATTGCAGTCTATAGATGGTGAAAGCCATGACAGTTACTGGCGTCTTATCCCCCATAAGACATATGTTGCCACAAACCCTGTTACAACAGTAAATGTATGAGGTTATCACAGTAGCATGTCAGTATTGGCCCTGTGTATGTGCTGCCAGCCACAACTCTGCCAACCGGTGTACATATGTCGTGCATGATGTGGTGCGTATGTGCTGCACACTGTAATTAGTGTCATCATATCCGCTAACAAGCCAGTGAGATATCAGACTGCTTCACATATTATGTACAGTAGAGGTTATATTTGATGACATAACCTGAACATTCTGTGGATGTTTGTACAGTCCTACGTGTGTGTGAGCATCAGTGTTACAGACAGCAGGTAGTAATACCTCTTACAGGAGAACCAGCACACCCAGGGCAGCTACATATTTGTATGTGGTTCAGGAACTACAGACAGTGTTTGAGTATAGTTTTGTTATGCTTTGTATAGTAATGGTGTTACAGGGGGTGTGTGTGTACATACTACTTTACCTTGGAATGCAGTCTGTCTGCATAGCTCTCATACTGTGGGCCTATCCTCTTGGTGGCCAGAGGTGTGCCTATCATGTGTTGTCTGTCCACCACACAGGTCCTGTGTCACATATCCCACTGGCAGAGTGTGTGTGTGGAATGCTATCCGTACATGACCTACATTTCAAGCTTTGCACATATGACATGCTGTGGGGGGATGTTCCATAGTGGGCTGTGAGTATTTCACACTACCATTGCTGCCATCACTCCGCTTCTGTTGTATCCCCCACACATATGGTGTGGCTGGGGCCATATATGTGTGGGTATCACCTACACAATACATGTGTGCTCTTATGCACTCCAGAGGCCAGTGTA
>NC_056743.1:948640258-948732758 GCF_019279795.1 Protopterus annectens | reverse complement strand
GACCTGTTGTTCTGTCAAGAGTAGACTTAGCTGGTCTACACTTTTTCCCACACTGTTATCCTCCTGCAAGGGGTTTGAGAAGCATTGGTTTGCTCACACACTGGGCCAGTCTCATCTCCTGGATCCACGGAACCGACGCCCCAGGTGTGACATTCTGTGCATGAAGTACGCCCACATGCCCCCACTGCATGCACAGTTATTCATTATTCTCATCAGTATTATGCAAGACTACTGTTCTCACAGTATGATTGGACAGGCACTGTTCTTTGATACACATAGACTGCTCGGAATACTGCGGTTGAGCAATGTACATGTTTGCTGGTATTAATCTACATACTTACATACATTTCCTATATTGTTGAATGACTGTGCTGGATGATATGTTTTTGATAATAGCAGCTGAATGTGTGCCTGCCATGGTTTAGGGGTAACTCACTTAGACTATAGTGTGCAGGGTTGGGGGGGGTGGAACCTGGGAGTGCTGATTATTTTGTTAATGGGCACAATGAGAGCTGTTGGCTACAGAGTACATAAGGCACTGTAGAGCAAGTGTAGGCAGGTATGTGGTGGTTTGCATGAGGCTCAGCATTGCTGACATCCAGTTATGGTGTCTTACACTGAGTTGGCCACTACATTGCCTAACCGGCATGGGCATTGCTTACCGCTGCCCAATCAGGCTTAAACCCGCTTGCTCCCGCATACCCCCACTCTACTTCATGTATTGAGTTCACATTTGTTGACTGGGACAATCTGACTGAATGCTTCTCCATTGTCAGCGGTGGCCTAGGGAGTGGAGCTCCACAGTAAACCCCAGCTACACATTACAAGTAATACTGAGGTGTACACATTCATAGAGACTAACAGACTTAACATAGCTATGCGCCACATTCTTCATGCTTAGTTTACATTAACATGTCAGCATTATACATGCTTAGGTCAGGTTTACATGTCAGGTATGACTGTTGACAAAGGCCAGTTTAAGGTGAAGTTATATTCCAGTGTAACAGTTCTGGATAGGTTACACTCAGGTATTCGGGTTAGGTTTAGTTATGATACACCTGTGTGGTAGAGTAGAAGAGAATAGTGAAGGGGTAGGTGGGTAAGAAGAGGGGGGCATTGTCACTGTATAGTACACTGTTGGAATGATTGGTAGGGGAGCAATAGGGAAGGTATGAAGGATGTTGGGATTTGTATGTGAGGCAGGACAGGAGGTGTCAGTTTCACTAGTTGATGTAGGGGTATAGAGTGTAAGTTGGGGGGGGGGGTTGCCAGGTGGTGAGCATGTGCTGATCCAAGTGTGCTTGAGGTGTTCCTTCATGTGTTATTTACATGTGTTGTGTGGGACAGCTGAGGTAATACATGTGGGTAGGGGATTCCAGATTCTGACAATATAGTTGGGGAAGAGGGTGTCACCTACTTGTAACTTTGAACATTAATAGTAATGATAAAGGGGTTGAGAGGTAAGTGGTGTTAATAAGGCACAAAGAGGGACAGATAGTAGGGGAAATATCCAGTGATGTGGAGGAAAGCTGATGGGAAGGTCCACAGCTGGCCATTTCTTCTACAGCAAAAGCTGTGTATATACACTGCATTTGGAGTTAGGTTTGGACACTCACACCCCTCGTGGGGGTGAGGACAACAATAATACCTTGTGATGCCAATTAGATCGGCTTACATGCCTACAGTGGGGTGTTGCGACCATGTGTTCTTTGGTGTTATTTAGTTGGATTAGCAACAACACATCTGGTTATACCGTACTTTGCCATGTAAAATAGACGATGCTGTAGTGGGACTCGTACTGGGAGTGGCTGCTCATTAGGTGGCAGCTCTGCCCAATGCACACTATTGCTTACATCCCTGGGTGGTCCAAATAGGACTGCTCCAGCCAACACCTGCATGCCTCGGCCCATAATTTCATACCCATAGTCCCCCCCCCCCACTTCCTCTACAGCACTCATTCTTATTCTGGGTGCAGGTTGGGTCTAACCACAATACTACACACTGCCCACTCTCCACTTCTCAGGACCCATATCGTACGTTGTCTCGTCCTATGGGTCATCAGGCTTTTCCACCCTTGTAGTCTGAGTACATACACACCCTGCCTTGAAAAGTCATTGCACGGACGGGCCTCCAATCACAAAAAAATTTTTGGGGTGTCCCGCAAGGAACACTCCTGTCTCTGTTTCAAGATTAGACTTAGTGGATCCACAGTGTTCCCCCCTCTGGTTGTATCCTGCCTGTGGTTTGGGGAGCAGTGGACTGTTTACATTGTTTGTGTGTTTGTATGTTTCCCCTGTCTGGCTGTGGGGGGGGGGTAATAATGGTACGTGTTACACATATGTCGATTGGGCCCCTCACCCCCATTGGTACAGCCTGGGATGATATGTCATTGTTACTTGCTGTATCATATTATAGATATATATCTGTGTGTATATATATATATATATATATATATATATATATATATATATATATATATATATATATATACACACACACACACACACACACACACACACACACACACACACATACATATATATATATATATATATATGTATGCATACTATATATATATATATATATATATATATATATATATATATATATATATATATATATCGCTGTATATAGAGATATATATATATATATATATATATATATATATATATATATATATCTAACGACATGTGGATGTATGACTGTCTGTGTATGTAAATATCTATATGTGGGTATGTATATATATATATATATATATATATATATATATATATATATATATATATATATATATATATATATATATATGTGTGTGTGTGTGTGTGTGTGTGTGTGTGTGTGTGTGTGTGTGTGTGTGTGTGTGTGTGTGTGTATGTTTATATATCTATACGTATGTACTATAGAGAGGGAGAGGTATATATCTAGTTATGGGTATATATACACACACACATACATCTACATATTTAGCTACATGTCCCGTAATGTAGACTGGTATTGCTGGATACTATGTTTCGTGTGCATACTGGCCAACTTGTGTGCCATGTCTGCTTTGCGATATCTGAAAATAATACCATTAGTGCACACAGTCACACGTGCATTCTATTGTTGGTACCAGGGAAACATTCGTCCCATGCGGGACAACCCAAAAACTGGGTATTCAACTTTCGTCTAAAAACAGTGCTGCAAAGGTACCCATGACTATGTATATGGACTACAGCATGTGACAGACCTAGGATACTTGGATCTGGACAACATACAGGATGGGTCCGGGGGAGTGTGGAGGGTGGGCAATGTGTGGTGGTGTGGTAGCCAGGTGCCGGTAACCAGGGAAGGGATGGTGGCTGCATGTGGGCAATGGGGGGTTGGAACTGTGGGTACTGAATGTATGGGTCAAGGATGGCCTGGGTTGGATGGGCATGTACTGGTCAGCCCACCTAGTGGGTGGAGGAGAGGGGAATGTGATATTAACATGTGAAGCATAACAGGAGACTAATTTAAATATATAACATACAACTATGTAAATGACACACTTACAATAAAATGACCTTGTTAGGGTGTTGCAGGGTGGACGTGTTTGGCTGGGGGGGTATGCCAATTCATACTAGACATATATTGTTTGGGGCCTCTCAAGCCCATTAATGGGGCATGTGGACATATATGTTTCTGTTAATCTACCATTGCTATCTACAGATGTCTGGCCATATATACCTATATGGGTATATATATTTGCTTACATATTTATACCTCTGTCCGTATATACCTATGGAGATATATATCTGCGTACATATATGTAACTTGCTGTGTATATGTGGATGAATAGGTGTTGATATCTATATATATATATATATATATATATATATATATATATATATATATATGTATATAAATATATGTATAGATGGCATTTGCATGTATATATATATATATATATATATATATATATATATATATATATATATATATATATATATATATATATATATATATATATATATATATATAGATATATATATATATATATATATATATATATATATATATATATATATAGATATATATATATGTTCATATATCTGCATATATCTATATATATATATATATATATATATATATATATATATATATATCTCTATATCTATATATATATATCTATATATTTCCGTTATATATATATATATATATGTATATATATATATATCTATATATATATATATATATATATATATATATGTAACTACATATAAAGGTATGTTTTATCCGATTAGATAGTAATATATTTACACACACACACATACATCTAGCTGTAGGTGTACATTCTCTCTACTGTTGCATGACTGGGCTGGGGTTATGTTTCTGACAACATACAACTTATGTATATGTGGCATGGCTTAGTGGTAAATTATTTTGTGTATGCTGTGCATGGTCCCGGGTTCGAGCCTTGCAGAGGCTGTTTATTTTGTTGCTGGCCACAACACTGGCCATTGAATACAGAGTCATTAAGGCACTTTAAATTGGTTATAAGCGGGTTTGCTCTGGTTTGCTTGGTGGTAAGCACTGCTAACTTCTGGTCACAGTTTCTTACACCCAGTTAGCTTCTCCTTTGCTTAATCTGTGTTGGCAGTGCTTACCACCACACAAACGCACATGTACATGCTTACTGGTGCTTACATATACACTTACTACTGCTTATCTGTGCTTACACCTGCTTACTGCTGCCTTCTTCATTATGGTACTGTGTCTTCACATGTGCATTTCCTGCAGTACTCCATTTCATAAATATATATTATTTAGTGGGATTTGCAATACAAATATTGCTTATACCATGCTTTGCCATGTAAAATAGTCTGTGCTGCACTGGGAGTGCCTGCTCGTTAGGTGAACGCTCTGCCCACTACACTATTGCTGAGATGCTTCATTTGCATATATCATCCTTGTTATACTCTTCAGCCTTTTAAGCTGCTTTAACCGTAGCTAAGTAATGGGCACACCTGCACACCTACGTTTTGTTGTACTCGGAGTTTTAGAAGACAATAGAGGGGTTTCTTCTTTTGATGTTTATGTCCTGTTGCTGTTGTACACATGGGGGACTGTTGGTGGGGATATGTGGACACCTATGAGCAGTCTCGCTCATTTATTTCCACATTCTGCTGTTCAACATTGCAGGGGCGTGTTTATTCTGCTTGTGTTTATTATTTATTTATTCTGCTTGTGTGTGTGTTTATTATGCTCTCAGACATGCCCTCTGCACTTGTGCATGCTCCATGGAAGGCTGGGAATTCAGGCAGAGTGTCTTCATTACTATGCATGGTGTGCTGCCATCCTGCTCCTATGCGGCCGCTTCCGTGCAGGACTAGACTAGTCCTGCATGGAAGATTAGTATATCCGGGGGAACGTAATACAAAATATCAAATTTAGGAGCAGAAAAGAGTTTTTTAAGTAAAAATAAGTCTGGAAGGATAAGTGGAGAAGGACTAGGTCTAAGGTCTAGGGAGGAAAAGCAAAATGATAGAACAAACACTAATAAGTAGATAAAAATGGTTTGCAGTTTACAGTGTAGTACAAAATTAAAAACAAATAGTCATATGAATCATAGTTAACTAAGTAAATTCTTAGACTGTACAACACTGATAAATCCAACTGTACAATACAGTGTAAAAAAAGTATTTTCATGATTTAATGACAGCCTCTTATACCCATCCATCCAGCAACTCATCCATCCATCCATCCATCCATCCATGCATCCATCCATCCATCCATCCATCCATCAGTCCATCTATCAAGCCATCCATGTCCTGGCCACTGGTAAAACATTATCCAGTCACGAACCCTCCTTTCACCCCAGAAATGTCTTCTCCCTGCCATGCACATGGTAAACTGCTCCCTATCATCAAAGATTCATCTCCACCAGAGTATGACTATGTACCGCTGTCTCTTTATGTCTTAATTAAGTCAGTAATACTGTTAAACAGCATGCTGCAGCCTCTCAATTTCTGTATCATCCACAGAAATGTATATTCATGTTTCCATATTTTTGTTTGCTGTCCTGATAACAGAACCGTTGTCACTAATTTTATATAATAATGACAATGGAATTTTTTTGTCAATGCAGATTATACAATTTATTCATTAATATTATACCGGAGAATGAAAAATATATATCAAATGCTTATTTGCTTATTTATAGATGCTACTTGTGTCAGTAGTTGTCCACATCCAACAATTACCTGCTTTTTGGCACGACCCAAACAAACAATGTGGAGAAATAAAATGCAGACTAATGTAATACCAAGTAGAGCCGTGCATTCGACATTACAGACAGAGACAGATCGGCATTGTTAGAATGCTTGATGCAATGACAGCTAGTTAATTAGTCGATTTTATTGGATATGGTAATATGCACTCCAAATAGCGAGATTCTTGATATAAGCATCCTTAATAATCTATGTCAATAGTAGTATCATAGGCCCGGAATGATTTATGCAGCAAGAAAATTAAATAATAATTAAGCTGCCATCGCGTTGGCTTTTATGGTAAGTGTAGAAAGACTTCAAGATGGATGTATTGCGTCTGAAAGATAGTCATTGTGAAAAATGTTAAAGAAGGGATAATCTAAAATGTTTGCATCTGTTCTAGTTTCTGATGACAACAGCAACTAGGGAAAGGAACTCAAGAATAAGAAGGTTTTATCTCTTTTTTAATGTTTGTTCTCTGCTTTAAAAAGGTAACTACTCTACCTGTGCACAATGAAAATTTAAAATGTTATTTAAATGAAATTCAGTTAGCTTTTTACTGAGTTTTACACTGGTATTCCCTTTCAGGTGCTAACAGCATGAGCTTGCAAACCTCATTAGCTGAGATATGTAAGGTTATGACGCTACAGAATTAGTCATTGCCATCTAAAGGGAACATGTCAAATTGATTTAGTATAAACAGAATTTGTCTGATAGTTGCTCTCACTGCTTCAGTACATAGAGATGTATAAATTTCCAATGTACATTCAGCTCTCAACTGAATGCACTTAACAGGCAGAGCATGCAGCTTGACAGAGTGCGTGTGAACTAGGTTTACAATCAAGGATTGTACATGCGCATGCTTTTCAGTGATGTATCTTCACTGTACAGCTGAGTCAGGTTTCCTAGAACTATGCTTAACATTTTAATGTATTCATGTGTGACTGGACTTCGTTTTCTTTGCTATTAATATGAGCCCATCTGCTAATAAGCCAGTTCACTGTGCAATGTACATCACTTTGCAGGTAAGCTTTGACTTCTATATTATTGTGTGGTGATCACAAGATAACTAAGTCATAACCTATCATACATAGGATGGATATAAATATTGGCAAATCATTCATGAAAAGTGTTAAAATGTCCCAAAGCCTGAGACATGAGCACCTCCAGCAAGAATGCTGGGTATTATCATTTCTCTATATTGACCATACTAGATGAGTGATTCAGATAGTGTGTGTTTAAGATTATGCATGTAACATTTGGAAGTCATGCAGTCTACTATGTACACACTGTTCCCTGATAATGAGAGTTAAAACCATGGTTACATCAGTTATGTTACTTCCTCATCGCATATGAAGGACTGAAAAGCAATAAGACAAGCCACATACAATAGAAAAGTAGCAAATCATGATATCTGCTTAGTTATAAAACTCTAGGATGAAGGATTATTGATGGAATTCCAAAAATTCTTGCACTACACCTCTCCAGTAATATGGTGGGAACTCTAACAAAGCTATTCTTCTCCTTGTCTGACACTGCTGAAAGCAGTTCGCAATGTCATGGACTGAAGGCCACAGATAACACATTTTCTTATTGTACTCATCTGTTGCTAGTTGCATAGTATGCTATTTATTTAGGTTTAGGCTTCTAGAAATATTTAGATGTATTTTCAGGAGCAGAGTTCCTGTAGCAGCAGTCACTGTATTATGGAATAGAATTGCAAAACACATACTATCAAATGTAACCCTTTTGTAACTCAAAAAAATACACTTACATGACAAACTGCCTGACAATTGTTTCTTTTAGAATGTGCACTACTCTGACAATTCTAATTGCCATTTAAAAAAATAAAGGAATGTTTTCTGTTTTTTTTTTTTTCCTTGACCTTCATTCCAACAAGTACATAGTGTGTCTTGACTTTAAATGAAATAAAAAATACAAGGGAAGAATTCATAAATGCAGGTGCTGGTGAAATGCTTAGAAAATAATAAAGAATCGTTGCTCATATAACAGTCACTCTACATCTAAGACAAATATGCTAAAAACTCAGTTGATAGCCAAGAGGAAGTTGTTACATTACACCTCACTACATATTAATATTAATTTAGCTAAAAACAACAATCAGAGGCCCTTGACTGCTGCAGAGTACTTAGTTACTATATAAAAAGTCAGAATAACCTGTGATAATAATATGTTTACTAAGCAGCAGGCTTGCTATGTTATTTAACTATAATGTCCTTGTTTAATAGAACTTTGTCTGCCTTTGAAGGCTGTCCTTGAATATTTATCTTAGAATGTATTTTCTGCGTAGACCAAATCATAAAAGCAATACATTCTCAGAAGTGATGAAAACAAAGCATTCCTGATAACACATGCCATATAAATATAATGCATTCTTTGTTCATTTTAAAGAGACATGCATCTTCTTCAACCACATGAGGCATTGAGGAATGTTTCTTTACTGTCTGCATCCCAATGAAAGCTGTCTCTCTATCCACCAGCATGCCAGTACATAATGTCAGCCCCTTTAAATGCCTTCCTCAATGTAATGCCCCTGCTTACCACTTAGTGCAGAAACACAAATGCAATGTGTGACGCCCGCGCCCTGGCCCAGCAATCAAGGATCCTCAATCCTCACCATTAACACCAGTGAGGGGTGTCTCATATAGGAGGAAAGGATAACAAATGCCCACAGTAAAGTGCAATTTCCCTTAAGAGCACATAGAGATCACAGTCCATCTGGGGCTTGTCCCTCCCTTGTTCTCCAGGTCCCCAGTAAGACTCCCCACTGGCACAGCTATATGGTCCAGATCTCAGCCTAGTGGGCAAGCTAAAACCTCTAGCATCCTGTCTGTCCAAGCAGTGCTTCGTGTCCCTGCCCAAGTAGCTGACACACACACACACACACACACACACACACACACACACACACACACACACACACACACACACTTTGAGAAGAGTTTATACAACCATACAGATACTCCTGGGGAAGGCTGGCACAGGTTCTCCAGCTGTGTCCCTTTTTCACAGACTATACGGTAGTACTAGCTGCCACCACCCACTAATATTTATCAGCTATTATCCAATTGGTAGTATAGCCCATGGCTAAAGCTATTGGAGGGGCTTTGTATAATTTTACCAAAGGCATGCAAGTACTCTAAAGAGCTTAAATTATCTCTACAAAAACAGCCACGGTTGAAAGGGTTTAAAATATTTAATAACAAATAGTCAAAACAAAAGACAATACTTTTTACTACACAGTTCTAGTCAAGAGTTCAGAGATCACAGAGAAATACTTAAAATAATTCAGTAGTACAATTCTGACATCACAGAAAAACACTTAGTCTAATCTTTCTTGTCTCTAGCTATTTCTAAGAGAAAACACAACTCTAAGATAAACTTACATATAGAGCAAGCCAGTGCTGATGAGTTGGATGGTCAAGGCAAAAATGCTTAATGCTCTCTGATTCTCTCTGTTTTTAAAATCACATTCCTGGTTCACATTACATCATTCTTTCACACTTCCCTTGGTTCCCAGGCTGACAGAAACTATATTTGCAGTCTTCATCTCTGGGCAGAAACCAGAGCAATAAAGGACATTTATGCATGCAAATTCTGGCCATTAACTCTGGCCTTAAAACAGTAGGCAGGATGCCCCACTCTAGACTCACTGGCTCTGAGTCCTAACATCAAAGGGTCACAACATGCTTTAATTGGTCAGTAGACTGCACTGTTGTTACATTTTTTTTTCCAGTTCCACATGTAACACTATTTTTACCATTTAAGACAACAAGCCTATGGCTTACATTAATATTTACAGATGACAGAATTATCTCCGAAATTCTATCTGGCTAGGCTGGCAGTCTTCATCTATCTTCACCCAATCTTTACATATCTCCCCGTGGAGAACTGAAGCTAGTTTTTTCAAGTGACCCATAAAAAATATGCTTGAGGGAGTTATGTCTGTCTGAGTATACCTTACTCTATTCCCTGTCTTGAGAGCCCATCTGCATTGGCATTGCTAATCCCACTGTGGTGCTGCATGGACATATCATATACTTGCAACCCCAGGCTCCATCTTAGCAATGTAGTATTTCGCTGGCTGGCTCTGTTTAACCATGTTAGGGGGTTGTGATCTGTCATAACAGTGAATTTATTTCCATACAGATAAGGCTGAAGTTTCTGCAGTGTCCACACTATGGCTAGACATTCCTTTTCTGCAGCTGCATAGCATTCCTCCCTGGAATGGAGTCTACGACTGAGATAAACCACTGGGTGATCTCCCCCCTCTGAAGAAATATGGGTAAGTACAGCCCCACCCCATGGTTTGAAGCAATCCTCCTGCACAACAAACTCTTTGCTTTAATCTGGACTGGCTAATACAGGGGGTCCTCCCAAAGCTTTTTTAAGCTTCTGGAATCCCTGCTCACATGCTTGGGTCCACACATCCTTATCTGGCCTGTTTATCCTTGTCAGGTCTGTGAGGGGAGCAGCTATGGTACTATAACTGGGGATGAACTTTCTGTAGTACCCTGCTGTCCCTAAAAATACCCTCACCTGCTTTTTAGTAACATGTGCATGCCATGCCTGAATGGCTTCCACTTTGGCAGCTTCTGGCCTTATCTTACCAGTCCCCACTCTATGTCCTTGGTAGGAGACCTCTGCCATACCCACCTGACATTTGCTCAGCTTAATGGTCACACCTGCCCTCTGTAGTCTGCCCAGCACCTCCATGACATGCTGAAGGTATTCTGGCCAGTAATGGCTGTAGATGGAAATATCATCTAGATAATCAATGGCAAACCCTCCTGCTAGGATATGATCTACCAGCCTCTGGAAAGTCGCTGGGGCATTCTTCATCCCAAAGGGCATCTTTGTGAACTCATACAAGCCAAATGGAGTCACAAAGGCTGACTTCTTTCTAGCACTGGGATTCAAGGGTACCTGCCATTAACCCTTGGTAAGATTGATAGTTGTAAGATACTTAGCCCCACCCAGCTGCTCTAGGGCCTCATCTGTCCTAGGCATGGGGTAAGCATCTGACTCTGTGTGACTATTTAATTTCCTGTAGTCCACACAGAACCTGGTGCTGCCATTCTTCTTTGGCACCAGCACCACTGGGGAGGCCCAGGGACTGTTGGACTCTTGAATTACCCCTAGTTCCAACATCTCCTGTACCTCCTCCCTCAGAGTCGGTTTGAATCTCTCAGGCAGTCTATAAGGGGCCTGCCTAATAGGCCTTTGGGGTCCTGTATCCACCTGGTGCTGCCCCAGGTGGGTGCACCCTGGTTTCCCAGTGAACATGTCCCCAAATTCCTGCAACACTGCTCTGATTTCTTGAATCTGGGTAGGAGATAGCTTCTGGGACATTGCTACCCCTTTCACTGAGGTGTCAGCCCGAGCCTCAATGAGGAGATCAGTCCCCAGATCTCCCTCAGACTCCTCCTGCAATCCACTGCAAATGCTCAGCACAAGGGCCTCCCTATTATGGTAAGGTTTCATTATGTTAACATGGTACAATTTGTGCCCCTGCCTTCTGCCTAGCAGTTCCACCATGTAATTAACTTCTGCCGAGCAGTTCCACCATGTAATTAACATCACTTACCTTTCTTACCACCTTGTAGGGTCCCTCCCAAGCTGCTTGCAGCTTGTTGTGTCTGACAGGAATGAGAACCATTACCTGCTGCCCCTCAGCATACTTTCTAGCTCAAGCATTCCTGTCATACCACACCTTTTTCTGTTGGGCTTCTGCCAGGTTCTCCTGAGTGAAGCCCATGAGTTCCCTGAGCTTTGTCCTGAGGTTCAGGACGTATGCCACAACAGACTCCTTTTGAGACTCACACTCACCTTCCTACTCATCTCAAATTAAATATAGAGGTCCCCTCACCCTATGCCTATATAGCAACTCAAAGGGTGTAAAACCTGTGGATTCCTGGGGAACCTCTCTGTAAGCGAACAACAGATGGGGCAAATATTTGTCCCACTCCCTCTTAAACTGATCTGCAAATGTCCGTAGCATGGACTTGATTGTAGAGTTTAACCTCTCAACAAGACCATTAGTTTGGGGAAGGTAGGGGGTGGTCTTCATGTGCTTCACCTCACAGGACTTCCACAGACAAGCTAGCAGGTCTGACATGAAATTGGCACCTCTGCCAGTCAGTATTTCTTTTGGGAAACCTACCCTGCTGAAAATCTCTAACAAAGCATTTGCCACCTTTTCTGCCTCAATGGAGGACAAAGCCAGTGGCTCAGGGTATCGTGCAGCATAATCCACTACCACTAGGAAATACTTTTTCCTTGTGGAACTTGGGGTACTCAGAGAACCCACAATATCCATAGCTACCCTCTGAAATGGCTCCTCAATCACAGGCAAAGGCATCAAAGGAGCTCTCACCTTGTCTCCTGCCTTACCTACCTTTTGGCACTGCTCACAGGTCCTGGAGTACCCTTTTACATCTCTGGAAATTCCAGGCCAATATAAGTTCTGCATAATATGCCTCTTTGTATGTTTCATGCCCATATGACCTGCAAAGGGAATATCATGGGCTATGGCTAGAAGCTCGAGATGGTAGGCTCTAGGCACTGCCGACTGCTGTACTCTTTCACCTTCTAGCCCTCCATCAGGGGTCCACTCTCTGTATAGTAACCCTTTGTCCCAGTATACAGATTCCCCCTTTCCTTGAGAATCAGGTACCTCCATAGCAACCTGCCTCAGGCCTTGCAATATAGGGTCTGAGAGCTGACCCTGTCTTAACTCTCTCCTTATAACCCTTCCCAGCTCCCCTTCCACAGGATGTCTGGCATCCTCTGACAGTGGTGCCACACTGTCAGCCTGGCTACTACTACTCACCTCTACCTTTACACTCTGTCCAAGGGCCATTAGTACCCCCAAGCAGCTGTGGCTCACCTTCAGTCTCACTGCTACAGAGTAGCTCCCTCTTTGAAATAACCACCTCACCAGTCCTGGCTGCAAGTATGCAGTCTGTTTGGGTCTCCCCCAGGCTACCAGACTTTCCTGCTTGTCTCCAAGCCTGATTGTATGTAACTGCGCAAGCACAGGGTACTGCCTCATCCAAATCCTTCCCTATCAGGGCATCTGCAGGATGGTAGCTTGATACACTTGTTGTCTCAAGACAACCTACTATTGGCATTTTGTCTTTCCACTTACTGGCTCTCTCACCTTTTTTCCCCACCTTGCCTCTGTGGACACCTGTATGCCACATGGCTCCACTGGTTGCATTCAAAACATTTAATCCTAGCTCCTTGATGTGTACCTGGACTAGTGGCTTCCCCTGCTACTGGCAGATTCTGTTGGGGCAGTCTGTGCTGCCCACCATGGGTTCCTTTAGACCCATGAGCAGTACTGGGGGTCCCTTTCTGGTGCAGTTCTGCCCTGCTTGCCAGGTATAGGTCTCCCTTCTTCAAAACTCATCTGAAGTGGCACATTCTCTATCAGCTAACCAGATCCTCATGTCCTCAGGCAAAGTGCTAAGGGCTTGTTCCCTCACCAAAAGGTCTGCCAGCCCTTCAAAAGTGGTGACCTGACATCCACTCACCCACCTATGGAAATAAGTGCTCAGTTCAACAACATATTCACACACACTTTCATCTGCCTTGCATCTATGCTCACAAAACTTTTTCCAATACATTTCAGGTGTTAGCTTAAACAATTCTGACAAGTGATTTTTAACAGCAGCATAAACGAAATATGCAATGTCAGACATTTTTGACAAAACAGTTACAGCTTTACCATGGAGGAAGGGGATCAGGAACCGTACCCAGACGCTTTGGTCAACACCATACTGTTTGCATACCCTCTCAAATGTGTAAATGTAACTATCAAAATTATCCCCCTCTTTAAACTGCGGAAGAAATGTACTGACCTTTTGTGCTTCTGGGGTCCCTGTTACCTCCATGACTATGGCGAAGAGTCAGCATTTCCCTCTCATGCTTCTTCTACTGCTCCTTTTCCTCAGCTTCCAGGCATAGCGGTTTCACATTCTCCTCAGCCTGTAGACTCCTCAGTCTCTCAGCTGCTTCTCTTTCCAAATGCCTGGCCTCCAAATCAAGTCTCTTTAGCTGCAGATGGATTTTTAAGTCCTCTGCAGAAAGGTTGAGCTGTCCATTGTCCGAGGGTATTATATCTCCACTGCCAGTCTGATTGTCCTCCAGGTTGCTGTTTTCTGATGCAGCTGTAACCAAGGCTGCAATCAGGTCTGCCTTAGTCAGGTTTCTATGCACCAGTTCCCTAGCCTGGCACATCTCAGCCAGCTGACTCCTTGTCAGCATTCCATACTCCTCTGCTGACATGCTGCTTGCTCATCCTGACTAACTAAGCTAACAAAAGAAATAAAACAATTGTGATCTGAACTCTGAGTATTCACTGCGTGGCTGATTTAGAGTACAAAACACCTTCAGAGCTCACTGTACACAAGCTACAGGAATTCACTCTGCCCACACCACTACAAGCCAATTAGTATTTGCCAACCAATTAATATGTGGTGTGGATATCCCACCACTGCCAAACAATTAATATGTGATGCCCATGCCCTGGCCCAGCAATCAAGGAGCCTCAATCCTCACCACTAACACCAGAGATGGGCGTGTCATATAGGAGGAAAGGATAACAAATACACACAGTAAAGTGCAATTTCCCTTAAGAGCACACAGAGATCACAGTCAGTCCAGGGCTGGTCACTCCCTTGCTCTCCAGGTCCCCAATAAGACTCCCCACTGGCACAGCTATAGGGTCCAGATCTCAGCCTAGTGGGCAAGCTAAAACCTCTAGCACCCTCTCTGCCCAACCAGTGCTTCGTGTCCCTGCCCAAGTAGCTGACACACACACGCACACACGCACGCACACACACACACACACACACACACACACACACACACACACACACACACACACACACACACACACACACACACACACACACACACACTTTGAGAAGAGTTTATACAATCACACAGACACTCCTGGGGAAGGCTGGCACAGGTCCTTCAGCTGTGCCCCCTTTTCCCAGACTATATGGTAGTACCAGCTGCCACCACCCACTAATATTTATCAGCTACTCAAAGGCCCTTAAAAGGGTGTCCAATTATTACTGTGAAATATTATTATCCAACTGGTAGTATAGCCCATGGCTAAAGCTATTGGAGTGGCTTTGTACAATTTTACCAAATGCATGCAAGTACTCTAAAGAGCTTAAATTATCTCTACAAAAACAGCCACAGGTGAAAGGGTTTAAAATATTTAATAACAAATAGTCAAAACACAACTCAATACTTTTTACTACACAGTGCTAGTCAAGAGTTTAGAGATCACAGAGAAATACTTAAAATAATTCAGTAGTACAGTTCTGACATCACAGAAACACACAATCTAATCTTTCTAATTTCTAGCAATTTCTAAGGGAAAACACAAGTCTAAGATAAACTTACATATAGAGCAAGGCAGTGCTGATGAGTTGGATGGTCAAGACAAAAATGTTTTATGCTCTCTGATTCTCTCTATTTTTAAAATCACATTCCTGGTTCACATTACATCACTCTTCACACTTCCCTGAGTTCCCAGGCTAACAGAAACTACATTTACATTTGTCAAAGGAAAAATCAAAGATCAATGCAGCCAAGGTTCAGTTAAGGTTCATTTATTCTTGCACAAGGAGACAAAAATGCAGTTCAGAAGTTTGTCTGACATTATACAGGAAATACTTCATTATTATACTGTTTTGTAAGACATTGCCCGCTAAGCTGACGTAATAAAATACAACTCTTAGCATTGTTCTAAGACAGGTGTTTACTAAGTTTTTCTGCTGATATAGCAAGTATAAACTTCCCATGTGAAAATATCCTAAGATATCAACGTGGCCTCGCTAACTGCCGGTCTGTAACAATTCACTCATATTTCAGTGTTGCAATTAGTGATTCTTTCCTGCTTTGAGCATAAAGCATATTCTGATTTCAGCCTATAATCTTATCTACAGCTGCAGTATGAACAAGGTTATTTGCTTAAGTCTAGTAACATTTCAGAATACTGTATTGTTCCTTTTCCTAACGTTAGCAAAATCATCTATTTCTCAGTGTATGAACAAGGTCATTCACTGAGCTGACAAGAAGCAAAGTCAGAAAGTACATGCAATTATTTTCAAGCCTGTAGCAGAATAAATGTGTTAACCCTTTTAGGCTTATGCAGCAAGCATAATGCTAATACATATATGAAAACATGTTTTACTATATCTGTGAATACATATTTCTCTCACATTTCCCCCCTATTAACACTTTTATTCTCTTCAAAAGCAGAAACAGTTAATTTCTTCCCCCAACCTCTTCCACGTGGGATTTGCGGTTAGGTAAGTCATCTAGTTTAAACTTCTGAAAGCATTTCATTTTCCAGCAATTTATCAACTTCAGTGTTTTGATACAAGGTTTCAGATACTGACATGTCTATCAATTCTTTAATCAGTTTTTTCATGCAGGGTATGCCACAACGCGCACACACTCCCAACAGGAGTATTCCAACACAAACAGCTATTAATATGTTCATTATGAAGGTACCCCACCCCCCAAACAGATTTTGGAAAAAGTCCGTCAGTGGGTTGGGGCCTGGTTTGATCATAGTCGACACTTGCTGTATCACCTCAAGGTGGTCGTTAATCTCGTGCTGGTAATCAGGGATATATGCACAACCTTCTTTTTTGATTAAAGCGCACCACCTCTCGCCGCTAGGGTGTCATACAATTTTGGAGTACTACAGTTCTCATAGCATTCAGTTCATCAGTTATCAATTCAAGAGCAGAAAAAGTTGCATTACTCATTACTTTGAGAAGTTTGGACAGTTTTTGCAGCTCCCAAATCGATTTTGCTGCTCCATATGCTGGTAATATTCCTGCCCACGATATGACAGCATCACTCAAGTCCATGTGCGTCAGCTTGGTACCCATGGTATGATGGTCCTTCCAGCCCACCTCGATTCATCCCACTGGTTTCTCAGGCTTTCTGACAGGTTTCTTGGCTACATCTTGGGTGTTTCGAATATTTCCCTGAGGCAAAACTGCAGTGTGTCGCATGGCCGGAACCAGGTACCCCAAAAAACAACTGCCGGACCAATTCTCAGGTAACCATTTATATGCCTTCTTATTACACATAAAATAACAATCCTCTACCTTAGTAGTTACTTTACTGAGATATGGCTGCCCTGCATGAAACATTTTCCTATCTATTATAGACAGTTGCTTAAAAAGAATAGGATTATGATGTATATCCCTAACAGTCTTTTGCATGGACTCAAGAAATGAGTCATAATTTGAATTACAAACTGTACCCATTTTGTTTGCTTTGGTATAACATTTATAATGTACAGTCTCATAAACCAAGTTTTCCCAGGTCTCATTGACCCCTAGGGGGACCACAGTCATTAATAACCCCCTGTATGCTGTTGGTATGGCTGTACGAATCCAGCAATTTGAAACATTAAAAGTCTCAGCATACACACGTGTAATCGCCTGATAAAGTTCGGGTGCCAGTCTATGGGTGACTCATCACGTTTATTCAGTTCAGCTGATGTGGCCGAAAAAAGGATAGGCCACAGCAAAAAGATTATTGTCATCAGTACAATCAACAGGATAACCATGCAATACTTCTGGGGTTGTTCTGCATTCCTGTTTGCTCTAGATTTTGTCATGTTTAGTCTTTTTGTGGAACAGCAAGATTTTTATCTAGCTCAAAGTTTTTGCAAAGTTTACAGTGTATCAAATGGATCCAAGAGGATTTTTCACCAATCTTGACTGCCGTGGGTGTCGACAAGAGGACATGGTATGGTCCCTCCCCCTTTGGCGAACTCCAAAGTTTATGTTTTGTAGTCTTTACCCAGATTCAGTTTTCTGGGACTACTGTCACTTCCAACGGTTGATTCGACTCTTTACCTGAAACAGAAAACTGCAAAAAGATGTTTTAGTATAATTTTTAAATCCGTATGTAATGAATAACTGGTTGACTAACTGTACCATCCCCCCTGTTGAGACATGGCATTGCCCATGGCTCAACAAAGCTGCATATTTAAATAAATTAAATGGCAATATTGGTTTTCCCTCTTTGGAGATGTACAGTCCTTCCTGGAGGAGTGCTCCTTGCCTTTCCCACTTTTGTTTCTCAGCTCGTGTAGTAAGTGTCTGCATTGTTTTTAACATTTCTAAGTCTAAAATCTCAGAAGGTTGTAATTCCTCGTTCAAAAGAAATGCTTCTGATGCTGCTTGCTTTGCAGCTGTGTCAGCTCTAGCATTACCTTTTGAAATCCTATCTTGTTGCTTGGTATGAGCTATGCATTTACAAATAGCTACTTTTTCAGGTAACTGAATTGATTTTAACAAATCTAAAATAAACTGTGCAGTAGATAATGCTACTGAGGCCAAAGCCTGCACTGCCATTGCGGCAGCAACTACTGCATGTACAGAGTGGGGCAAAGACCGCGCCACTGGGTCCAGTTGCGATGAATAGTAAGCAATGAGGCGTTGCTTCTCCCCATGCTGTTATGTCAACACTGACGTCATATAACCTTGCTTACAATCTACAGTTTGGAAAAAACGTTTATGATAGTTTGGTAATCCTAAGACTAATGAGGATGCTATTAATTGTTTCAGTTTACAGAAAACTAATTCTGCTTCTGGTGTCCATTATATCAAATCTTGTGCTGCCATAGGCTTCTGAAAGATCAGGTTGTTCAACAGTGCAGATTCCAAAGCATAATTTGGGATCCAGCTCCGACAAAAAGTAGTCATACCAAGAAAGGACATCATTTCCTTCTCGGTTGTGGGTTTTGGTGCTTGTAAGATTGCTATTTTCCTGTCTTCATCTAATATCCTACCCTTTTTAGATATTACATATCCAAGGTATTTAACTTGTTTTCTCCAAAGCTGCAATTTGTTTTTGCTTACTTTGTGTCCTTCAACGGCTAAGAATTTCAATAATGTTATAGTGTCTTCCTTACAATCTTGCTGGGTAGGGGCTGCCAGCAGGATATCATCAACATAAAGTAAAATCTGACCACCTTTCGGTGGGGTAAACCCCGCCAAGTTACTTGCCATCTCTTGTGAGAATATCGTTGGACTTTCACAATATTCCTGTGGTAGTCGCGTATATGTATACTGCTTCCCCTGAAATGTAAATGCAAACCAATACTGGCTGTCAGGGTGTATTGGTATTGCAAAGAACGCATTGCTAATATCTGCCACAGGAAAATATTTGTGTTGAGGCTTCAAATCATTTAATAGGGTATGTGGATCTGGCACTGTAGGTGCCCTTGATATTACTGCGTCATTTACAGCTTGTAAATCCTGGACCATACGCCATTCTCTGTTTGCTTTCTTAACTGGAAATAAGGGTGTGTTACATGGTGAATTGGGAGATTCCACCAGTAATCCTTCCTTAAGTAAAGCTGCTATGATAGGTTTAATACCTGCTTCTGCATCTTTTCTTAAGGGGTACTGCCTTTTCTGTGGTCTAAAGGCTGATTTTGGCGTGATGGTAATTTGGCATCCTGCTGTACGAATAAGTCCTACATCTAATTTCCCTATTGACCAGAGGGTCTCTGGTATGTCTAATAAAGCTTTTTCTTCCTCTTCTAGTAAGAGTGTTTCTCAGCTGCCCTCACTTGACTGCAAGTGTACAGCTGGGTGTGTCTGTGTGCTTCAATTTAATTTCTGTCTATGTACTCCTTGTTCTGACAGTTCTAATTCTGTCTGCTTTTCCCATTTTGTGACTTTTTCTCCTAGGTCTGCCCATCTCACATCTTTGTCTTTAGTTAAACTAACATGTGGTAATCGATTTGATTTATAAAGTGCAAAGAACTCCTGGGGCAATGAACAGCTAACTACACTGTTCCCTTTCATGTCCCAGTACAGATTACACAATACTAATCTGTTCACACGGTTTTTAAACAATTTTTGCTCATATTCTTTGTCAGGTCCTGGTGTATTACAGTGCAACAGGTGTTGTACATCAATGCAAAGGGAGGGGAACTTACTGATAGCCACATTCACTAACTCTTCAGTTATTGCCCCAGGACCGGTCGTAACCACGTCCTGGCTATACCAATAAAATGTTTTACCCTCCGATTGCACTGCAAAAGTGTTCATTTGTCGTTGTGCTTCCATACCCTGCATGGTTGGAACTACTGCTATGCCAAATAGTTGTATAAGATCTCTGCCCAAAAGGTTCACTGGGCATTTTGCAGAAACAACAATTTTGCTTTTCTGGGTTAATCCTGAAACAGGATCTGTTATTGCAATATTATGGGAGAGAGGCTCCCGATACAGCTGTCCATTAGCTGCTTTCACCAAAATGTAATCATGTGACTCTGACTTCTCTGGTAGTTTGGAGGGGTGTACCAGGGTTCATGATGCCCCTGAATTGCACAGAAACTTGACTTCCCTCCCCTCTACCAGGAGTGTAACTTCTGGTTTCGTGTCTGCCAAATAGAGCTCCAAGCTCAACAAGGCTAAGTCTAATATTTCACTTTCTTTACTATCGGTAGCTTCCTGCACTTCCTCTATTTCTCCTGTGACATTCTCTGCTCTCTCTATCACATTCTCATTTGTCCTTTCTCCGTTATTCCCATCTAGTGATTTTTGACTGCCATATAGTCAGTCCTCACCTTCTTCATTCTTATCCTTCATTGCTGCCTTCTTATTTTTCTTGCAATCCTTTGCCATATGTCTCTTTTTACTGCATTTAAAACATTCACCCCTTTTCTTTCTCCCTTCAAAGTCCTCTGATCGCTGATCAGATTGTTTATTTCCCTGGGCATTCTTCTTGCCCTTCTTTCCGGACTGTACTAAATAAACTTCTCCGTCATCTACAGCGAATACTTGGGCTTTCTTTTTCTTTTTGTTATTAAAATCCCTTTTGGCATGCCTAGCATATTCAAGCAGTGACTGTAATCTGCTTGTACGATGGTCTACCATATGCTTCGTAATAAAACTACTTATGGGTGCAATACTGCCTTTTAAAAATGCATTCTTTAACTGCTCCTCATATGGGGAATCTTGTGTCTGGTCTTCAGTAGCCTGCATTCCACAATGGCTATTAAAACATTCTATTAATCTGGCATAATACCTATCAACAGTTTCACCTACTTGTTGGATGCATTGATTACTGCAAGTCCAGTCTGCCCTAGGTTTCCATTTTTCAGAAATTTGGTCTGTTAGACCCTTCACTCTGTTGTCTAACTCTGCGCTGTTATGTGGGAGGAGCTTAAGCGCAGCGTCATGGGGATTCCAGTTGCCACTGATCATGTGCCAATCTGGATCTACTATTTGTCTGACAACTTTTTCTGCGGATTTTTCTAGTTTACCATCAAATTCATATTTATTAACCCATTTTGTTTAGTATTTAACGTTATCGGCATGTCGTGACCGCATGTATTCTGCGTCTTCGGTTAACAGCGGATTCTGGGGTTGTTTTGTACATTTATTACCCATTTTGACCTAACCTTATGAATGTTACGTAACCCTTCCTGTTTTTTAACGTGGTACCACGAAGATTTTATAGTCCCTTCAGACTACCTGCCTACTTATTCTGCTTCCCTGATCTATGACAAGATAGCAATTTTTCTGTCCCTGGATTTACATAAAAAATCCTGACTGAACAACTACAATCAAGTCCCTGATCTAAAACAGAAAAAAGTCCCTGATCTATGACAAGATAGCAATTTTTCTGTCCCTGGATTTACATAAAAAATCCTGACTGAACAAATACAATCAAGTCCCTGATCTAAAACAGAAAAAAGTAGAATCCCCTTACCTGAGCCTCGGCAATTGATCACCCTGGTCCGATTGAAACCTGCTCGTCAGCCGCAGATCAGAAAGTGGCCGGCCTCTGTTTATACGACAATTCAGTCGGAGGTCTTTTCAAATAAGAAGAACCATTTCGGTAACTTCTTCTGTACGGATTTCAGCCACCAGGCCTGTCTGATCCAGGTCAACCAAGAGGCTTCCGGTCAAAGAAGGACCAACTTGTCAAAGGAAAAATCAAAGATCAATGCAGCCAAGGTTCAGTTAAGGTTCCTTTATTCTTGTACAAGGAGACAAAAATGCAGTTCAGAAGTTTGTCTGACATTATACAGGAAATACTTCATTATTATACTGTTTTGTAAGCCATTGCCCTCTAAGCTGATGTAATAAAACACAACTCTTACCATTGTTCTAAGACAGGTGTTTACTAAGTTTTTCTGCTGATATAGCAAGTATAAACTTCCCATGTGAAAATATCCTAAGATATCAACGTGGCCTCGCTAACTGCCGGTCTGTAACAATTCACTCATATTTCAGTGTTGCAATTAGTGATTCTTTCCTGCTTTGAGCATAAAGCATATTCTGATTTCAGCCTATAATCTTATCTACAGCTACAGTATGAATAAGGTTATTTGCTTAAGTCTAGTAACATTTCAGAATACTGTATTGTTCCTTTTCCTAACGTTAGCAAAATCATCTGTTTCTCAGTGTATGAACAAGGTCATTCACTGAGCTGACAAGAAGCAAAGTCAGAAAGTACATGCAATTATTTTCAAGCCTGTAACAGAATAAATGTGTTAACCCTTTTAGGCTTCTAATGCAGCAAGCATAATGCTAATACATATATGAATACATGTTTTACTATATATGTGAATACATATTTCTCTCACAACATTCTTCACCTCTGGCAGAAACCAGAGCAATAAAGGACATTTATGCATGCAAATTCTGGCCATTAGCTCTGGCCTTAAAACAATAGGCAGGATGCCCCACTCTAGACTCACTGGCTCCGAGTCCTAACATCACAGGGTCACAACATGCTTTACTTGGTCAGTAGAGTGCACTGTTTTACATTTTTTTTCGAGTTCCACATATAACACTATTTTTGCCATTTAAGACAGCAAGCCTGTGGTTTACATTAATATTTACAGATGACAGAATTATCTCCAAAATTCTATCTGGCTAGGCTGGCAGCCTTCATCTATCTTCACTCAATCTTCACACAATGTATCATAGGCCATGTTTACAACTGCTATATCGCACAGAGATAGGACTTAGACATTTTCTAGTTGCCCAGTCCCACAATAGAACTATTCTATGTAATATTTCAGAGAACAAACGTTATGTAACATTATGCAGAAATTACATTAGGAATCACTTCTATGGCCCAGTTTTATCATTTTTTTGAAATCCACGTATTTTATATTTATATTCAAAAATTCTTTTACAGAGAATATTATATCTATTAAAGTAACAGAAAATATCCTAAGAACTAAGCCAACATGGGAATGGAGAAAAGAGATGCTATTGATAGGGATGACTGCAATTAGGGATATAGACAATAAGCAAGAGGAGATGGAATTTACTGGAAAAAACTGGCAAAGGAACCAAGATATTGGGAGCTAATAACTAGAGAGAGAAAGATAATAGAAACGGAAGACGACAAGATATTTGGACTGCAGGTCAGAGATTGTCTTTGCTATCAAGGATTGATATCAGAGTATAAGCAAAGAGAATTAAATGGGAAGGGGTACTAAATGAAAGTCCAGCACTGGCACAGTTGTTAGTAGAATCTACAAAAGAAAATGCCATTAAAAAAGAATAATTAATAGAACATATAAAATATTGCATTTTTTGTATCTTTCGGCTTTTTCCCGGTTAGGGGTCGCCACAGCAGAACTCCGGTCCGCTAATGATTGGCAGTAAATTTTTACGTACTGGCTTGCCGGGCCTAACGCACAACCTTCAACGAAGGAACGCCCATTCACGCATGTCACCACACAGAAGACAATCTAACTGAGAATCGAACGGGCAACGTCTAACTGTAAGGCAACAACACTACAGCAGCACCACCACCGCGGTATATAAAATGTTGCATAAAAACTATAAAAATCAACCAGGAGAGTTTAAGAATTGGGAAGAGAGAATGAATAAGCAATTCACAAAAAAAAAAAAAAAACAATGGGAGGATGTATGTATGTCTCCCAATTATGCAAGAAAATCTACAAGGTTTAGGATTTTTGCTTGGAAATATTTACATAGATGTTTTTATACCCCAAGTAGACGCCAGAGAATTTTTCCTTAGGTAGATAGCAAATGTTGGAGGTGTGACAGAGAAGAAAGAGATAACTTGAACATATTTTATGGGACTGCATTGAGTTGGTGGACTTTAAGGATTCCGTGTGGGATGCACTGTCAGAGATGATGGATGGGCAGACTAATGTGATAAGGGAGATGATTTTTTTCAGAGCTATGATACAGAATCGGAATTGCCTAGACATGGTAAGGCCCTGCTGTGTCTAATTGTGTTGGCTGCCAAAAAACAGTTAGTAGAAAATGGAAATCAAAATCTAAACCAACTATACTAGAAGCAGTGAATATAGTAACAGAGATAAAATAACTAGAAATGAGATCTTTATTAAAGGGTAGGAGCAAACTACATAGGAAAACTGAAAGTGTGGAAACAATACACACAGGGGAGGAATGAGGTTTAAAAGAAGGCAGGTTATGAGCTATGTAACGTTTGACTGAAAATTATTTGGTAGATTATAAATGATTTATGATGTTTGCAACTGGGAGCGTGTCATTACAGCTTGTGATGTAAAATGCTTGCAACTAGGATTGTGTCTGTGTGGTTTGTTTTCATTTATATGTATGACTGTTTATGTTGTAAGTGATGGTTTAATGAAGATGTTTCTTGTTTAAAAAAACTGTGCAAGAACTGAATAATTTATGTAAGCTTGCTTAGGTTATATGATATAAAGCAATATATGTGAAGTATAATGTTTGTAAATGTGAACCTGTTAATACAGTTTGTTTACTTTTATATAAATGTAAATTTGCCTATGTCACAAGTGATAATTCAGTAAAGCTGTTTAATAAAATAAAATCATTTACAGAACCTGTCGTATCTGATACAGTGTCACAGGGAAGCTGTAGCATAATTTCTCACTCAGTGAGTGCAAGGCAGAAAACTAATCCTGGAAAGTACAGAAGTCCATTCCATCACATGCAAGTAACGCACACACATACATGCACATACATGTGCAAACACACATTCACACACATGCAATCACACATACACACACACACACACTCACACACACACACTCTCTCTCACACACACACACACACACACACACACACACACACACACACACACACACACACACACACACTGTTTAAAAGAGCAATGCAAATTTATTTGTTCCTTGTTATAAGTGTGCGCATCCATCTTTAATGTGAAAAGCTGAAACCCTAACAGAGATAGTGTTTCTTAGATTAAGCATGTAACATTAGGGAGTCATGCAGAGTCTGCTACGTAAATCTGTTCCCGGATGGTGAGGGTTAAAAACATTTTAACAACATTTATGTTATTTCCCCACCACACATAATTAAACAGTGAATCACAATGAGACAAAGTGCAAAAAGTGGCAAATCATGATATCTGCTTAAGTCTAAAAGTCTAAGATGAAAGATTATTGATAGGATTCCAAACATTCTTGCACTGCACCTCTCCAGGTTTTGCCGTAATTCCAGTGATAACAGTTTTCATTTTCCATGCATCAGATAATTTCTTATGTTTTTTTGGAGCAATGTATCAAACAGTGTTAATGTGACACATAGCTGTGAATTCTGACAGTGGCAATGCATATTAATATATTTTATACTAATGTGACATAGATTGGTTACTTTACATTTATTTGTTCAAATAAAATAGTGAATGTTTATGATGTTCAGCTGGCGTATATTATGTATCTATTGATTTATCTATCCATCTATCTATCTATCTATCTATCTATCTATCTATCTATCTATCTATCTATCTATCTATCTATCTGTCTACCTGTCTACCTGTCTACTTGTCTATCAGTCTTTGTACTTTTTTCTTTCTCTGTATGTGTTCACATGCATGTCTGCATGTGTGAATGTGTGTTTACGTGTGTCCATGCAATCATAATATAAACAAAACCAACATACACTACATAGTACACTAGATAGAATTTCAGTGTCACATTCACATGCATACCACATATGAACAGTGTTTGCTACAGCATCTTAGAAAACGTAGTGCTCATTATGTGCATGGAGAAGAAAGACAGTTTTCTTTTAATTACTCCAAAACATGAAGTAGTGTGATGTAAGTACTTTTTAGAATCCCAGTGATATCCCTTTACCCCTTAGTGTTTGGATAACAATTCACATTCCCTGGTCAACAGTTACATACTGAGGAGTTATTTATTTAGAGTGCTTCAATTAGTGTCCATCACAGTTAAGTAACATATTGGTTACAGAACATTAAGGGTTGCCTTAGAAAAATCGGCAGATGAGGTTTTGATGAAAGATCTAATCTGCAAAGGGTATTGCTTAAGGGATATGTAAACTCAGTACACTGTGAATCCGGAAGGTTGAGCTAAAGCTTGACTAGAAGCTACATGAGATTTCCTCTTGCTCACTTAACCTGGATAAACACTAATCAATTTTTCAGGCAGACAATGGCAGGCCAGTCGAGCTAAAAAGTCTTTCAGTTGTCATGCATAGATAAAGTGGTCAGGTTTCTTTCTCATTGCATAAATTGGCTTATATTTTCCCATCGGCTCAGAAACAGAAGAATGGGGCAAGCTACAATAGTTGCTTCAGGACTCCGTCATGTCATTGTCAGGCCAAATATACCTCCTACAAATGACAACCTTCCTGCACATGCAAGGAATTGATTACTATCAGGCATCACAAAGAGAATCATGAGTAACTATACTCTATCTGATGGCCTTATGTGTCTCATTAGGATACATTGTTAAGCACCAGCAGAGAATGTTGACTGTGCTAACTGCTGATCTGTTTCTTTTCACGGAGTTGTCAGGAAAAACTTTGTGTTGGGCTAATCCTGAAGAATTATATGGAAGCTTTGTAGCAGTTATCTGTGACTGTTGTGAGTCTGTTTATAATTAGCAAGTAACCTAGTATAATTATGAATCCATCATTTCAGTGTTATAAAATATTATCACAAAATTACATCATGTTGCATTGTCGTTTTAAAATTGTGTTGTACAACATTATATAAAACATTTTACTTTCTTTTACATGTTGCACTGTTATCTTTCATGACTTTGCATTGTTTTATAAAGTAGTAGTTAATTGTAAATTGTGTTTTTGTACTGGAGCTTTTCTCCCTAGGCTTCAACTGAAAAAATATCTTTTTAGGCTCATAAAGAAATGTCAGTAAATAAACAGACAAATAATGACAGCCTTTGATTTCATCCCATCACAATTGCAACCATTTGGTCACTGCACTTTATGATGAGGTATCTGTGGAATTTAATTATGCAAGCATTGCCAAAATTCATTTTACTCCGTCACTAGCCTCTTTCATTTAGTTTCAGCCAAACCGCAATTTCAAAAAGAAATGCAATAATACTCTAAAGAGATGAAATATTCTACATGTTCTTAGTTGGAGGTATCACAAATACTTTTCATTAGGAATCCAAACCAGAACTTTTCACCAAATCACTGTCAAGCATTTGAATCAAAGGGATGAATAATGGGTAAATAGCTTATATACTTGCTGATACTAAAGTACCATATTTAATGAAGGCTTTGGTTGTCAATGTGTGGGGAGTGTTATGAAATAGAATCAGTAGTGGGAGGAATATACTCAGCTTCCTCTGCCAGTCTTGAAATATGTAACTCATTTATTAGACAAAAGGATATGAATGAAGTTTTTGGTTTGGAAGAGTGTATATGTGCATTAATGTTGACTGAATTAATCAATTTATCCTTGCTGAGGGAAAAATAAGAGCATTGTTATGCTCCAATAATGTGGCACACAGACAAGAAAATGTAGTGGAAAATGAACTCAAAGTAAACTTATTTAAACAGCTGATCCAGTATATCCATTTCCATTGCTTTGCATGCAGTTTAGGAGATTTTTTTAACAAGAAGCATATTTATTAAATTATCAGTTATGACATAGGCAATCATGCATTTATATAAATGAAAACAAACCATTTTGACACAATGCCAGTTGCAAGTATTTTACATCACATGCAGTATTGACACAATTGTAGTTGCAAGCAACTTATAATGTATCTAGTCACTGTCAGTCAAACATTACATAGCTTATTCAAATCCTGCCTTCTTTTAAATCTCATTCCTCCCTGTATTTATTGTTCCCACAATTCCCATTTTTACTGTATAATTTTCTCCTACCTTTTTCTAAAGATCCCAATTCCAATAGCTTTATCTCTGTTACTATATTCACCACTTCTAGTACAGTTGGTTTAGATATAGTTCCATCTTCTAGTAATTGCTTTTCTGATGGAAAGACTTGCCCAACTTCTTTTAACTTGAAGGAAGGAAATTAATGTTAATGCTGACAATAGGAGGGGAGTGTTGTTAGTGAGAATACTTATTCAGCACACAGAGTGATAGTATTTCTTCTGATACTTTCTGTTTAAATGTATGAAAGGCTGTAGTGCCAGGAGAGGTGTTGCTGATGGACTGAGTAGCTAGTGACCTCCTAGTTGTACTTAATTGTAGTGGGCAGCGTTTTACTTTTGTTTTTGTTTTAACTTGAAGGAAGGGAATCCTGTTAATGCTAATGGGGGTGTTGTTTGTGAGCTTTCTTATTCAGCACCACAGTAAACATCAGTGAGCTTAGCATGTTGAGTGAGGGGAAGAGAGGTAATAGTACTTCAGGGTTCACTCCTATTGACTGTTCACTGATGTTATTATTTAAGCGTTTATTTGGTTCATTGTTTTCCTAGTCATTCATATCAGAGGCTTCCTGTTATAGATGAAATGGATAATTTCTGCTTTAGTTACTTATTGGACAGAGTGTTTCTAAAATGTTGCTTTGTATGTAGAATACATGGCACAAACTTAGAAGGTCAGAATATGCTCCACAAAAGAAGAAAAATCCACTGACTTGCAAGCTAGTAATGCAAACTTTTTATTCCATAAAGGGCTTTTCATCTGGCTGGATAGCTAGACTTCTTCAGATGCAATCAAAGATTCAAAACACAATATATAACATGAACATCAGTTAGCTGATCCGCCCTACTAATTAGAACAGCTGATCGACACCAACCAATGCATATACATACCCTCACAGCCTAAACCAAAATGCCTTAAACACACATACCATGAATTATATCTACTGCTAGTTAAATTAATTAAAACCTGCTAACATGTTTATTAATTTAAGTCATAGTTTATATATCTATAAATATTCTAAAAACATTCTAAAAACTTATAAAATACTTAATATACTATACGAAAAGTATAAAAGTCAGAAACCATAACTATAAATGAGTTTCTGACTTTAGTTATGTACATACTCAAAAAACATATAATTTAAACAGACTAAAACAGTTAAACTAATGATGCAGAATTCATACATCACTCCTACTGGGACAACTCTACTTAGTACAATAATATAATATAATATAATATAATATAATATAATATAATATAATATAATATAATATAATATACATAACATATAAAATTCATAAAATGATTGCTATGTAAAAGTAATATACATTTCTGCCCTAAAAGGTTTTTTAAAAACTACTTTAAAAATATATAGCTATAATTATCTTAAAATACTTTTAAGTTTTAAAATACATTTGATAGAATACATCTCATTAAGACCTGGATAGAGACATGCAAATGTATATAGTTGCCAAAACCATTCAATTTTTTCAAGTAACAATAGTACTGGGCCACCTCTAGCATCCAAGGTTACACACTCTATAGCTCCAAACATAAAACCATGATTGGGAAAAGAGTGAGTGTGTCTAGCTAAGGCATTGTCTAATTTGTTGTTTCTAATTCTATACAAATGTTCATATACTCCGTCCCTCAACCTTCTATCAGTCTTTCCGATATAGAAGGCAGGGCAGCTGTAACACTTAGCAAGATAGACCACACCTTTTGTATTACAATCAAACCTATTTTTAGTAGTATATCTAACCCCTCTGATAGATAAATTTGTCCCTACCTATATGTGTCTACAATATGGGCACATATGACATTTAAACATGCCCCCATGTTTTGTACTAAAATTAATAGGTTTATGAGTTTCTAATTGATTCTTCAAATTCCTACCTTTCTTAAAGATTACCTTAGGAAAATCATGTAGTTCTTTAACAGTAGGTAGGTCTGTTTTTATAAATTCCCAATTCTTCTGTATTATGTTTACAAAATCATAGCTATCCATATAAAATATGAGAATAAGACTACATGGGTCCACAGGTTTGCTTAGTAGCTCATCCAATCAAGTGCCCTCTTGGTCAATAACACTATCTAAACCTATATTGTAGGGTTTGGGGACTAAAATAGGTCTATAAATACCTAAAATTCTCTTTTTTATTACCTCTGTGCTTATTTCATCCAATAATGCATCCGGATAACCCCTCTTTTTAAACATTTCTACTAGTTTGTTACATTCCTCCAAAAAGTCCTGTTCATCTGAGACCATTCGGGCCGCCCTTACTAATTGTCTTTTTGCTACGGAATGTTTTTGAAATGATGGGTGGCAACTACTATATTGAAGGAATGTACTGGAATAAGTTTCCTTTCTAAATATACTTGCTTTCCAACATTTTATTATCCTGTCCTTTCTTAAGTCTATATCAAGGTAAGATATTATATCGCTGTTAAAACACTGAGTAAATTTCAAAAAGTCAATAGTGTTATTCAACTGGTTAACCAAGGACAAGGCTTAATTTTCGTTTCCTTTGAATAAAATAAATATATCATCCAGGAAGCGAGAATAAAAACTAATCTCTTCCATAATGTGGGTCACTCCAAAAATATGTTCATGTTCCCAAAATGCCATAACTAGGTTGGCAAAACTGCTACTACAGGGGGAGCCCATAGCAACCCCTATCTTTTGTAAAAAATATCTGTTGTTGAAAGTAATAAAGTTGTTGGGCAAAACAATGTCCAACAACTCTTCTATTAGTTTTACTTCTCTTTTGGGGGGGGGGCATCCTGTATAGCAGTATGCCTACCCATTCTATACCTTCATTGTGTGGGATGGAAGAATATAAGTCTCTCACATCAATAGTAAGGAAATTAAAATCATTCCTGTATTCTAAGTTGTTCAAGTTGGCCAAAAAGGTCCAGGAATCCTTACAAATTTGACTTTGTTTGGTTACATATTTTTTAAGCACATGGTCAATAAATTTTGAGCAAGAATAAGTAATGCTGGCTCTAGCATCCGCTAATGGTCTCATGGGGGGGTCAGTGATAGACTTGTGAATCTTTGGAACTCCAAAGATAGTATGTATTCTTGGTGCTGCTGTATCAAAAAAATAAGTGATTCCTACATCTATCCTTACTTCAATAAACAACTCATCAAAAATAGAACGAATTCTAGCATAAGCTATGTTTAGCTCATTTTTAGATACTTCAATGTATGTTTCACTAGCTAAAATGTCTTCCCTTTTCTTAATATATACATCCAAGTCTAGTATCCCTAGACCACCCCCTTTGTCCGGTTTCATTGTTCTCACTCAGGCTTGCTGAAGCTCAGATAAAGCTTCCTCTTCTTCTCTAGTTATGTTGAATTTCAAAGTATAACTTTTTTTATTATTATTATTATTTTTGTTTGAAGTTACTTGGCTAAAAAAATCTAATATACACACTTTTTCAAAAAAAGCTATAGTAGGTTGTAATTCAGGGCAGAAAATACTACATACATAAAATGGTGTTACTGTGTATTGCCCCTCCCAAAACAAAACTTTTAAATTAAGTTTTCTTGTAAACAGTTTGCAATCTATAATTAATTATGTTATGTTAGTTTTTACTGTGGGGACAAAAGTAGGTCCTTTTGCTAGCAAATCAGCCAGCACCAAATCCACTTTAAACTCAGAATAATTAAAAGTATTAAAGTCACCTTGTGTGTTACACACTACTGTGTGGTTTAATCCATTTAGTTCTGAAGTCTGACTTCCCAGTCCTTCACTCTCTATTGTTTTTGATGTGAACTGTAGAAAACTTTCGGAGCTCCCTGCCTCAGGTTGTAGCCTGAGGCAGGATGCTGAAAATTTTCTCCATTGTTTGGACCATGCTGTTGGCCAACAAAGTTAGACCTCCTTCTATAAGCTCCTCCACTGTTCGTGTTGTTATTGCTAGTGTTGTTATTAGAAGCATTGCTCTTCTTTTTAGTGGATACATATGTCCAACCTTCTTCACTCCGATCCGATCCTTGAACATGTAGAGCCGTTTGGTTCACACCTGCTGCTGCAGTAGATTCCTGAATGCCCAATTTTTTCTGTGTACTAGATTGTGACAATGGAGGTGCAGGGTAGGCAAAACCTTTTGCATACGCTTCTCTGTCCCGGTTTAATTTTTTAAGCTTTGTGCTTTTTAGCTTCTCTATATGCTGGTCATTACTCGTGAATGACCTTTCATAGTCATATTTGTATCTATGAAAGTCACCATCCTTCTTAATTTCTTCATCTATAACAGAAGCTTCATGTAGTAAACCATCCACCATAATTTGGTAATGTTTACTAATTAACCCTAAAAGTTCAATGCCATGGTTTTTAAACATTTTAATCAGGTCTTTGTGAAAATTTGAACTGCCTGTACGGCCAGTGGGTTATTGCCAAACACAGAGACCCTTAGGTACTATACCCTCACTGACACATTCTTTGAAATAGGCAAGTTCTAACTGAAGATTTTTATATTTAAGCAATTTTTCATCCAACTGCTTTAGTTTGTCAGTGATATTCTCTGTTCTCATGTTTTCTGCGGCCGGATCACACATAGTTCCATTAGTAGAAGTTTGCTGTAATGACGGTAACCGTTCTAACCAAGAGTTCAAACTAGTGAATGGGGATTCCATAAGTCGCAATGGTTCTTGTACTAAAATGTTATCACGGTGAATGTCATTAAAATTCCCTGAAGGTGTAGCATGAATAGTCAAATTTAAAAGAGGATCCACACTTACTGTAGGCAGTTGGCTAATTGAATTCGGCTGTGAGGCAGGTGTACTTCCAAGTAGTGGTAATGGTGACTTCTCAGATAACGAGTCGACTCTAGCAGTTAAAACATCTATCTGCTTAGACAGCTTCAAGACTAGAGAAGTCAAAGTTGTAATTTCCTACCCTGCCGGTGCAGTAGGCAAAACATTCACAGACACATCCATTTCAAAGATGAACCAGGAAAAAAAACAACAACAAACCAACTAATGCTCCACAAAAGAAGAATAAATCCACGAACTTGCAAGCTAGTAATGCAAACTTTTTATTCCATAAAGCACTTTTTGTCTGGCTGGATAGCTAGACTTTTTCAGTTGCAATTAAATATTCAAAACACAGTCAGCTGATCCACCCTACTAATTAGAACAGCTGATCAACACCAACCTATGCATATACATACCCTCACAGACTAAACCAAAATGCCTTAAACACATATACCATGAATTATATCTACTTCTAGTTAAATTAATTAAAACCTACTAACATGTTTATTAATTTAAGTCATAGTTTATATATCTATAAATATTCTAAAAACATTCTAAAAACGTATAAAATACTTAATATACTATACGAAAAGTATAAAAGTCAGAAACCATACCTATAAATGAGTTTCTGACTTTAATTATGTACATACTCAAAAAACATATAATTTAAACAGACTAAAACAGGTAACTAATGATGCAAAACTCATACATCACCCCTACTGGGACAACTCTACTTAGTACAATAATATAATATAATATACATATATAAATATATATATATATATATATATATATATATGTTATATATTTTATATTTTATATATTAAATTTTATATTTTATATGTTATGTATATTATATTATATTATTGTACTAAGTAGGGTTGTCCCAGTAGGGGTGATGTATGAGTTTTGCATCATTAGTTTAACTGTTTTAGTCTGTTTAAATTATATGGTTTTTGAGTATGTACATAATTAAAGTCAGAAACACGTTTATAGGTATGGTTTCTGACTTTTATACTTTTTGTATAGTATATTAAGTATTTTATACGTTTTTAGAATGTTTTTAGAATATTTATAGATATATAAACTATCCCCCGGATTCACAAATCCTCCGTGTAAGACTTAATAAGTCTTACTCGGAGGCTGCAGTTGAACTGTATGACGTCAGCGTTCCATGAATATGTATGAGGGCATGCTGACTCAACCGTAAGTCTTACCTGGACTGTGTAAGAAAGCAGGGGGCGTGTCCGACTGCTGAGCAGTCTAAATGTCCACGCCCCTGCAAGTGTTCAAAATAAAAGCAAATAAACAAGAGCGAGTCCACACAAATGTCCCTGCACCTAACACCTCACTGTCTGATATTGTAAACCCCCATCATAGTTCTAAAACGCATAACATAATTTTTTTTTAAATTCCCAAAATAGCTTCCCGTATTTGCTCATGTGTGTGCGGGTAGGGTTACCACCTTTCCCATGTTGCGAGGGACAGTCCCTCTTTGGGCAGTTGTGTCCTGCAAAAAATGTGAAAAAATGGCAAATGTCCTGAGATTTTAGGACAAAATTATTTTCTATATTTTATGTAATAGTTGCATTAAACAGTTTTCTGTATCTTAAACACCTACATGTTATAAGAAACAGAATAAGGAACTAAAATACTACAAGAATAAACTTTTATTCAGGCAAAACACTGAAGTTCTGCCCTTTGTACTAGCTGTGGGTGTGTTTTGCCCTGCAAAATCTGATGTTTGTAGCACAAATGTCCCACTTTGGGCATTTGGAAAGGTGGCAACCCTATGTGTGGGTGTGCCCATTGCTTAGCTACAGTTAGCAATTCTGACATGGAAGAGCATAAGAAAGATTGTTTATGCAAATCACATGCAATAGTGTAGTGGTAGAGCATTCGCACAAAGAAAAGGCATTCATGGTTCGAGTCCCACCATTCCCTTTCGTATTTGTTTTTTAAATCAGTATATGGAATAATACCTGACATATACGTTTAAACATAACTAAAAAGCAGTGAAATGGCCAATGTATCAGTGAACAAAATAAATATATTAAAGGATCCCATTATAAAATTGCCTGCAGTTAAGCAGCGCTTCACCCAGCCCAATAGAGTTGCCCATAGTTTAACAGAGCTTTACTCAGCGCAATGTGTTTGTGCGGACGTGCGCGCCGCACCAACCAGGCCACTGTAGGACACCGAGGAGCAGCGTAGAGCAAAGTTGCTTAAATGCAGCCACACCCCTTAGCCTGTCTGGGCAGTATGAAAATAAAGAGAATGACATGGTTCAAACCCAGGACTCTGTGCATCAGAAGCACAGTACAGAACCACTAAGCCATGACAGCATAGGGGAACCAGCAACGGTTAACATTCATATTCTTTCAAATGGTAGTTTAACCATTACTAAGCAGGTATGCAGTCAGCCGAGAATTTTACAAAATGGCCAATCACAAAAAAGTGCCGGAAATGTGGCATATTTAAGTCCCACAGGTGGGAATACACACCATAACTGATTGTAGCTCACATCTGCAGTTAGAATGTCTGGTGTCGGAAAGGGAACAAGCTTCCGAGCACAACGTTGGGGCATCGAGGAGATGAAATACATGGTTTGGCTCCTTGTTCACCATCATGAGTCAAGACTCATGCAGGGCCAGTTCCAAGGGACGGAGTACAAGGCAGAGGCTTGGAACTGGTTAGCTCGTGACCTCACCAGTGCCACAGGCATTCCTCGGACTGGTGAGCCGGTCCGTCACCACCATGCAGACCTGAAGAGATGAAAGCAGGACCACTTGAACCAATGGATACAGCAGGCCCGTGGGACGCGGGATGCCCCACAACTGAGTAAGTAGCTATGGAATGCAGTATGTAAGAATTGATAATGGAGTATGTATAATGGATAGGTATATCTCAATATCCCCTTCATTTACTTTAGAGCTGCAGGTGTCCGTGCTGCGAATCAGCAAGCCTATGCTGATAGGCTGCTAAGGCTGCGCCACCAGGTAGGTTAGTGATTATTCTGCATGTATTGTTATATAAAATATGGGAGAGAGCATGAAAGAAAGTGTTGTAGTCCAATAATACAGCCATAAAATTGCCTGAATAAGTCCTCTGCATGTACTGTCAGATAAAAATGTCAGAGAGGCAGAAAAAGAGTGTAGTAACCCATTAAGAAAGGTAACATATGTCTGGAATAATATCTCTGCAGGCACTGTCATATAAAATAAGTGAGTGAGCCTGAAAAAAGAGTGTTCTAACCCATTAATAAAGGTATAATATGTTTTGAACATGTCTGCCATATACACCGTTAAAACAAATAAAGGAGTGAGCCTGTGGAAAAGTGTGTAATGTCATTAATAAAGGTCTAAAACCCGGAGTGTGTCTGTGTCACAGAGTTTGAAATGTTGTTGTACCCTTGAATTATACAAACAGTACAGTTTGAAAAGGTGCTGGCAACCCAGAGTTGTGCAGTCCCATATAAAGTGGGTGATGGAAATGCTAGTAGCTGTGAAACATATATACAGTCCACAACAGTCAGTTACTGGCTGGCATGAATAAATAAATCTGGCACACGTGTAGCATGTTATTTTACCCCAGAAATGTGAGTGTGTGTCAAGAAATGCTGGGGTCTGTACAAATCAAAGTGAAAATGTCATGTGAAAACATCCCAGATATGTAGATATAGAAATATAAATGCAATCAAGAAATATGTAGCAGTAACATCTGCATCCTGGACAGTTAGTATGTCAGATATAGGTCAGGCATATACTGAACTAGCCAAACCCATTACACAACCTAATATATGGTGGCAAGTGTAATAATACATGTAGGGGATATACACTTGCAGTCACTAGGAATGTAGTGTAGACGAAAAGGTAATTATAAGATGTTAACCTAGGTTTTTTCTACACCCTACTGTATGTGCATAAACCATGCAATTCCACACCTCAATGGGTATGTGTAATCTTAAATATTTGTTGGGACATATGTCCTACTGTTCTTTAAATATTTGCATTCATGTTGATGCATGTGCCCTGTTTAAACACCACAATCATGGTGGCCTGTTGCTATCAAACATCCCTGCATGCTGTTTGAATATCCACTGTGGTTCAATATATGCATGTGTTATGCTTGCTGTTCAACTGTTGTAACCTTGGTGTGTTGGGTTAATGGGAATATTATTGCATGCTGTTACAACTAATCTGGAATGCTGTTTTGCTTATGTTGTAATTAAACACACCTAATCACAGAATGTATGGGAAGGCCGGTCCCAGCGGACCCACCTGTCCCTCCTCAGCTGGCGAGTGCACCTGGCACCAGCAGGTCCGGTGTCCAGCCCGGGCTCCCCTCCTCCATTGGTCCTGTGCCACCTTCGGGTGGAAGTGCTGCAGGGGATGGGGCTCATCCCCACCGTGTAAGTGTGGGCGGAGAAGGGCCACCTGTCACCCTTTGAAGGGTCTGGGTTGTGGTGCATAGGGAGATCCAGTGTTCAGTCGCTGATCCCCTATGCCAGCTCGAGGTGAAAGTGGCACGTCTCACGGATGAGCCTGCCTGTCCTATGCAGCCCCCAGCACAGCCACCCTCAGGGCTATGAAGGTTCAGTGGTGACTGCCCATGGGTGGGGATCTCAGTTCAACTGTTACCATCTGTGGGTTCATGGGCTTGCGATTTCCAAACATCCGACCCCGTCAATTGTGTTCACCCACCCCATGTGTCATACACCAATCCTGTATGCGTCTTGTCTGTCTTGTCTGTTTACCTTCCCAACCTACCTCCCCGGACATACCTACTTCCTCTACCTCACTTCCCACTCTCACCTGAAACAAAAAAAAAGTGCAATCTGTACCCACAAAAAAATTACGCCCCATACATAGCTGCCCATTTCTCACACATGTCCATTGGACGTGTAAGCTGATAATTATAATTGGCAGTACAACATACTTTGTTGTCCTCACCCCTCTCCCAGGGGTGGAAGGTTTCAAATTTCACTCCAAATTCATTGCATATGCACATCTGTTGCTGTTAAATAAATGGGCAGCTATGGACCTTCCCTACACCCGTCCTGCACATCCCGAGCTTGTTTACCTACTGTCTGTCCCTCTTTGTGCCCCCTTTTGCACCACTTTCCTATCTCCCCATTTTCTTTTCTTTAAAAGAAATTTGCACGGGATTAGCAGGAGTAAGCACTTTTAAGCAGTAGTAAGTGGGATTAAGAGAGTGTGCGCATGTGTACGCTTAGCTAAGCGTCACTAAGCATCGCGCAATCCCACACAATCCCGCTTACAACTACTTAAAAGTGCCTTAGTCACTCTATGGCAGGGCCCTTGTTCTGCTGAGCAGCAAAAGAAAAAAAAACACTGCCAGTCTCGAACCCCGACTGCATGAATTACCACTAAGCTACAGCAGATATACAAATAACTTGGTTCTGAAATAAATATATCATGCATTACAATGAGGGAATGTAAATAGAAATTAGGAATGGTATAACACAAATCCTTTTCTGTGGGTCTTTACCAGCAGTGGTTGTGGAATTGCATGACATGACTGTGAAAGGACAGCCTGCAATCCTAGCAGGGAATAATGTTACAGTAGCACCTTACAAACACCACACAGTATCAGACCAGGATAAATACTGGCCACAGGAATACAGTGCAATAACCACATTTGTATGGCAGTTAATTGTGTAGGTGAGAAAAAAGTACATACTCCCATGTATCCTGTGTTAGCATTTGGAGGGGTGTGTACATGTCTACACTGAGATATGTGTACTGGAAGCAGCAACATTCAGGTTTGAGTACAACATGCATATAACTGGCTACAACCCTAGCATCAGATAAGAGACATATATCAACCTTCAGACTGACACAACGGTGTCCAGAGCAAACAAGCATGGGCCCCACCTTGGAAATCTGAAAGGGCTATGCCTACCTAACCAAGCATTTTATAGCAGTGGACTGCAATCACAGTGAGTAATGCAATCACCAAACAGCAAGTTGCATGCAATTACTGAATGGTGGGCAGCAATTGGTGCAGAGGCTGTCACATGCACAAGTGCAGATACCTAGAAAAGCAGGCTGCACTTGCAGTCCACACATGCAATTATATCATTGCAGGTGCTGAGAGAGAGAGAGAGACACGGACACAGACACAGACTGAGACAGAGACAGAACACAGTGAGAAACTGAGACAGAAAGTTAAATAGAGGGAGAAAACCCAAAATAAACCACCAATAAAAAAAAAAACTACAAAACCGTAACACACAGAGCAGGGAAATACAAAGGTAAGGTATGTAACTCACATGTATGTGTTGGTATGTTGTAGATGTTCCTGAAGAGTATCCTACACACTGCAAATCATCCATGTGTGGCAGCAGTATGTATCTATCTGTATCTGCACATGTGCATAGGGCAAGGGACATACTGCAACTGTTAGTGAAGGGTGAACAGATATCTATCAGTGAAGGTTGATATGTGCATATATCCATGTAGGTCGTAGTGTGTGGCTTAGAAAACAGCATGCAGTGTGCAGGAGCGGCCTTAGGTCAACTGGTGCCCTAGTGAAAAGGGCTCTACGGCACCCCCTACCACACTACTTGGTGCCCCCATCCTTGTCTTACTACACCACATAAATAGTGAAAAAGCACCCCTGCTAGAGCGGTGCCCTAGGTGGCTGCCCAGTTGGCCTATGCCTAAGGCCAGCTATGGTAGTGTTGATATATGTCATGTGGTGGTTAAATGCTGTGGGACAGATTTGTCAGATCTGCTGTGTTACAGCCAGTGAGGCCTGCTAATGCTACAAGGGCTGAGGACACCCACATGCATTCTGCACAACACTGTGCAATTTAATCACATACCTCCCTGGACTACATGAAAAGAGACATAGAGGAGCTCTCTGAGCATGTGGCCTAGGCCGGTATGACCCTGACCTTGAGTAGCATCTTACCCTCGCCAAGAATGATGCCACAATATGAAGACAAGATGATCAGTTTCAACAATTGGCTTAAGTATTGGTGTCATTCAAAGGGGATCCAATGCCTGTCAGCCTGGGATGACATGCTCGACAAGCCACGATGCTTCACTAGGGACGGCTTGCACCTGTCACCCCTGGGCTTTCGGATATTGGCAAAGGCTCTTGCTACCCCCATAGTGCCTTTTTTAGGCATGGCTCAAAAGGCAAACCCACCTCCATAGGTATCACAAGGGATAAGAAACTAAGAGTAATGCTACTCAACGCCAGAAGTCTAAACCTCAAGATGCATGCACTCGAAACTATCCTTAGCATGGAGAACATCGATATCTGTGCAGTAACAGAAACCTGGTTCAAGGCTCCCGAGAGCACCCCGGCACTACCAGGTTATACCTCATACCATGCTTTTCGGCCCCAAAACTTGGACCGACCCACAAAAGGAGGGGGTGTATCAATATTCGTCAAAGATACCCACACCTCCAGGTTGGTGGCACAGCACGAATCATCAGAGACTATCCATGTGCAACTAACAGTGGGTAAAACTGCCTTCCAGTTTATAGCCTGCTACAGACCACCCTCCCTAACCCAGGAACCCCACTCGGCCTTCATGAGAACACTGGAAAATATGAAGGTCTCTCCAAACACCATTATATTGGGCGACTTCAACTACCCAAACATAGACTGGGAGCATTACTCTAGCTCCAACACCCTAGCCCAAAGGTTCCTAGAATTTATAAACTCAAATGCTATGGAACAACCTGTTACCACTCCCACAAGAGGGGAAAACATACTGGACCTGATCATCACCAACATGGAGACTCTATGCTCCAGACCAGAAGTGTATCCCTCACTGGTAAGATCAGACCATAAACTAATCTCACTGGATATTCACATCCCAACCCCACCCCCTGCCCAGAAAACCACAGTGAAAAACTTCTCTAAAGCAAATTTCACACTCCTCAAAACCGAGGTGGAATCCTTCAAAGCCCCCGGGCCTGTGGAAAATACGGCCCAGACCGCAGAATCCTTTGTAACCGCATTCTATGAACACCTTCAGGAATGCATGGATCATGCGATCCCAAATAAAACCAAGACCCAATCCTCCAAAGGCAGACGTCCTGCCTGGTGGACCCCAACCATAAACAAACTATACAATAGAAGAGGGAAGCTACTAAATGATAGAGCAAAATTCCAAAAAGGGAAGGCATCTCTGATCAGTATTAGCAAAAAACTACGGGCACTCATAAAATCATCTAAGGCCAGCTTCGAGAGAAAAATTGCAGAGGACACTAAGGATAATCACAAGGCTTTCTTTAGTTATGTTAGGAACCTGGGTGGTAATTCCCAGATATGCTCAGAATTAGTCCAAAATGACAAAAAATACACCGAACCCACAGACATTGCCAACATCCTAGCTGACAGGTTCAGCGCAAACTTCTCCCCCCCCCTCTCCAAAAGGGCAAATATCTATCCCAGCAGAGTGCTGCCCCCCTGACATCTCAGATGCTCAGGTAAGAGCCGCCCTCTCCAAAGCAAAAAACACAGCATCAATGGGACCAGACCGTGTCCCAGGCTGTGTCCTACATGAACTCCAAGAAGAGCTAAACCCAAACATAAAACTACTGTTCAATCTAAGCCTTACTACAGGATATGTACCCAAAGAGTGGCATACAGCAACTGTGGTCCCTCTCCACAAAGGTGTTGCCTCAATGGATCCTGGAAACTATCGCCCCATAAGCCTGACTAGCTTGGTCTGCAAAGCTATGGAAAGGATCATCATGGACCTCATAAATAAAGATATTGGGGACCTACAGACACTGGATCCTACCCAGTTCGGCTTTGTTAAGGGCAGATCCTGCCTCTTAAACCTGGTTGATTTCTTTGAAACAGTCACCAAGGCCATTGACGAGGGGAAGGTGGCCCACACAGCCTACCTGGACCTCGCAAAAGCCTTTGATACAATACCCCACTCAGGCATTATAGATAAGCTCACCAGCTTAAATATAAACCCTATGTCACTAGATGGGTTGCAAACTGGCTCAAGGACAGAACCTACATGGTTAGAATTGCTGGAGCCATGTCAGACTCCAAACCAGTTACAAGTGGCATCCCACAAGGCTCAGTCCTGGGACCTCTCTTGTTCGGTATATATTTCTCAGAGGTACAGGCCAACACGGAAGGACTGTGGCTGACCAAGTTCACAGATGACTGCAAACTGGGTGCCATAATCGACTCTCCAGCCGACACAAACATCCTCCAAAAGGGCCTCATAGAAACAGACAACTGGTGCCAGAGCCATGGCCTCAAGCTAAACACCAAAAAGTGTACAGTCATCCCCTTTGGCAAAACAAAGTGCCCACAAATTACCACATAGGTGGTAATCCATTAAGTACAGAAGAAGTAATTAGGGACCTGGGGACCCAAGTTGATAGCTATCTCTCATTTGACAACCACGTGGCCAAAGTGGTTAGAGAAACATTTTATATAGCCCACCTAATCATGAAGGGATTCACATCTAGATCAGTGGAGGTCATCGTGCCTCTTTACTCATCCCTCATCAGGCCCATAATTGAGTACAATACCCCTTTTGGGATGCACCTTACCAGACACCTGCAGCAACTGGAAAGACCCCAAAAGCACCTCACCAATAGGATCAAAGGGCTCAAACAGATGCCATATGCTGCCTGGTTAAAGAAACTCCAGCTCTATTTAGTGGCATACCGCCTGTTCAGGGGCGATCTGTGCCTGATGTATAAAGCCATGTCCAACCCGGAATTAATGGACATGCTGCACCTCAGAAAATCCAAATCCCATCGAGCTACATGCTCGAGAGACTTGAACCTCAGCACTGAAATAAATAGGACATGCTGGAGGGACAGATTCATAACCCAGAGGCTCCCTTCACTCTGGAATAAAATATCAGTCCAGGTTAGGCAGAGTCCCTCATTGACTCTCTTGAAGAGGAATCTTGATGAGTGGATGGGAGATCATAGGTTTACCCCGGGTATCACTTCTGTGTCACTGTTAGACAGAGGCACAGTATACTAACCTCAAAAAAGGGCATAGCAAAATTAATTTAAAATGGGTGTCGAAAGCCAAACACATTCTGGCTAGGCTTATAAATGCCCTAGGGCAGATAGCCTAATATGAACCTATGAACCTATGAACCTATGAACCTGTACATCCCACAAATGTCGCATAAGTGATATCCCCACCATGAAAGGTGGACTATACATCTGCCTATATGTACATCCATGTGTACAGCAATGGATGTGTACATGTATGTGTATAGATATGCATATATATAATATATATATATATATATATATATATATATATATATATATATATATTATATACATATAGAGTGAGAGAGAGAGAGACAGAGAGACAAGGGGTCATATGTACCACAACAGGTGTGTGGTGACCAAGGCATGGACTGTAGACAAGTGTTGATACTGCAGTGCCATTCCACTTTCCCAAAACAGTGTACCCATTAACTACCACATAGGTAGAGATCTACCTAACAGTGAAGGTGTGATAAGGGAACATGGGACACAGGTGGACAGTAGCCTCCACTTTGATGAAGACAGTGCCACACTACACCTGTAATCTGTCTGTGTGGTATGAGTCATGACAACAGGTGTGTCATCTATGGAAGTATAGGGTAGAGTTCCCCTCTACACATCACAATGCCCTGTGTGGTATGTACATCACATGACAACTACACCGGGTAAACAGGCCACAGACAGACCTCCCAGAGGGTAATACTGGCCGCAAACAGATGCCCTATGCAGACTGACTCACAAAACCACAACTACACTGTATTGCATACTGACCAGACAGATGTGACCTCTGCCAGAAATACAGAGGTATGTCACACCCATAGCTGGGTGACAACCACCATGGCAACATACCGGGATACACACTCTAGGGCCGTAAACCTTGTCAGCTCACTAAACGGAACATGCTGGAGGGATAGGTTCCCATCTCAGAGATATGCCATACACCGGAATAGACCACATAGCAATAGCAAACAAGGCTCCTCCTTAGCAGTTGTTATAAATACCCCTGATGATTGTGTGGGAGATTAGTAATACACCCCAGGAAACACCTCTGTGGTTCAGGTTGGCAGGGGCAAGTGAAATCAAAGTACATGTGTGTCAAAGGCCAGGGTAGCATATGGCTAGGTTGCCGTAGGCCCTAGGACCAATAGCATATTACCTACCTATGACACTATGCACTCTCATATGTACTTAATGCAATAGCTGCTATGTGAGGTTGAATAAGTGTAACGCTGAATGTGTGCAAGGTCTGTAAAGGTGTGATAGCTTAGTGTGATGTTGTATCTGACATGGTAGTGCCTATCCTAGCTGTGAGGACAGCAACTGATGTGTAATGTACTGTTAGGCAGACATAGTAGTACGGCATATGATGTGACGTAGTTCTCCGTTGATGAATGTGGTGTCTCGTTGTATGCTAAAGCAATACATGTATGCTTAGTGAGTGGTACTGCTGGTGAATCCATCACCAATATGAACTGTAGTACTACCTGAAGCTGTAGGCCTAAACAGCACAGTATGGTGTTTGTTCACATTGCTTGGAAACACTGTCATGTGTGTTTCCTGTAGTCTCCACAGAGGACAGAATGCAGGCATAAGGGTGTGTAAGTAGTGGCACACAGTACCGTATGGTACACAGGTAATGCTCATCTGTGTTGGCATACAGTGGTGCGTTGTATGTTTGCCTGATGTGTGTGTGATTATGCCTGTACAATGGCTGCAATCATATGTGTGTTACAGGGTAAACGTGTGTATCCAGCAACATATATAGTCTGTTACAGCAGTATGCCACCTATAGTAACAACTGGACACATCTGTTAGGCAGGGCTATGGCATCAATGACTAGGGTGGTTGATTGGTACTAATGTACCTGTACTTTACATCCATTGCAATGGATGACATCTCTGTTGATGCATTGGTGTGATATACACCCCTGTCTTGAGGTTGTGCAATGTGTCACAGACAGTGTGTTTGGTACTGTTGTATAGTGGTGTGATATATAGAATCTGCCAGGCAGTGTTAGTTAGTTGTGGCCTGAGAACCAATAAGTGGTATTGAGAGTGTGTAACCTCAAACAGACAATAGGATGGTATATATGTCAGTAAAGTGATATCTGTGGGTAAAGATGTAAAGTGTGCCACAGGACACTCTCACACATATTGTTCATATCTTTTTCAGCCAGATGGCCCACCAACACAACCCAGTGTACACAGCGGATGAGGAAGTGGTGATACTCGACAGCCTATTGCAGCGGTACACAATGCTCGTCTCCAGAAGCAGCCAGCACCAGCAGGAGCGGACTGCACTGTGGCAGGAACTTGTTCGTCGGGTAAATGACATAGGCATGCATAACCAGACATATGAGCAGGTACGCCATCACTGCAGTGATTTAATTAGACAAGTCTGGCGGCGTGCGTCTGATATCCAAAGACAGCAGCTTGCCACAGGTGGTGGGCTGGCCATTCACTCCCCCCTCACCAGAGCAGAGGAGCTGCTCCTAAGCGTGGTGGCTCCTGGACAATAGCTACATCAACCTCTGACATGTGTTGTAATGGAGGCCGGAGCCACCCAACACATCCACCTGGAGCAAGCAGGTAACATGCCCTATCTGTAGACTACAGTTAACTGTATTGTTAGATTATGTGTATGTGAGATGTGTGCTGTGTGTTTAGCAGTTCCGCTGCCTAGTGTTGTGCAGTACAGATAGTTTAAATAATATCCCTATACCTGTCACTGTTGACTATTGTTGTATTGCAGTTTACCATACCCATTTTAGCAATGCCACAGTTGTGGCCACTGACGAACCCTCTCATATTCTTGTAGGTCCCTCTGGTGTGACGGCAGGGCAGCCAATCCATACTGGTGAGTGTGTTATACCTGCAATGTTGGTAATGAAATATGCATGTCATAGGTGTGGTGTAGGCCATGTACACGTAACACACCTATGCATAATGCATGCCATGCATGCTTGCTGTGAGACGTTGCACAGCTCAGTAATGTCAGTAGCTGCCGCAATGGCATGCAATACACAGAGCATGACACACAGTTGTGGCAACCCTGTACTGCACATTGGATAGGCATAGTTGCCACACCTGTACACAACATAAGACATTTATCACATACAGTACACAAAGTCATGCTACATATGGCGTAACCACACACCTGGTGTAAGGTCACACTTCAGTGTCCCACATGTCATCCACACACATGATGTACCTCAGGGGTAGAGGCCTATCATGGGTCTGGGCAACACTCTTCAACACATAACACAGTCATGTTAGGCAATGCTCCCTACTGGGCACCTCATACACCCATGTACAAAGTGGCTGTGTAATAGTGAATGTATCCATGGCACTGCAGTTCAGTTACAGCATGCTAGGCAGTGGTCTGTCACACAGTAGTAGCTGTGAGTGACCACGAGATGCATGATGATGATGATGGCACATGGTACTACACCCCATCCAGTTACAGTGACCACAGTACTACATGTAGCAGTCTTTGCTGTGCACCTCATCGTTCTGTGTGTGCAAACATATGCACCTATACACACCATGCATAGTATGTTGTGTGTGTGCTTACATATGCTAGTATACACATTTTGCACATCAGTCGCCATCTGTACAAAGAGTCACATATATGTCCTGGAATGCTATTGGGTGTATAGGTCACATGACACACATTGGGTATGTGTGGTGTTTAATATTGCAGTTGTGTATCATGCCATGTCATGGCTGGCACTGACATATCTGCAATATGTCCCATACTCACCATAACCACTGTACAATGTCCATGTCGTGTATTGGGATTCTTTCACATCTACATGCACCACTCATCCCATGTCTGTACATTGCATGCATTTGCTACACCTGTCCCCACTATTATGTGCTATGGACACAGACACTGTCATCAGACATGGCAATCTATGTGTCACACAGTTAACACATGCAGCCGTGGTATGTATACCATTGAGTGATGGTGCACATGACATTTCAAAGCAGATAATACTTGCACAGCAATGTTGTGTCCATGTACACATTGTGTTCCAGGGTGTAGCCAATCACTGAACAACTACACACATGCATCAAAGCCATGTATAATGTAATTAGATAGGGCTGTCTACACTTGCACTGCATGGTGTTTAGCAACACATGGTCTGCATGCTGACACTTGTGTGGTGACTGTTTGCCTTGTGATACTGTCACCCACCATCACCCACTATTGTGTATGTGTTGGATTGCTGGTGTGTGTGTGTGTGTGTGTGTGTGTGTGTGTGTGTGTGTGTGTGTGTGTGTGTGTGCTGTGGTGAGCAGTGTATTTCTGTGCATGTGTGCATGTGATCATGTGTTCATGTGTGCATGTGTTCATGTGTTCATGCGTGCATGTGTTCATTGTGCATGTGTTCATGTGTTCATGTGTGCATGTGTGCATGTGTGCATGTGTGCATGTGTTCATGTGTGCATGTGTGCATGTGTTCATGTGTGTATGTGTTCGTGTGTGCACGTGTGCTGACATCATGTACAGATTGTAAAGTGTGTTTCCTGTCTTCCTTCCACAGGTGCTGAATTAGGGGTGGCTGAATGCAGCAGGGAACCTGATGTCACCGCCACTAATAGTGGAGATGATGAGATATGTATTGTGGCACTGGAAGGTCTTACAGGGTCTGTTGTTGGTCCACCAATTGACAGTACACAGCTGTCAACCCCATCTATGCGCACACTCATACTGCCAATACATCCCTCATCACCAATGGCCGTAGCTGAGGGACAGCAAACAGTTGGCATTGACCAGGAGAGTGTGGTACCTATGGCATGTGCATCCCCTCACAGCAGCCATAGCTGGATTACCGGAACGGTACCACATAGGCGGATGTCCAGGGGTTCTTGGGGGAGCACCACTGGTCGTTTTGCCCCTAGCAGACGTGCCCCTGGAGGTATTACAACCTCCAGTATGTTCTGGGCTGTAATGCAGGCACAGGCATGTATGGAACGGTACACCCGACAGGGCCCGAAACAAGGCCCACCTGAAAAAAAAACGGGCATTCTGTACCCACAAAAAAATTACGCCCCATACATAGCTGCCCATTTCGCAAAAATGTCCATTGGGCGTGTAAACTGATAATTATAATTGGCAGTACAACATACTTTGTTGCCCTCACCCCTCTCCCAGGGGTGGAAGGTTTCAAATTTCCTTCCAAACTCATTGCATATGCACATCTGTTGCTGTTAAATAAATGGGCAGCTATGGACCTTCCCTACACCCGTCCTGCACATCCCGAGCTTGTTTACCTACTGTCTGTCCCTCTTTGTGCCCCCTTTTGCACCACTTTCCTATCTCCCCATTTTCTTTTCTTTAAAAGAAATTTGCACGGGATTAGCAGGAGTAAGCACTTTTAAGCAGTAGTAAGTGGGATTAAGAGAGTGTGCGCATGTGTACGCTTAGCTAAGCGTCACTAAGCATCGCGCAATCCCACACAATCCCGCTTACAACTACTTAAAAGTGCCTTAGTCACTCTATGGCAGGGCCCTTGTTCTGCTGAGCAGCAAAAGAAAAAAAAACACTGCCAGTCTCGAACCCCGACTGCATGAATTACCACTAAGCTACAGCAGATATACAAATAACTTGGTTCTGAAATAAATATATCATGCATTACAATGAGGGAATGTAAATAGAAATTAGGAATGGTATAACACAAATCCTTTTCTGTGGGTCTTTACCAGCAGTGGTTGTGGAATTGCATGACATGACTGTGAAAGGACAGCCTGCAATCCTAGCAGGGAATAATGTTACAGTAGCACCTTACAAACACCACACAGTATCAGACCAGGATAAATACTGGCCACAGGAATACAGTGCAATAACCACATTTGTATGGCAGTTAATTGTGTAGGTGAGAAAAAAGTACATACTCCCATGTATCCTGTGTTAGCATTTGGAGGTGTGTACATGTCTACACTGAGATATGTGTACTGGAAGCAGCAACATTCAGGTTTGAGTACAACATGCATATAACTGGCTACAACCCTAGCATCAGATAAGAGACATATATCAACCTTCAGACTGACACAACGGTGTCCAGAGCAAACAAGCATGGGCCCCACCTTGGAAATCTGAAAGGGCTATGCCTACCTAACCAAGCATTTTATAGCAGTGGACTGCAATCACAGTGAGTAATGCAATCACCAAACAGCAAGTTGCATGCAATTACTGAATGGTGGGCAGCAATTGGTGCAGAGGCTGTCACATGCACAAGTGCAGATACCTAGAAAAGCAGGCTGCACTTGCAGTCCACACATGCAATTATATCATTGCAGGTGCTGAGAGAGAGAGAGAGACACGGACACAGACACAGACTGAGACAGAGACAGAACACAGTGAGAAACTGAGACAGAAAGTTAAATAGAGGGAGAAAACCCAAAATAAACCACCAATAAAAAAAAAAAACTACAAAACCGTAACACACAGAGCAGGGAAATACAAAGGTAAGGTATGTAACTCACATGTATGTGTTGGTATGTTGTAGATGTTCCTGAAGAGTATCCTACACACTGCAAATCATCCATGTGTGGCAGCAGTATGTATCTATCTGTATCTGCACATGTGCATAGGGCAAGGGACATACTGCAACTGTTAGTGAAGGGTGAACAGATATCTATCAGTGAAGGTTGATATGTGCATATATCCATGTAGGTCGTAGTGTGTGGCTTAGAAAACAGCATGCAGTGTGCAGGAGCGGCCTTATGTCAACTGGTGCCCTAGTGAAAAGGGCCTCACGGCACCCCTACCACACTACTTGGTGCCCCATCCTTGTCTTACTACACCACATAAATAGTGGAAAAGCACCCCTGCTAGAGCGGCAACCAAGGTGGCTGCCCAGTTGGCCTATGCCTAAGGCCAGCTATGGTAGTGTTGATATATGTCATGTGGTGGTTAAATGCTGTGGGACAGATTTGTCAGATCTGCTGTGTTACAGCCAGTGAGGCCTGCTAATGCTACAAGGGCTGAGGACACCCACATGCATTCTGCACAACACTGTGCAATTTAATCACATACCTCCCTGGACTACATGAAAAGAGACATAGAGGAGCTCTCTGAGCATGTGGCCTAGGCGGTATGACCCTGACCTTGAGTAGCATCTTACCTCGCCAAGAATGATGCCACAATATGAAGACAAGATGATCAGTTTCAACAATTGGCTTAAGTATTGGTGTCATTCAAAGGGGATCAATGCCTGTCAGCCTGGGATGACATGCTTTCGACAAATACGATGCTTCACTAGGGACGGCTTGCACCTGTCACCCTGGGCTAGGATATTGGCAAAGGCTCTTGCTACCCCCATAGTGCCTTTTTTAGGCATGGCTCAAAAGGCAAACCCACCTCCATAGGTATCACAAGGGATAAGAAACTAAGAGTAATGCTACTCAACGCCAGAAGTCTAAACCTCAAGATGCATGCACTCGAAACTATCCTTAGCATGGAGAACATCGATATCTGTGCAGTAACAGAAACCTGGTTCAAGGCTCGAGAGCACCCGCACTACCAGGTTATACCTCATACCATGCTTTGCCCCAAAACTTGGACCCACCAAAAGGAGGGTGTATCAATATTAGTCAAAGATACCCACACCTCCAGGTTGGTGGCACAACCGCGAATCATCAGAGACTATCCATGTGCAACTAACAGTGGGTAAAACTGCCTTCCAGTTTATAGCCTGCTACAGACCACCCTCCCAACCCAGGAACCCCACTTGGCCTTCATGAGAACACTGGAAAATATGAAGGTCTCTCCAAACACCATTATATTGGCGACTTCAACTACCCAAACATAGACTGGGAGCATTACTCTAGCTCCAACACTAGCCCAAAGGTTCCTAGAATTTATAAACTCAAATGCTATGGAACAACCTGTTACCACTCCCACAAGAGGAAACATACTGGACCTGATCATCACCAACATGGAGACTCTATGCTCCAGACCAGAAGTGTATCCCTCACTGGTAAGATCAGACCATAAACTAATCTCACTGGATATTCACATCCCAACCCCACCCCTGCCCAGAAAACCACAGTGAAAAACTTCTAAAGCAAATTTCACACTCCTCAAAACCGAGGTGGAATCCTTCAAAGCCCCCGGGCCTGTGGAAAATCTGACCCAGACCGCAGAATCCTTTGTAACCGCATTCTATGAACACCTTCAGGAATGCATGGATCATCGATCCCAAATAAAACCAAGACCCAATCCTCCAAAGGCAGGCGTCCTGCCTGGTGGACCCTAACCATAAACAAACTATACAATAGAAGAGGAAGCTACTAAATGATAGAGCAAAATTCCAAAAGGAAGGCATCTCTGATCAGTATTAGCAAAAACTACGGGCACTCATAAAATCATCTAAGGCCAGCTTGAGAGAAAAATTGCAGAGGACACTAAGGATAATCACAAGGCTTTCTTTAGTTATGTTAGGAACCTGGGTGGTAATTCCCAGATATGCTCAGAATTAGTCCAAAATGACAAAAATACAGAACCCACAGACATTGCCAACATCCTAGCTGACAGGTTCAGCAAACTTCTCCCCTCCAAAAGGGCAAATATCTATCCCAGCAGAGTGCTGCCCCTGACATCTCAGATGCTCAGGTAAGAGCCGCTCTCCAAAGCAAAAACACAGCATCAATGGGACCAGACCGTGTCCCAGGCTGTGGCCTACATGAACTCCAAGAAGAGCTAAACCCAAACATAAAACTACTGTTCAATCTAAGCCTTACTACAGGATATGTACCCAAAGAGTGGCATACAGCAACTGTGGTCCCTCTCCACAAAGGTGTTGCCTCAATGGATCCTGGAAACTATCGCCCATAAGCCTGACTAGCTTGCTCTGCAAAGCTATGGAAAGGATCATCATGGACCTCATAAATAAAGATATTGGGGACCTACAGACACTGGATCCTACCCAGTTCGGCTTTGTTAAGGAGCAGATCCTGCCTCTTAAACCTGGTTGATTTCTTTGAAACAGTCACCAAGGCCATTGACGAGGGAAGGTGGCCCACAGCCTACCTGGACCTCGCAAAAGCCTTTGATACAATACCCACTCAGGCATTATAGATAAGCTCACCAGCTTAAATATAAACCCTATGTCACTAGATGGGTTGCAAACTGGCTCAAGGACAGAACCTACATGGTTAGAATTGCTGGAGCCATGTCAGACTCAAACCAGTTACAAGTGGCATCCCACAAGGCTCAGTCCTGGGACCTCTCTTGTTCGGTATATATTTCTCAGAGGTACAGGCCAACACGGAAGGACTGTGGCTGACCAAGTTCACAGATGACTGCAAACTGGGTGCCATAATCGACTCTCCAGCCGACACAAACATCCTCCAAAAGGGCCTCATAGAAACAGACAACTGGTGCCAGAGCCATGGCCTCAAGCTAAACACCAAAAAGTGTACAGTCATCCCCTTTGGCAAAAACAAAGTGCCCACAAATTACCACATAGGTGGTAATCCATTAAGTACAGAAGAAGTAATTAGGGACCTGGGGACCCAAGTTGATAGCTATCTCTCATTTGACAACCACGTGGCCAAAGTGGTTAGAGAAACATTTTATATAGCCCACCTAATCATGAAGGGATTCACATCTAGATCAGTGGAGGTCATCGTGCCTCTTTACTCATCCCTCATCAGGCCCATAATTGAGTACAATACCCCTTTTGGGATGCACCTTACCAGACACCTGCAGCAACTGGAAAGACCCCAAAAGCACCTCACCAATAGGATCAAAGGGCTCAAACAGATGCCATATGCTGCCTGGTTAAAGAAACTCCAGCTCTATTTAGTGGCATACCGCCTGTTCAGGGCGATCTGTGCCTGATGTATAAAGCCATGTCCAACCCGAATTAATGGACATGCTGCACCTCAGAAAATCCAAATCCCATCGAGCTACATGCTCGAGACTTGAACCTCAGCACTGAAATAAATAAGACATGCTGGAGGGACAGATTCATAACCCAGAGGCTCCCTTCACTCTGGAATAAAATATCAGTCCAGGTTAGGCAGAGTCCCTCATTGACTCTCTTGAAGAGGAATCTTGATGAGTGGATGGGAGATCATAGGTTTACCCCGGGTATCACTTCTGTGTCACTGTTAGACAGAGGCACAGTATACTAACCTCAAAAAAGGGCATAGCAAAATTAATTTAAAATGGGTGTCGAAAGCCAAACACATTCTGGCTAGGCTTATAAATGCCCTAGGGCAGATAGCCTAATATGAACCTATGAACCTATGAACCTATGAACCTGTACATCCCACAAATGTCGCATAAGTGATATCCCCACCATGAAAGGTGGACTGTACATCTGCCTATATGTACATCCATGTGTACAGCAATGGATGTGTACATGTATGTGTATAGATATGCATATATATATATATATATATATATATATATATATATATATATATATATATATATATTATATACATATAGAGTGAGAGAGAGAGAGACAGAGAGACAAGGGGTCATATGTACCACAACAGGTGTGTGGTGACCAAGGCATGGACTGTAGACAAGTGTTGATACTGCAGTGCCATTCCACTTTCCCAAAACAGTGTACCCATTAACTACCACATAGGTAGAGATCTACCTAACAGTGAAGGTGTGATAAGGGAACATGGGACACAGGTGGACAGTAGCCTCCACTTTGATGAAGACAGTGCCACACTACACCTGTAATCTGTCTGTGTGGTATGAGTCATGACAACAGGTGTGTCATCTATGGAAGTATAGGGTAGAGTTCCCCTCTACACATCACAATGCCCTGTGTGGTATGTACATCACATGACAACTACACCGGGTAAACAGGCCACAGACAGACCTCCCAGAGGGTAATACTGGCCGCAAACAGATGCCCTATGCAGACTGACTCACAAAACCACAACTACACTGTATTGCATACTGACCAGACAGATGTGACCTCTGCCAGAAATACAGAGGTATGTCACACCCATAGCTGGGTGACAACCACCATGGCAACATATCACAATCCCTCCGGGATACACACTCTAGGGCCCTAAACCTTGTCAGCTCACTAAACGGCACATGCTGGAGGGATAGGTTCCCATCTCAGAGATATGCCATACACCGGAATAGACCACATAGCAATAGCAAACAAGGCTCCTCCTTAGCAGTTGTTATAAATACCCCTGATGATTGTGTGGGAGATTAGTAATACACCCCAGGAAACACCTCTGTGGTTCAGGTTGGCAGGGGCAAGTGAAATCAAAGTACATGTGTGTCAAAGGCCAGGGTAGCATATGGCTAGGTTGCCGTAGGCCCTAGGACCAATAGCATATTACCTACCTATGACACTATGCACTCTCATATGTACTTAATGCAATAGCTGCTATGTGAGGTTGAATAAGTGTAACGCTGAATGTGTGCAAGGTCTGTAAAGGTGTGATAGCTTAGTGTGATGTTGTATCTGACATGGTAGTGCCTATCCTAGCTGTGAGGACAGCAACTGATGTGTAATGTACTGTTAGGCAGACATAGTAGTACGGCATATGATGTGACGTAGTTCTCCGTTGATGAATGTGGTGTCTCGTTGTATGCTAAAGCAATACATGTATGCTTAGTGAGTGGTACTGCTGGTGAATCCATCACCAATATGAACTGTAGTACTACCTGAAGCTGTAGGCCTAAACAGCACAGTATGGTGTTTGTTCACATTGCTTGGAAACACTGTCATGTGTGTTTCCTGTAGTCTCCACAGAGGACAGAATGCAGGCATAAGGGTGTGTAAGTAGTGGCACACAGTACCGTATGGTACACAGGTAATGCTCATCTGTGTTGGCATACAGTGGTGCGTTGTATGTTTGCCTGATGTGTGTGTGATTATGCCTGTACAATGGCTGCAATCATATGTGTGTTACAGGGTACGTGTGTATCCAGCAACATATATAGTCTGTTACAGCAGTATGCCACCTATAGTAACAACTGGACACATCTGTTAGGCAGGGCTATGGCATCAATGACTAGGGTGGTTGATTGGTACTAATGTACCTGTACTTTACATCCATTGCAATGGATGACATCTCTGTTGATGCATTGGTGTGATATACACCCCTGTCTTGAGGTTGTGCAATGTGTCACAGACAGTGTGTTTGGTACTGTTGTATAGTGGTGTGATATATAGAATCTGCCAGGCAGTGTTAGTTAGTTGTGGCCTGAGAACCAATAAGTGGTATTGAGAGTGTGTAACCTCAAACAGACAATAGGATGGTATATATGTCAGTAAAGTGATATCTGTGGGTAAAGATGTAAAGTGTGCCACAGGACACTCTCACACATATTGTTCATATCTTTTTTCAGCCAGATGGCCCACCAACACAACCCAGTGTACACAGCGGATGAGGAAGTGGTGATACTCGACAGCCTATTGCAGCGGTACACAATGCTCGTCTCCAGAAGCAGCCAGCACCAGCAGGAGCGGACTGCACTGTGGCAGGAACTTGTTCGTCGGGTAAATGACATAGGCATGCATAACCAGACATATGAGCAGGTACGCCATCACTGCAGTGATTTAATTAGACAAGTCTGGCGGCGTGCGTCTGATATCCAAAGACAGCAGCTTGCCACAGGTGGTGGGCTGGCCATTCACCCCCTCACCAGAGCAGAGGAGCTGCTCCTAGCGTGGTGGCTCCTGGACAATAGCTACATCAACCTCTGACATGTGTTGTAATGGAGGCCGGAGCCACCCAACACATCCACCTGGAGCAAGCAGGTAACATGCCCTATCTGTAGACTACAGTTAACTGTATTGTTAGATTATGTGTATGTGAGATGTGTGCTGTGTGTTTAGCAGTTCCGCTGCCTAGTGTTGTGCAGTACAGATAGTTTAAATAATATCCCTATACCTGTCACTGTTGACTATTGTTGTATTGCAGTTTACCATACCCATTTTAGCAATGCCACAGTTGTGGCCACTGACGAACCCTCTCATATTCTTGTAGGTCCCTCTGGTGTGACGGCAGGGCAGCCAATCCATACTGGTGAGTGTGTTATACCTGCAATGTTGGTAATGAAATATGCATGTCATAGGTGTGGTGTAGGCCATGTACACGTAACACACCTATGCATAATGCATGCCATGCATGCTTGCTGTGAGACGTTGCACAGCTCAGTAATGTCAGTAGCTGCCGCAATGGCATGCAATACACAGAGCATGACACACAGTTGTGGCAACCCTGTACTGCACATTGGATAGGCATAGTTGCCACACCTGTACACAACATAAGACATTTATCACATACAGTACACAAAGTCATGCTACATATGGCGTAACCACACACCTGGTGTAAGGTCACACTTCAGTGTCCCACATGTCATCCACACACATGATGTACCTCAGAGGTAGAGGCCTATCATGGGTCTGGGCAACACTCTTCAACACATAACACAGTCATGTTAGGCAATGCTCCCTACTGGGCACCTCATACACCCATGTACAAAGTGGCTGTGTAATAGTGAATGTATCCATGGCACTGCAGTTCAGTTACAGCATGCTAGGCAGTGGTCTGTCACACAGTAGTAGCTGAGTGACCACGAGATGCATGATGATGATGATGGCACATGGTACTACACCCCATCCAGTTACAGTGACCACAGTACTACATGTAGCAGTCTTTGCTGTGCACCTCATCGTTCTGTGTGTGCAAACATATGCACCTATACACACCATGCATAGTATGTTGTGTGTGTGCTTACATATGCTAGTATACACATTTTGCACATCAGTCGCCATCTGTACAAAGAGTCACATATATGTCCTGGAATGCTATTGGGTGTATAGGTCACATGACACACATTGGGTATGTGTGGTGTTTAATATTGCAGTTGTGTATCATGCCATGTCATGGCTGGCACTGACATATCTGCAATATGTCCCATACTCACCATAACCACTGTACAATGTCCATGTCGTGTATTGGGATTCTTTCACATCTACATGCACCACTCATCCCATGTCTGTACATTGCATGCATTTGCTACACCTGTCCCCACTATTATGTGCTATGGACACAGACACTGTCATCAGACATGGCAATCTATGTGTCACACAGTTAACACATGCAGCCGTGGTATGTATACCATTGAGTGATGGTGCACATGACATTTCAAAGCAGATAATACTTGCACAGCAATGTTGTGTCCATGTACACATTGTGTTCCAGGGTGTAGCCAATCACTGAACAACTACACACATGCATCAAAGCCATGTATAATGTAATTAGATAGGGCTGTCTACACTTGCACTGCATGGTGTTGAGCAACACATGGTCTGCATGCTGACACTTGTGTGGTGACTGTTTGCCTTGTGATACTGTCACCCACCATCACCCACTATTGTGTATGTGTTGGATTGCTGGTGTGTGTGTGTGTGTGTGTGTGTGTGTGTGTGTGTGTGTGTGTGTGTGTGTGTGTGTGTGTGTGTGTGTGTGTGTGTGTGTGCTGGAGCAGTGTATTTCTGTGCATGTGTGCATGTGATCATGTGTTCATGTGTGCATGTGTTCATGTGTTCATCGTGCATGTTCATTGTGTTCATGTGTTCATGTGTGCATGTGTGCATGTGTGCATGTGTGCATGTGTTCATGTGTGCATGTGTGCATGTGTTCATGTGTGTATGTGTTCGTGTGCACGTGTGCTGACATCATGTACAGATTGTAAAGTGTGTTTCCTGTCTTCCTTCCACAGGTGCTGAATTAGGGGTGGCTGAATGCAGCAGGGAACCTGATGTCACCGCCACTAATAGTGGAGATGATGAGATATGTATTGTGGCACTGGAAGGTCTTACAGGGTCTGTTGTTGGTCCACCAATTGACAGTACACAGCTGTCAACCCCATCTATGCGCACACTCATACTGCCAATACATCCCTCATCACCAATGGCCGTAGCTGAGGGACAGCAAACAGTTGGCATTGACCAGGAGAGTGTGGTACCTATGGCATGTGCATCCCCTCACAGCAGCCATAGCTGGATTACCGGAACGGTACCACATAGGCGGATGTCCAGGGGTTCTTGGGGGAGCACCACTGGTCGTTTTGCCCCTAGCAGACGTGCCCCTGGAGGTATTACAACCTCCAGTATGTTCTGGGCTGTAATGCAGGCACAGGCATGTATGGAACGGTACACCCGACAGGGACTTAGGGCGCAAAGGGCCCATTACACTGCTATCAATGACAGCATCTGTGACCTTGCCGGTGCCATCCGGAATTACACCAAGGTCATTGATAGCCATTGGAGGGAGACATTAGATGTCCTCCACAATGTGTTAGCCATGAGCCAGGACCATGCAGGACGGATGAGAACCTGATGTGGATGCATGCCAGCAACAGCATCAGCTGGCAGTCGTCACAGACGGACCACGGATCACCGCTGCTCCCGTAGTGGCAGTACCAGCCCCAGCAATGCTGGGGCTGGCCTGTCCATTGACCGTCCTACTAGACCACGTGCACATGGCGCTGGCCAGTCCCAGCAGGGACATGGGTCCAGTCATCATACCTCTGCCTCTGATGATAGCACCCAGTCAGGGTTGGTACCCGATACTGCCTGTAGCACCCCTGCTAGGCACAGGTACTGTGTCCATGGCCAGAAACAGTGATCTGTACGGCCTAGCAGGTACAGTCTGTGGCTGTCCCACAACCGCCCATATATGGCAGCCACATGGTGGAGTTGTGTGCATGCAAACACACATACATATACCATACAACTAGGGCTCACACATACACACACACATTACATCAACATTGGCCCATGCAGTACTGTTGTCCCACACACACACACACACACACACACACACACGCCGATTGGATGGGTCAATGTTGGGCTCTGGCAAACCTACAACACACCCTATGCATATGATGACACCTGTGCCACCTCCTGTCATCTGTCACATTGATGCAGGAATAGGCTAACATGGTTCTGATGCACAGGGTGACATTATAGCAGTGTAGCAATAGTAGCAAGTTGCCAAGAGGAAAGTGTACTGATATCCTTGTAGGTATATCTGAGCAGGCATTATGCATCACAGCTCTGATAGTCATTGTAGCATTGTTTACACCAGTGTTAGGTCTGAGTATGTATTGTCCACCCATGTGCCACTTGGCTGAAGTGTACAGTGTTGCCAGCCTGTGTTAGTGAGTGAACAGTACGTGTGTGATGTGTGCATTACAATTTAGCGGGTGTACATCTGTGAACATGGTGTGTGCACACTGTCTGCATGAACGTGCATAGTGGAGACATGGGATGTGCAACATACCATTTTACACATTGTTAACATCTCATGGTATCTTTCAATGGCCAGTATGCATTCTACTACAGATATGTACTAACATGGGTACACATGTGTGCATGACATGGGTTGGCACTATGCTGTGGGTGATACCATTGATATCTGTCAATGATCTGCAGTCTGGTAGTATACACCACCTTAACAGCATGACTATAACCAATCATTAGATGATGTCCTGATAAATGACTCACAGTTAAGTAGGGAACTCAGTAACAGTTGGATCCTTCCAGTACTATACTATAACAGTAACCAGTGGTATTGACCGCCACACATTCCTGAGACCACACCTGTGTGGCATATAGCCCTCTTTGGTACATGCAAACACACTAGGGATATGTCCATCCACATCTGGAAATGCATGCATTGGCCTACACTGCATTCCCTGGATGGGACGCATATCCTACACAAGGGTATCATACAGGCAGATACCTGTCGTCCGATACATGCTGTATAGCAGTACGCCGTCTATGGCATAGTCATCCACATTTACTATACATACTATCCCGACAGTACCACATAGGTGGTAGCCCTGAACATGTATGTTGGGTACCAATGTGTACAGGCAGACAAGTGTTATGTCATCTGTCCCTTGGTATCCACATATCCATAAGTATTGTGGGGTCTCTCAGTGTTTCAGATAACACATTACGGGCCTGCATGCATATCCACAGGGCTGGTGCACACCTATAATGACTGTCCATTATTGCCAGTTGTTGTGTATGAACATGTCTGACATATACCCCAGCAATTACCCTCACTCACAGTACTCTATAATACGTGTCATGGGTGTGTGTGGCAGGGATGTCCTTCGCCACGGATCACTATATTGGCCAGTGTTGATGCATACATACATATGTGACCTATGATCTGAGAAGCAGCGGCACAATCTGTTGAAGGTTACAAATGTATTCATGTAGTATGCAGGCTTCACACCTATGTACTGATTGAGTTCACATGAACACAAATTTATTTGACACGCAGATACTCGATGTGTGCAATGCACATACTGTTTGAAACATATGCCATACCATAGTAAAAGCAAAACCCACACTGCATTGACCACCTGTGGTGCACACACACATACACACACACACACACACACACACACACACACACACACACACACACACACATACTCAGTGTTTACAGGACCCAAACCCCTACCTAACTATGTTATGATACTAGAGAGATATGCATTAACATGGCACGATTTATGCAATACTGGGTGGTTTCTGTTCCCCTTGAATAGTTGTAGGATGCTGACATCATCAGACTTTCCAAAGAGGGATGTACCTCTTTTAATGTGTTTTCCCAGTCTCCAAAAAGGCTAATCCTCTCAAAGGAAATCACACATATCCCCTCCCACAAACACACACTTGGCATTTGCAGGATTCAAACCCTACCAAACTGTGTTACGATGTCAGAGAGATACGCATTAACACAGCGCGCTATATGCATTACTGGGTGGCTGCTCTTCTCCTTGAATATTTGTAGGATGCTGACATCATCAGACTTTGCAAAGAGGGATGCACCTCTTTTAATGCGTTATCCCAGTCTCCAAAAAGGCTACTCCTCTCAAAGAAAATCACACACATACACTTGGTGTTTGCAGGACTCAACCCCCTACCTAGGTTATGACACTGGAGTGATATGCATTAACACAGCACGCTATATGCATTACTGGGTGGTTGCTGTTCTCCATGAATATTTGTAGGATGCTGACATCATCAGACTTTCCAAAGAGGGATGTACCTCTTTTAATGTGTTTTCCCAGTCTCCAAAAAGGCAACTCCTCTCAAAGGAAATCACACACCTACACACACTTGGCATTTGCAGGACTCAAAACCCTACCTAACAATGTTATGATACTAGAGAGATACACATTAACACGGCACACTATATGCTTTACTAGGTGGCTTCTGTTCTCCTGGTATATTTGTAGGATGATGACATCATCAGACTGGACATGGTAATGTGTGTACACATTTTTATGCAATCCCAGGAATGATCCATGTAGGTCGGCAGGTATCAACAGCTTGTACAGGACCCCATGAGTCTCACCTTGTATGATCTATCTGTGGACACATTGCCATCCCTTCATATGTCAACACATATCTATACACAGATTGTTCGTTTTGTGGATACGACATGTGTCTGTGATGTTGATGAAGAGCTGTTCAAAGTCTATGTGGGACATGTGTAGCTCTGTTCTGTGATGTATGTCCTGGGTGGCTGCCTTGCAGACGGTGTAGCATGCTTGGGAACCATGATCTGCACATGAACATACCACAGTTGGTAGGGTTGTGTGTTTGTTGGTTTTCAATAGCTCTGTTTATGACTTCTGCCATGATGCACTCCATGGCCTTGCAGATCAGACTTTATAGGCTTACTGGACTATACTTCCCATGGTGTGTTGTGCACCCACACATGTGGGGAGTGCCATATGTTGCTTTAACACATTAGACGGTTCCAGGTCCTGTGGAGTGGGTGAGGCTCAACAGACTGTTCAGGTGCAGGGTCTGTTTGTTCTGTAGTGCATGCATGACACATATTGGGAAACAATGTAATCCAATTGCTGCCATGCTTTTGGCTTTGGGGGGAGATGTCCAGCCATTCTACACATGACATCTCCTGGTATGATGTCAGAGACTATCATCAGTGGGGGTGGGTATGTATACATGGGTCTGTCTGACAGGACGTCGGCAATGTCAGTAAGGTACAGTTGTCCGTGACTCAGCACATATATGCGTGTACATTACTATTTATTACATAGCTGAAGGACATGTCATGTTTCTCAGTCTGGACTCCTTCTCAGCTACTCTTTACAAAACACTGACAAACCTGAGCACTAATCCCGGTTATACTCTTTTACACACTTAACACCCTACTGATCCTTTGTGATCAGGCGACAGAGTATGTCATCATAATACACTGGCATGTCCAGGGGTCAGTTTCATGTGTACTCTCCAGTCCAGCTAGTGAATATTGTGGTTATGACACAATGTCACATCTGCCTCATGTACACAGACAACCCTCTCCTCCTCACATCACACTCACATATATGTGGGAGATGTAACAATATTGACATACAGGATGCTGAGCTCTCTTGACCTATGACTGGCATAGTCTATCAGGTGGTGAGGGTGACCACACACACCACATGACAGTCTCAAATACACCGATAGTGACAGCAAACAAACCACATTATCACACATACACATATTTGGAGGCTCTACATACACTCTGCCTAAGCAGCAGAGACCTCCAAAGCAGACACACATACAACTGCTACCCCACTACAATGCCCACATGTCACACAATTCACAATGTCAGTGTGCCACACAGTCACTGCCCTTTGCGCTAAACAACACACCTGATACACTTGTTATAGGTGACACAATATCAAACACACTATCGTCCCACTCACCAGGCCAGACCGGGGAATAGTCACTTTGAGCTTTCTCTCAGGTGCCAGGATCCGCCACATAACACATGCACGCAGGTCACTCCAAAGCAAGTCCAGGACTGGCTCCATCATTGTCCATGCTGGTGTGTACAACCTCAGACGTTCCTCCCTGGACCACATGACATGGAACATAGAGGAACTCTGTGATCATGTAGCCCAGTCCAGTATTACCCTGACCTTGTCTAGGATCTTACACTCACCAAGTATGATGTCACAGTATACCAACAAACTGATCACGTTTAACAGTTGGCTAACATATTGGTGTTATTCAAAGGGGATACAGTGTCTGTCACCCTGGGGTGACATGCTCGACATGCCACGTAGCTTCCCTATGGACAGCTTGCACCTGTCACCCTTGGACTTTTGAATACTGGCTAGGGCACTTGCTGCCACCATACTGCCCTATTTAAGCAGGGCTCAAAGGACAGAACCACCTCCATACACATTACAGAGTACACAACACTGAGGGTAATGCTGCTCAACACCAGATGTCTTACCCTCAAATTGCGCCCACTCAGGAATCTCTTCAGTATGGAGGATAGCAATATCTGTGCACTAACAGACACATGGTTGAGGCTCCCACATGCACACCAGCACTACCAGGTTGTATTTCGTACCATGCTTTCTGACCACATAACTCTGAATGGCCAACACAAATAGGGGGAGTATCCATATACATCACAGATACACATACCTCCAGGTTGGTAGCACTGCACAATGCATCACGGACCATACATATGCACCTAACATTGTGCAAATCTGCCTTTTGGTTTGTTGCCTGCTACAGACCACAATCCCCAACACAGCAACCTCACTCAGCTTTCCTGGTAACATTGGACCATATGAAGGTCTCCCCAAACACCATTATATTGGGTGACGTCAAATACCCACACATTGACTGTGGATAGTACTCAGGCCCCAACACCCTCGCCCAACAGTTGCTACTATTTCTAAACTCATATGCTATGGCACAACTGGTCACCACACTCACAAGAGGGGACAACATATTGGACATGATCATCACCAACATGGGGACTTTATGCTTCACACCTGCGATATACCCCTCATTGGTAAGGGCAGAACATACTTTATCTCACTGGACATCCATATCCCGTCCCCACACCCATCCTGGATAATCTTGGTGAACTTCACAAAAGCAAACGTCGCACTCCTCCAAACCACGGTGGTATCCATCAGAGACCCTGGGTCAGTGGTAAGTATGGCTCAGACTGCTGAATCCTTTACATACACATTCTATGGACACCTAGTGGATCACATGGATCGTTACATCCAGAATAACAACTGGACTCACTCCTCCAATGGCAGTGGACCTATCTGGTAGACCCCAGCCATTAATACGCTTTACAACAAATGGGTGAAGCTACTACATGATAGAGCACAATCCCAGACAGGGAAGGCATCTGTGATCTGTACTAGCAGACTGCTACAATCACTCAGGTATTTATGTCAGGCACGCTTCTAATGGACAATTGCACCAGACACGTCGGACACTCACAAGGCCTTCCTCAGTTGATTCAGGTACCTGGCTTGACACTCACTGCTATGCTGTGTGTTACTGCATACTGACTAAACATACCCTGAACCCACTGACATTGCCATCATCCTGGCAAACAGGTTCAGTGCAGATGTGTCCCCCCCATCCCTTCTAAGGTGGTCCTGTCCATACCAAGAGATTGTAACCTCCCAGACATCATGAGTAAACAGGTGAGTGCTGCCCTCCCCACGGCAGACAACACAGCATCAATGGGACCAGACGGTGTCCCAGCCTGTGTCGTACACAGCCTTCATGACAGATGTAACACATTACGTCACTGTTCGATATAAGAGTTACTGCAGGATATGTACCCAGGGAATGGCGTACAGCAATAGTGGTCCCGCTCCACTGAATACTGCCACAACAGACCACAGACAATATCAGCCTAAAAGGCTAACTAGCCTGTTCTGCAAAGCTATGGAGTGTATTGTAATAGGACTCATGCACATAGACATGGGAAACCTACAAACACTGGGTCCTACACATTACAGCATTGTTGTGGGCAGATCTTGCCTGTTGGACCTGTTCATATTCTTTCAACAGTTACCAGGTCCATCAGTGTTGGGATGGTTGTCCACACAGCCTGCCTGGACCTTGCACAACCCTTCAACACAATACCCCACTCGGCCATTATGCATAGGCTCACCAGCATCAATACCGATATATATCTGACATGATGGATTGCTACCTGGAGCAGGGATAGCACCCACATGCTCAGTGTTGCAGGTGCCATGTCTAATTATACACCAGTTACACCTGGCATCCCACAAGGCTCAGTCCTGGGACCTCTCTTGTTCAGTATATATTTGTGTGATGTACAGGTTATCTCAGGAGGGATATGGCTGCCCATGTTCACAGATGACTGCAAACTGGGTGCCATAATCAGCTCTCCTGCTGGCACATGCATACTCATACAGGGTCTCACAGAGATAGGTTGACTTGTGCCTGAGCCATGGCCCACAGCTACATGCCATTAGTTGCATATTTATCCCCTTTGAGGATGACAAGATGCCCACACTTTACCACATAAGATGTAATCCATTACATACAGTAGTAGTTGTCGGGTTTGGGGACACGACCTGTTCGTACTCTCTCCTTTGACAATCCTATTTCCATAGTGGTTAGACAGTATGTCTACATATCCCACCATATCCCACATGGTTTCACATGTTGATCACGTGTGGTCATTGTGCCCCTATACTCTTCATGACCATGCTTGGTTACTATGCCACCTTTGGGATGTACCTTACCTGACACCTGCAGCAACTGTAATGGCCACAAATGTTACTCTTCGAGCAGATGTAGGGACTCACACAGATGCTCTGCACAGTTCCAATACAGTAACTCCAGCTCTACTCAGTCACTTACCACCTACACGGATGTGTGCCTGTAGTTGAAGGCAATATCTGACCCAGACTTACTGGACATGCTCCACCTCAGGATATCCGACTCCCTTGCTGCTACATACTCATGGGGCATATACCTCAGCACTGATGTTAAAAGGACATGCTGGGGGGAAAGATTATTATCAGAAAGCCTCCACTCACTCCGGAGTGTAGTCCCGGTTTTGCATAGGCAGAGCCACCCACTGACCACCTACAGGTGACATCTTGACAAGTGGATGGGTGATCGCATGTTTACCCATGGGATATCTTCTGGGTCCCTGCTAGACAGAGGCACAATACACTGAACGTAAATGGGCTATCTTGTGTGACCTACTATTCACAGGCAAAGTGCTCTGATTTGACTGGGTTGCAGTAGCCAAACACACTCTGGCTATGCTTGTATATGCCCTAGGGCAGATAGCCTAGTATCAACCTCTGAACCTATGATAATTTTTATGATGCACAATGTTTATTGCTGATACTGTTTGCAGGTTTTTATCATCTTTGCTTTCACACTTTATCTTAACTGCTTAGGTATCTGCAGAACATATTTGCTTATGGCAGGGTCCCACTATATTATATACGTGTCTGTTGTCATATAAGTATGTGTACTGGGCAGATTGCTGCGTAGTGAGAGGTTCCTGGGTTAACACATGCAACTGCCTGCTATGTGTGGTCCAATGCCTTACTCCAACATGGCCTAAGTGTGTGAGCATGCCCAGTTCAGACTGTCAGTGTTCTGTTGCCTGACATTTGTCTCATGTATTCAAGTGTGTGAGCATGCCCAGTGTGACAATTCAGTATGTTGCTGTCTGAGGTCCACTACATTTGTTGATGGATGTCTACATGTCCATTATTAACATTTGTACTGTGTGTGTTGAAAGTCAGGTTTTATTCTTACTGCAGGACTCACCTTTGTGTCATAACTTGACAGGGATTATGCTGTACCTGTAGGGTTTCTGTGAAATACTTTGCATAGACTTATCAAAATTTCTTCATACAGGCTAACCATTGGACTATTGTTATGGTTTAGTGGTTCCATACTATGACTATAGTGCACAGTATCCTGGGTTCGAGGCCCATTGCCACTTATATTTTCATACTGAGCAGACCAGACAGCTTAGAGGTCAGTAGAGAAAATATCAGCATGTTGGCTTTTGTTCAGCTATGCCCTACCTAGACCCAGCTTGTCCAACATTGTTCAATATTAACCATCATTGCTGGACATTGGCCAATATTACTCTACATTGACCACATTTGTAGTAGTTGCTGTGTGCGATTTTGTTTACATTGACTTCATGATGGTAAATGCTGTTTAGCACTGCTTTATATTGCTTAGCACATGGCAATCATGCCTCAGGTGTTGATGCAGGGCTGCCTATGTCGGATGCACATACTACACTCCCTATACATGTTTGAAAGCAGGAAGTGTCAACATAGACATCCCTTTTACTATACGTGCGGGTCAGAGAGAGGTATCATTTCCAGAGTTCCTATTGAGCCAGTGTATGTGCTATGCGTTGCCTCTTTGCCAAGGCCAAAGCATACCGGACACACCTCCTTCTGCCTACTGGGGCAGGCTCAGGTTGTTCCTCCGAGTCACGCTCTGCCTGTGATGGCCTTGGCAATGGCGGGGGGCTGTTTGGCCCAGGCCTATGCTGGTCCTGCTGCAGCTGTTTTTGCAGGATCATATTATGTAGCATAGCACATACCATGACAATTTGGGTACATGTAGTTGGTGAGTACTGCAAGGCTCCACCAGATGTGTCCAGGCACCGGAACCATGAGTTGAGCAGCCCAAACACACGCTCGATTACATTTCGTGTTTGTGCGTATGCCTCATTATGGCGTTCCTGTTCAGGTGTGTGTGCATTTCTGATGGGTGTCATCAGCCACAGCTCCAGTGCATAGCCAGCATCCCCCACTAGGTGACCATGTGGGATGTCCCCATTTGCAAATGTCTGGTACAGATTTGTCAGATGACAGATATGGGAATCATGGTAGCTTCCAGGGCAGTCAGCACACGCATTCAGTATTATGCTCTGGGCATCGCACATGACCTGGCAGTTGATGGAGGGGAAGCCCTTGCGGTTGAAGTAGACCCTACCCCGCTCACCGGCTGGTGCTTTGATGCATATGTGCGTGCAGTCTATTGCACCCACTACCTCAGGGTATTCCGCTATTTGCTGGAAGAGACTCATATTGCTGGCCAATGCCTCACGGGAATTGGGGAAATATACATGATCACCGACATGTGCTGACATGGCATCCAGGAACTGGTGCAGTACCCTGGATGCTGATGCCTGTGATATCCCCATCATATCACCAGTTGGTCTCTGGAAGGTACCTGTTGCTAATATTCTTAGGCAAACACATACCTTAGTTTCCACTGGGATGGGTTCCCCTCTGTTGGTTCTGTGTGTGAGGCGTGGCCTGCACAGCTCAACAATTTTCTGCAAGAGGTCTCTGTCCACTCTATAGCGCTCCACTATCTCCAGCTCATGTAGCCCCTGGTAGGTAACCCTGGGCCTGTACACTCTTCTCCGTCTCCTCACTGTGGGTTGTCCAGCAGCATTTGCATTATCACCACCCTCAGCATGTTGCATATGTCGCCTTATAACAGTAATGGCAGCCTCTAACATTTTTTGTCTCAGTGAAGCCTTTTCAGTTTTCACTTCTATTAGCTTACTGCAGTGTTGCAGTGTCTCTTGAGAGAAACATAATGGACTGTTGTTTGCAGAGTTTTAAGTGCTGGGCTGGGCTGGGCTAGTGTTCTGCCTGGGTAATTGGCTGATTCTGATTGTTTTCACCTGCTAGCTCTGCTAGTACTCCCTGGTAACTTCCACTATTTGGTGTGCTTCCTTTTTCCTTTCTGTTTCCTCGGGGGGAGCACTGCGCACACAAGCGCAAACACGCGCACAGCAGCTAACACGCGTGCACACATGCTTACACAGACTAAAGCTTGCTTATTCTTCTTAAAATGCGTGCACACTGGTGCCAACGCACTTACAACTGTTTACACAGCCTTACATATGCTTACTCAAGCCTACATGCGCGCACACACACTTACACACATGCACACTGTCTTACTCGGGTTTACTGGCGCGCACACATGCGCATGCACGCTCAGCAAGAAACTTTTGTGTTATCCACGGCATACACCTTCTATTTCTTGACTTTACCTGGCCTACCTGTTGACACACCTCTTTCACTATTATGTAAATGTAAGCTGACACATTTCACTCTGCTCCAATGAGCTTCACTCCTTTCATACATACCCCCCTCGTGATGTCACCTATCTTCTACTCTGTTACTCCCCTTATCCTACTCCTACACTCCACTGACTGTGCTCATTTGCTATGTAAACTTGCGATTCACTATCCTCAGTCTCATTTGCATAGGAATGCCTACTAATACTTAGTTACATATCTTAGACTGAGCTTCCCCCCTTAGCAACCTCTACTCGGTGGCCATGTTGTCTTCAGCCTGCCATTCCCTTGCATTGTAAATTCATTTTAGCTATAAAATCCACATTTGTGGATCTTAATTATTAATTTTATGCTTTTTAGGGTGCAGCGCGTTTGCATGGCGCTGCGCTATGGTTAAACCCCGATGATCAGGATAAAAAAAAAAGTTATTTTTTTTTAATTTGCATCACTTCCCGTTGCCAATGGCCATATTTTTGGCCATTGGCATGCTTCCCCCTGTGAATGCATTTCGGTGGCCATGTTGTCTTCAGCCTGCCATTCCCTTGCATTGTAAATTCATTTTAGCTATAAAATCCACATTTGTGGATCTTAATTATTAATTTTATGCTTTTTAGGGTGCAGTGCGTTTGCATGGCGCTGCGCTATGGTTAAACCCCGATGATCAGGATAAAAAAAAAAGTTATTTTTTTTTAATTTGCATCACTTCCCGTTGCCAATGGCCATATTTTTGGCCATTGGCATGCTTCCCCCTGTGAATGCATGCTTTTTTCCAGCTGACATGGCTCCGTTTTACTATTTGCAGAACCATACTCAGTTATCAACTGAGTACATTTCTGCAAATAACACTACTCCTACTCGGACAGGTTCGGGTTTCCTGGATCACAAATTTACCTCATTTGCATGGCTTTCACCTGCAATTGAGGTAATTTGCATATCCCAGCCCTGTCCATGTAGGATTAGTTTGGAGAGCTCATTTGCATGCCCCTACCGGCTGTTCCTGGATCGCTCGGCTGACATGTTGGCTGCATGGAGTCTTACTCTACTCTAAGACTCCGTGCAAGCCTTCGTGAATCTGGCCCTATGACTTAAATTAATAAACATGTTGGCAGGTTTTAATTAATTTAACTAGCAGTAGATATAATTCATGGTATGTGTGTTTAAGGCATTTTGGTTTAGGCTGTGAGGGTATGTATATGCATTGGTTGGTGTTGATCAGCTGTTCTAATTAGTAGGGTGGATCAGCTGACTTGTGTTCATGTTATATACTGTGTTTTGAATATTTAATTGCATCTGAAGAAGTCTAGCTACCCAGCCGGACGAAAAGTGCTTTATGGAATAAAAAGTTTGCATTACTAGCTTGCAAGTTCGTGGATTTATTCTTCTTTTGTGGAGCATTAGTTGGTTTGTTGTTGTTTTTTTTTCCTGGTTCATCTTTGAAATGGATGTGTCTGCGAATGTTTTGCCTACTGCACCGGCAGGGTAGGAAATTACAACTTTGACTTCTCTAGTCTTGAAGCTGTCTAAGCAGATAGATGTTTTAACTGCTAGAGTCGACTCATTATCTGAGAAGTCACCATTACCACTACCTGGAAGTACACCTGCCTCACAGCCGAATTCAATTAGCCAACTGCCTACAGTAAGTGTGGATCCTCTTTTAAATTTGACTATTCATGCTACACCAGGGAATTTTAATGACATTTACTGTGATAACATTTTAGTACAAGAACCGGTGTGACTTATGGAATCCCCACCCACTAGTCTGAACTCTTGTTTAGAATGGTTACCGTCATTACAGCAAACTTCTACTAGTGGAACTATGGATGATCCGGCTGCAGAAAACACGCGGACAAAGAATATCACTGACAAACTAAAGCAGTTAGATGAAAAATTGCTTAAATATAAAAAAACTTCAATTAGAACTTGCCTATTTCAAAGAATGTGTCAGTGAGGGTATAGTACCTAAGGGTCTCCGTGTTTGGGAATACCCCGCTGGCCTTATAGGCGGTTCAGACTTTCACAAAGACTTGATTAAAATGTTTAACAACTATGGAATAGAACTTTTAGGGTTAATTAGTAAACATTACCAAATTATGGTGGATGGTTTACTACATGAAGCTTCTGTTATAGATGAAGAAATTAAGAAGGATGGTGGGCCGGATTCACGAAGGCTTGCACGGAATCTAAGACTAGAGTAAGACTCCATGCAGCCAACATATCTGCCAAGCGATCCAGGAACAGCCGGCAGGGGAGTGCAAGAGAGCTCCTAAAATGACTCTTGCATGGACAGGGTTAGTTTATGCAAATTACCTCATTTGCTGCTGAAAGCTATGCTCACCAACTACATGTGCCCAAATTGTTATGGTATGTGCCATGCTACACAATATGATCCTGCAAAAACAGCTGCAGCAGGAACAGCATGGGGCAGGGCCAAACAGCCCCCCACCACTGCCAAGGCCTGCACAGGCACAGCGTGACTCAGAGAAGGAAAAACCTGAGCCTGCCCCAGTAGGCAGAAGGAGGTGTGCCCAGTATGCCTTGTCCTTGTCAAAGAGGCAATGCATCGCACATACACTGGCTCAGTAGGAACCCTGGAAATGATACTTCTTTCTGACTTGCACATAAAATAAAAGGGATGCCTAACTTGACACTACCTGTTTCCAAACATGTATAGGGAGTGTAGTATGTTCATCCAAAATAGGCAGCCCTGCAGCACCACCTAAGGCATGATTGCCATGTTTTAAGCAATATAATGCAGTGCTAAGCAGCTTTTAAGAATATCTAGTATATGTAAACAAAATTGCTCATGCAATGTTGGCCAAGGTGAGGCAAAGTTGAGTAAAGTCAGTTAAACATGCTCATATCTGCTTTACTGTTCCTTAAGCAGTCTGGTCTGGCCAGCATGAAAATAAAAAGCAGTGACAGGGCTTGAACCCAGGACACTGTGCACTATAGTCACAGTACTGAACCACTAAGCCATGATAGCATTACAGTGGCATAGACAAAGCAGGACAATTGTACACTAATGCAAACACAGAGCAATGCTGTATCATGTCCCTAATGAGGCAAATGGGTAACCTCACCCACACGCCTGTGCAGACAGAGAACATCAGGCCAGGCATTGTGATGTGGGTTGTGTAGGCTATGAAGTCGCAAGCTAATATATGTGACAATGGACGCTAAGATCTGTAGTACGGTAGTATGCCTCAAGCCAGTCCGATAGGCAACAGGACAGACTGGAATGGTGTCCTGTACATAGCAGTGCAGGCACAGCAAATGTGTACAAGTGTCAGGTGAAACCCACATCCTATGTACACCCACAGTAACAATCCGGTGTGCCCACGGGTAGAAATTTACAAAGAATAGCTATCCCCCCTGTATGTAGAAATCTTGATAGGTCTATGCAAAGTGTCTCATGGAAGCCCTGCAGGCACAGCATGATCCCTGTTGATCTATGACACAAAGGTGAGCCCTGCTGTAAAAATACACCTTGATTTACTATACACATATAGTATAAATGTGTATACTGTGTGTGCTCACACACTTCAACAAATGTAGTGGATTTCATTCAGCATCACACTGAAAGGACATACTGGGCATGCTCACACACTTAGGCTAAATACGGATGTGATAATAAGGGATCTATGGACAAATGTGTATAGTCATCTCTGCTTCCAGAAACACATTCACAAAGTGGTCTGAAAATCCTGCTATGTGTTCACACAAACTGCCAAGGTCTGTGAATGTAGGTCAAAGGAGGTTGCCACTACTCAGCAGTCATCAGACCTGTCAGAGAGTACCACAACATACTTGCGATGAATCTGACTAGGCATGTTCAGCAGCTAGAAAGACCAAGGAAGTACCTTAACAAGAGGATTACTGGCCTCAAATAGTTGCCCCATGCAACAAGAATGAATGTCTACCAAGCTGTACTCTGTTGCATACTGTCTACACAGGAGATCTCTGCCCAACAGACAGGTCCATGTCATGGCTACACTCAGATCTGTTCTGAGTTACAGCTCAATGGCACTAAATGTACAGAACCAACTGATATTGGCAACATCCTGGCAGATAGGATCAGTGTTAACTTTACCCCCCTCTCACCCATGAAAGAGCACATGTCTATAATGGAAGACTGCAAAGTTGCTGTCATCACGGCTGCACAGGTAAAAATCACTCTCCAAAGCCAGTATCACAGCAGCCATAGGTTCATAGGTTCATAGGTTCATACTAGGCTATCTGCCCGAGGGCATTTACAAGCCTAGCCCATAGTTTTTTGGCTTACGCCACCCCTTTAGTATGGGGAACTATACCCATTATTTTGCTGTGCCTCTGTTGAGCAGTGACACTGAGGTAATCCCTGGGGTATATCTGCGATCTCCCATCCATTGGTCAAGATTTCTCTTGAACAAGGCCAGTGAGGTGCTCTGCCTCACATATACCGGGATTTTATTCCACAGCATAGGGAGTCTTTGGGTGATGAATCTATCCCTCCAGCACGTCCTATTAATAGCCGTGTCGAGGTTTAAGTCTCCCCTTGTGGCTCTGACAGATCTAGATTTTTGAGGTGAAGCATATTCATCAAATCTGGGTTTGACATGGCCTTGTATGTTAGGCAAAGGTCACCTCTGAGCAAGCGGTGTTTACTGAATAGAGCTGGAGTTCTTTCAGTCGGGCAGCATAGGACAGATGTTTGAGACCCTTTATCCTTTTGGTGAGGAACTTTGTGGCCTCTCCAGCTGCTGCAAGTGTCGGGTCAGATACATTCGAATGGGGCATTGTACTCAATCATTGGTCTGATGAGTGATGAGTATAGGGAGACTATGACCTCCCTTGATCTAGATGAGAATCCCTTCATGATAAGGTGGGCAATGTAGAAGGTCTTCCTAACTACTTTAGCTACATGGGTGTCGAATGACAGACTACTATCAACCTGGGTCCCCAGGTCCCTGATAACTTCTTCTGTACTCAGTGGATTGCCACCTATTTGGTAGCTAGGGGTAACCTTGTTTTTCCAAGGGTATGACTATGCATTTTTGGCATTTAACTTTAGGCCATGGCTCTGGCACCAGTTATCCGTTTCTGTGAGACCCTTCTGAAGGATATCTGTGTCAGATGTGTTTTCTACTATGGCCAGTTTGCAGTCATCTGCAAACTTTGTCAGCCATAACCCTCCTGTGTTTGCTTGTACTTGAAAAGTAGATGCCAAACAAGAGTGGGCCCAGGACTGAGCCCTGTGGTACACCACTTGTGACAGGCTTTGAGTCTGACATGGCGCCAGCAACTCTGACCCTGTGGGTTCTGTCACTCAGCCAGTTTGCAACCCATCTTGTGATGTATGGGTTAACATTTAAGCTGATGAGTTTTTCAATGATACCCGAGTGGGGTATTGTATCAAAGGCCTTCGCCAGATCGAGGTAGGCTGTATGGACTGCCTTTCCTCATCAATGGCTTTGGTGACTGTTTCAAAAGTCAACCAAGTTTAGAAGGCATGATCTGCCTTTGACAAAGCCAAACTGGGATGGATCCAAAGTCTGCAAATTCCCTATGTCTTTATTTATGAGGTCCATTATGATCCTCTCCATGGCTTTGCAGATAAGGCTTGTCAAGCTAATGGGCCTGTAATTTTCAGGGTCGGTGGAGGCACGCCTTTGTGAAGTGGGACCACAGTTGCAGTGCGCCACTCTCTGGGTACGTATCCAGAGGTAAGACTATGATTAAACAGCTGTCCTAGCTGTGGGTTTAATTCCTCGTTGAGTTCGTGGAGCACACAGCCGGGGACACCATCAGGTCCCATGGATGCTGTGTTTTTGCTTTGGAGAGCAGTTCTCACTTGGGCGTTGGAGATGTTTGGGGGCTGCAATCGCTGGTATAGATATCTCTCCTTTGGGGGAGGGGAGGAGTTTGCACTGAACCTGTCAGCCAGTATGTTGGCAATGTCTGTAGGATCAGTAATCTTCACATCATTTTGAACTAGTTCTGAGCATATCTGGGAGTTTCCTCCCAGGTTTCTAACATAGCTAAAGAAGGCCTTATGATTGTCTTTTGAGTCTTTAGCTATTTTTCTCTCAAAATTTGCTTTGGATGATTTTATGAGAGCTCTTAGTTTTTACTTATAGTGATCAAGGGTGTCTTACCTTTTAAGGATTTTGCTCTATCTTGTAGTAGCTTCCTCCTTTTGTTGTAGAGTTTGTTTATGGCTGGGGTCCACCAGAGTGGACGCTTGCCTTTGGTACAAAGAGTCTTTGTTTTGCTTGGGATTGCCTTATCCATGCAGTCCTGCAGGTGCTGGTAGAAGGCATTTGTAAGTGATTCAGCGGCTTGAGTACTGTTTTCCGTCGGCTCGGGGCCTTAAAGGAGACCACACTAGTCTTTAGAAGTGTGAAGTCGGCTTCGAGAAGTTCTTTACTGTGGTCTTGGTTATTTCAGGTGGTGGTGGGATGAGGACCTCCAGCGAGGTTAGTTTGTGATGTGATCTCACCAGTGAGGGGTATACTTCGGTGTTGAACATTGTGCTCCCATGTTCGTGATGATGAGATCAAGTATGTTTTCTCCTCTTGTGGGGATGGTGACTAGTTGTTCCATGGCATTTGAGTTTATGAATTCCAGGAACTTTTGGGCTAGGGTGTTTGGGCTTGAGTAGTGTTCCCAGTCTATATTAGGGTAATTGAAGTCACCTAGTATGATGGTGTTTGGTGATACATTTATCCCCTCTAGTGTTTTCAGGAAGGCCATGTGAGGTTCCTGAGTTTGTGAGGGTGGCCTGTAACATGCTACAATTTGCAGAGCAGTCTTGCCTATGGTTAATTGCACCTGGATGGTCTCCAATGCTTCGTGCTGCCACCAGTCTTGAGGTGTGGGTGTCTTTGATGAATATGGATACCCCCTCCTTTCTTGGTATTGTCCGGATTTTGGGGCAACGCATGATAAGAGGTAAAACCTGATAGTGCTGGGGTGCTCTCAGGAGCCTTGAACCAGGTTTCTGTCACTGCACAGACATCGATGTTCTCCATACTGAGAAGGGCCTCGAGTGCGTGCATTTTGAGATTTAGACTTCTGGCATTGAGCAGCATTACCCTTAGTTTTTTTCCTTTTTGTGTTCTAGGGTGGTAGGTTTAGAATTTTAGCCTTGCCTAAAAAGGCACTATGGGGTGGCAAGAGCCTTTGCCAATATCCGAATCCCAGGGTGACAGGTGCAAGCCGTCCCTTGCGAAGCAGCGTGGCTTGTCCAGCATGTCATCCCAGGCAGACAGACATTGATCCCCTTTGAATGACACCAGAGTTTAAGCCAATTGTTAAAGCTGATCATCTTATCTCTGTATTGTGGCATCATTCTTGGTGAAGGTAGGATACTGCTCAAGGTCAGGGTCATACCTGCCTGGGCTACATAATCAGAGAGCTCCTCAATGTCTCTTTTCATGTAGTCCAAGGAGGTACGCCTCAGGTCGCTTACACCAGCGTGGACAATGACTGAGTCATATTTGTACCTGCTGTTGAGAGACCTGAGTGCTTGCGTTATGTGGCGGATTCTAGCGCCCGACAGGCAGCTTACTGTGACCTTCTCCTTACTCAGTCTGGTGAGCGGGACGCCAGTGTGTCTGACTATGGAGTCACCAATGACTAGTGTGTCTGGCATTGTGTTTGGCCTTAAGGGCTGTGACTGTTTGACACTCTGACTGTGAGGTCTATGTGTTGCAGGTGTTGTGTTCTGAGGTGGTGGTTGTTTGGGTGTCTGCTTTGGTGGCCTCTGCTGTTTTGGTAGATTTTTGATCAGAGCCTCCGAGTATGTCTTTGTGTGTTTATGTGTATGATTTGAGGTTGTGATGGTACTATGTGAGACTGGGTCTATAGTGTGTGTGGTAACCTTCTCCTCCTGACTGGTCTTGCCAGTCCTATGTTGAGAGAGCTCAGCCACCAGTTTGGCCGTATAGTTGCATCTCTCGCATGTATTTGTGTTTTGTGGGAGGAGGAGAGGGTTGTTCAGTACATGAGGCAATTGAAACATTGCCTCAATATTCCCAGGTTCACCAGCTGAGCAGGAGAGGACACTAGCAACTGATCCTCGACATGCTAGAAGGACTAGACAAAAACTTTAAAAGAGATTCCGGGGACGGAGTGACCGAGAAATGGGGTTTGCCTTTTTGGGGTGCTATCTATAAGAGTGCCGTATCAAGGTAATAAATACTGTAGGAGCAAGTGCTAGGTTTAACAGATAGAGAAAAGTCTACTTGGAGTCAAGTAGAGATGATCTTTTTAGGTATTAGAGAAAGTGCTAGTAACAGGGATGCTTAAAGGTAAGATTGAAAAGAATGCACTCTGCAGTGTGCACTAGAGAAGTTAGATATGAAAGTAGGTAACTTGAGTTTTACCTGTTTAAAAAGTTAAGGTTTAGTGGAGAGTTACTATTTTTAAAACAGCAAGATGGACTGAAAGGGGTGGTTACTTTTGTATTTTGGTACTATGAAATACTGTAAGATGGCCAATAAATTTAAATAATTGAAGGGTGGGATTTCAAAAGTGATGGTTTTGTGATTACTCACATAAGCCAGTGAAAGTAGAGAGAAATGAGATATATGGTCAGATTAACATAAGAGGCGGGCAACTAGAAAGACAGTGGTATTTAACAAGACAACTTAAATGGGTGGGAGGGAGGGAAAAATTCTGCCTGACTCAGAACAGAGAGAGCTGTGGTCCCTTTTGAAGTTTTAATATGCTGTTAAACAGAATGCAAGCAAAACACAAGGTAAAGAAAACAAACTACAGTATTCAAAATATAGAAAGACAATACAGAAATACAAAAAATAACAGCAAACTAACCTTTCCTTCACAGCAAAGTGTAGCAGAGTCTGGATGAGCCTTTCTGGTAAAGCGGGACGAGATAACTTCCCAGGCTGTGTAGTATCTACTTCCCTGAAGTAAACATTAACATGGAAGTTCTGTGGCTACTGAAGTTTCCAGAGGACTGTATACTAGGAGCCATCATTGTAAACACGAAAGATGTGGACATCCTACAAAAGGGCCTCACTGAGACAGATGGCTGTTGTCCAAGCCATGGGCTGTAGCTCAATGCCAAAGGGTGCATTATCATCACCTTTGTTAAAATCTCTGTAGCCAAGAACCACAACATAGTTGGTAGTATACCCTGGGTCACAGGTGGACAGTGGATACAACTGTGATAAGCACATTCCCACAGTAGTCAGGAAACCCTCTTATGTGGCACACCTCATCACAAAATGTGTCTCATGCAGAATAAAAGAGGACATTGTTCCCCTCTACTCACCACTCACTAGAACTATAAAAGAGTACAATGCCACTGTTGCTATGTACCTCACAAGACAACTACAATAACTGGAAAGCCAGTAATACCTCACAAAGAGCATTAGTGGCCTGAAATACATGCCATACACAGACCATCGCAAAATGCTCCATCCGTACTCCCTTGCATATCGCCTACTCAGAGGTGTTCACTGCCTAACATACAAAGCCATGTCAAACATAGAGCTGTTGGATATGATCCATGTAAAACACTCACAATCACTCTGACCTTTGGACCCAAAACCATGAGTGAAATACAAAATGAAGGGGCGTAGCCATTTACCTTATGGATATCCACACCTTCAGGTTACTGGCACAGCACGAGGCCTTGGAGACCATGCAAGTGCAACTAACATTGGGCAAAGCTGCCCATCAGATTGTAGCCTGCTACAGATCATGTACCTTGTCTCAGGAACCTCACTCAGTATTCTGGAGAACAATGGCAAATATAAAGGTCCTATCAAACACCATTATATGAGGAGATTACAACTACCCAAACATTGAGCGTGTGAATTACTCATATACAACGTCCTTTGCCCAATGTGTCCTACAGTTAAGAAACTCTAACACCCTGGAACAGCTGGTCAGCATGCCCACTACAGGTGACAACATACTGGACATGATCATCACCAACATGGGGTACCAGATTTCCACAACAGAGATAAACCCCTCGCTGGGAATATCAGATCATGAAGTAATCACACTGGACATCCACATCCCGTCCCCATGCCCAGTCAATGAAACCACTGTGAAGACATTTGCAAAAGCAAACTGCACACTTCCCAAGACCAAAGTGGAAAGTTCCGAAGACCTCTTGCTATAGGATAATGGTATGCAATCTGCAGAAACATTTACAAGTGCATCCTATGAGCATCTACAGGGATGCATGGAATGAGACATCACAAATAAAACCAAGATCCACTCCTCCAAAAATAAGACAACAAGCAGGTGTTTGTTGTCCATAAATAAGCTAGACAAGAGAAGGAGGAAATGAACACATGATAGATCCAACTTCACTAAAGGAATGGTATCACTGATCATTATCAGGAAGAAACAACAATCGTTCATTAAATAATCCAAGGATGGTTTCTAAAGACAAATAGCCAAGGAATGTAAGAATAACAACCACAAAGCCTTCGGTAGCTATACCAGACATGTAGGTGTCATAGGTTCATAGGTTCATAGGTTCATACTAGGCTATCTGCCCGAGGGCATTTATGGGAACTATACCCATTATTTTGCTGTGCCTCTGTCGAGCAGTGACACTGAGGTAATTCCTCCATCCATTGGTCAAGATTTCTCTTGAACAAGGCCAGCGAGGTGCTCTGCCTCACATGTACCTTTGTTCCACAGCATAGGGAGTCTTTGTTTAAGTCTCCCGCCTTGTGGCTCTGATGGATCTAGATTTTTGAGGTGAAGCATATTCATCAAATCTGGGTTTGACATGGCCTTAAATGTTATGCTAAGGTCACCTCTGAGCAAGCGTGCAAGTGACTGAATAGAGCTGGAGTTCTTTCAGTCGGGCAGCATAGGACAGATTTTTGAGACCCTTTATCCCTCCAGCTGCTGCAAGTGTCGGGTCAGATACATTCAATGGGGCATTGTACTCAATCATTGGTCTGATGAGTGATGAGTAAAAGACTATGACCTCCCTTGATCTAGATGAGAATCCTTCATGATAAGGTGGGCAATGTAGAAGGACTTCCTAACTACTTTAGCTACATGGGTGTCGAATGACAGACTACTATCAACCTGGGTCCCCAGGTCCCTGATAACTTCTTCTGTGCATAGTGGATTGCCACCTATTTGGTAGCTAGGGGTAACCTTGTTTTCGAAGGGTATGACTATGCATTTTTGGCATTTAACGCTCTGGCACCAGTTATCCGCTTCTGTGAGACCCTTCTGAAGGATATCTGTGTCAGATGTAGCTTACCACGGCGCGGTTTTCTACTATGGCCCTCTTTGCAGTCATCTGCAAACTTTGTCAGCCATAACCCTCCTGTGTTTGCTTGTACTGGAAAAGTAGATGCCAAACAAGAGTGGGCCCAGGACTGAGGACACCACTTGTGACAGGCTTTGAGTCTGACATGGCGCCAGCAACTCTGACCCTGTGGGTTCTGTCACTCAGCCAGTTTGCAACCCATCTTGTGATGTATGGGTTAACATTTAAGCTGATGAGTTTTTCAATGATAGGCCTTAGCCAGATCGAGGTAGGCTGTATGGACTGCCTTTCCTCATCAATGGCTTTGGTGACTGTTTAAAAGTCAACCAAGTTTAAAAGGCATGATCTGCCTTTGACAAAGCCAAACTGGGTTGGATCCAAAGTCTGCAAATTTCCTATGTCTTTATTTATGAGATCCATTATGATCCTCTCCATGGCTTTGCAGATAAGGCTTGTCGGCTAATGGGCGGTAATTTCCAGGGTCTGTGGAGGCACCGCCAGTGGGACCACAGTTGCAATCCAGAGGTAAGACTTTGATTAAACAGCTGTCCTAGCTGTGGGTTTAATTCCTCATTGAGTTCGTGGAGCACACAGCCGGGACACCATCGGGTCCCATGGATGCTGTGTTTTTGCTTTGGAGAGAGCAGTTCTCACTTGGGCGCTGGAGATGTTTGGGGCTGCACTCATTTGGTATAGATATCTCTCCTTTTGGGAGGGGAGAGAAGTTTGCACTGAACCTGTCAGCCAGCAGTAATCTTCACATCATTTTGAACTAGTTCTGAGCATATCTGGGAGTTTCCTCCTAGGTTTCTAACATAGCTAAAGAAGGCCTTATGGTTGTCTTTGAGTCTTTAGCTATTTTTCTCTCGAAATTTGCTTTGGATGATTTTATGAGAGCTCTTAGTTTTTACTTATAGTGATCAAGGGTGTCTTACCTTTTAAGGATTTTGCTCTATCTTGTAGTAGCTTCCTCCTTTGTTGTAGAGTTTGTTTATGGCTGGGGTCCACCAGACTAAGAGTCTTTGTTTTGCTTGGGATTGCCTTATCCATGCAGTCCTGCAGGTGCTGGTAGAAGGCGTTTGTAAGTGATTCAGCTGCTTGAGTATTGTTTCTCGCTGGCTCGGGGGCCTGAAAGGAGACCACACTAGTCTTTAGAAGTGTGAAGTCGGCTTCTGAGAAGTTCTTTACTGTGGTCTTTTTTATTTCAGGTGGGGTTGGGATGAGGACCTCCAGCGAGATTAGTTTGTGATCTGATCTCACCAGTGAGGGTATACTTCGGTGTTGAACATTGTGCTCCCATCTTGGTGATGATGAGATCAAGTATGTTATGTCCTCTTGTGGGTATGGTGACTAGTTGTTCCATGGCATTTGAGTTTATGAATTCCAGGAACTTTTGGGCTAGGGTGTTTGGGCTTGAGTAGTGTTCCCAGTCTATATTAGGGTAATTGAAGTCACCTAGTATGATGGTGTTTGGTGATACATTTATTTTCCCGTTTTTGAGGGGTGGCCTGTAACATGCTACAATTTGCAGAGCAGTCTTGCCTATGGTTAATTGCACCTGGATGGTCTCCGATGCACCAGTCTTGAGGTGTGGGTGTCCTTGATGAATATGGATACCCTCCTTTCTTGGTATTGTCCGGATTTTGGGGCCGGAACATGATATGAGGTAAAACCGTCACAGCACAGACATCGATGTTCTCCATACTGAGAAGGGCCTCGAAAAGTGCATTTTGAGATTTAGACTTCTGGCATTGAGCAGCATTACCCTTAGTTTTTTTCCTTTTTTTTTCTAGGGTGGTAGGTTTAGAATTTGAGCCTTGCCTAAAAAGGCACTAGGGTGACAGGTCCAGCATGTCATCCCAGGCAGACAGATACTTGAATGACACCAGTGTTTAAGCCAATTGTTAAAGCTGATCATCTTAGGCATCATTCTTGGTGTCATACCTGCCTGGGCTACATAATCAGAGAGCTCCTCAATGTCTCTTTCATGTAGTCCGACAATGACTGAGTCATATTTGTACCTTGCTGTTGGACCCTGACTTCCTGAGCTATGTGGCGGATTCTAGCCCCCCAGCAGGCAGCTTACTGTGACCTTCTCCTTACTCAGTCTGGTGAGCGGGACATCAGTGTGTCTGACTATGGAGTCACCAATGACTAGTGTGTCTGGCATTGTGTTTGGCCTTAAGGGATGTGACTGTTTGACACTCTGACTGTGAGGTCTATGTGTTGCGGGTGTTGTGTTCTGAGGTGGTGGTTGTTTGGGTGTCTGCTTTGGTGGCCTCTGCAGTTCTGGTAGATTATTGATGAGAGCCGAGACTGGGTCTATAGTGTGTGGTAACCTTCTCCTCCTGACTGGTCTTGCCAGTCCTATGTTGAGCATGTATTTGTGTTTTGTGGGAGGAGGAAAGGGTTGTTCAGTACATGAGGCAATTGAAACATTGCCTCAATATTCCCAGGTTCACCAGCTGAGCAGGAGAGGACACTAGCAACTGAGAGCAAGTGCTAGGTTTAATAGATAGAGAATAGTCTACTTGGAGTCAAGTAGAGTTGATCTTTTAGTTATAGGATACGCTGATTTGATCAGTAGTATAGTTAGCTCAATGCTTCCCAACACAGGAACTACAACCAAAGCCCAGGAATCAGCAACTCTGAAACTGGACTAAACTAGTAAAGCAGGTTTTCACAAAACAGGCAGAAACAGGTACAGCAAACACTTATAAATGCTATGAATCAGCTACTACAGCTTACACAGAAGAATTTGCTACAAATACAGTCAAACTTCCAAATATGCTGTCAGCTACTGAAAAAAGGAATGAAATGTACCAAACCAACTTTCATTGCCCACATCCAGGGGGACAAGTTCAGTGTAAACTCCCCCCCATCACCCCCAAAAGGGCCTGTGTCCATCACAGAAGGATGCAGAGACCCAGACGTCATGGACATACAGGTAAAGACAGCCCTCACCAAAGCGTAAGAACATAGCACCAATGTGACTGTATGTTGTCCCAGGCTGCGTCTTACACTAGGCCCATAAGGAACTACACACTCACCTACATTCACTGTCCAGACTCAACCGTACCATAGGCTATGTACCCAAAGAATGGCATACACTAACAGTCATCCAGCTCCACAAAGGGTGTGCCAAAACAGAACCTGGAAACCATTTCCCAATATGTCTACTCAGCCAGGTCTACAGAGCTATTGAGCCAATTGTCATGGAACCCATACACTGAGACATTGGAGATCTCCAGACACTGGACTCTACACAACTTCACCTTGTTAAAGGCAGAGCCTGGCTCCCAAACCTAATTGAGTTATTTAAAACAGTTACCATGAACATAGATGGAGGTGAAAGTAGTCCACACAGCCTACCTGGACCTCACTAAGGGCTTACTACACCATTCCCCACTCTGTCATCATGGACAAGTGTACCAACTTGAACATGAACATGAACAGCTATGTCACAGGATAGGTGGCCAAGTGTCTCACAGATCAAACACACATGTTGTGGGTGCCATGTCCAACTCTAAGCCAGTCACAAATGGCATCACACAGGTCTTGGTCCTGGGACCCCACCTGTTCAGTAGATACTGCTCAGAGGTGCAGGGAAGCATGGCAGGTGTATGACTGAACAGGTTTGCAGATGAATGGTAACTGTGGTCCATAATCGACTGTACAGCTGACACAGACATCCTCCAGAAGTGTCTTACAGAGACAGATACCTGGTGTCAAAACAATGCCCTCAAGCTGAATGGCAAAGAATGCATAGTCATCCCCTTTGGGTAAAACAAAGTGCACACAAATTACCACATAGGTGGTAATCCAGCATGTACGGAGAAAGTCATTATGGCCCTGGGGACACAGGTAGATAGTAAACTCACCTTTGATGATCACATGCCCAAAGTGTTTAGACATTCCTTCAATGTAGCCCATCTAATGTCACCTAATGTAACCCACTTCGTATAGTCTGATGATGTCACCATCCTACAAATATACCTGTGGAAAGAATAAATCCCAGTAATGTGTATAGTGCGTTGTGTTAATGAGTACTCCTGTAGTATCATGAAGTAGTTAGGTAGGGGTTTGAATCCTGCACTGAACAACTGTGTTTGTGTGTTGTCTCCTTGGAAAGGAGCAACATTTTAGGAGAGTAGACCTCAAGAGTGGTAAACAAACCTTTGTCAAGTCTGATGAAGTCACCATCCTACAAATATACCTGTGGAAAAAAGAACTCTAAGTAATATATATAGTGCGTCTTGTTAATGCATACTCCTGTAGTATCATGAAGTGGTTAGATAGGGGTTTGAATCCTGCACTGGACAACTGTGTGTTGTCTCCTTGAGAAAAAGCAACATTTTAGGAGAGTAGTAAGAGACCTCAAGAGCGGTAAACTAACCTTTGTCAAGTCTGATGATGCCACCATCCTACAAATATACCTGTGGAAAAAAGAACTCCTAGTAATGTGCATAGCTTGTCGTGTTAATGCGTATTTCTCTAATGTCATGAAGTAGTTAGGTAGGGTTTTGAATCCTGCACTTGGTGAGTGTGTGCGCTGTCTATTTGTGACACTGTTGGTCAATGTGTCGTGGGCTTTGCTTTTACCACTGTATGACATATCAGTATGCATTGCACATGTGAGCTAGCTGTGTGGCAAATACATATCTGTACATGTTACCTCAATGAATGCATGTGTGGGAACCCAGCTTTCTCCAAGAACACAGCTGTTATCCTTGCCAGACTGTGCTGCTGCTTCCCAGACCTTAGGTCACATCTGTGTGCTTGTGACAAGCCCAGCCACTGCAGTGATCCCTGGCCTAGGTCATCTGTGTCACACAAAGTCATTACGGTTCTTATTGGAATGTGTGAGTGAGGGTCTATGGCCGAGGTATATGTCAGACCTGTTCAAACGCAGCAAAATCTGTCAATGATGACTATTCATAACAGGTGTAGAACAACCTATGTGGATATGCATGCAGACCCCTCATTGCTTATGTGATCCACCAAGGGATTCCAAAATACCTTTGGAAATGTGATTAACAAAGGAGAGATGACATAACACTTGGTTGCATGTACACATCGGTACCTGTTCATCATGTTGGTGGCTACTACCTATGTGGTACTGTGGGGATAATATGTTCTCTAAAGGTGGATGACTATGCTTAGTTTGGCTTATAGCTTTACAGCATGGGTTTGACAACAGGCATCTCCACCTTGTGGAGGATGTGTGTGTCATCTGGAGAATGCATTATAGGCCACAGTATGCATTACCAGACGTGGATGGACATATCCCTACTGTGATTGCTTGTACCTAAGAGAGCTATATGCCAAACAGAATTGGTCTCAGTAATGGGTGCAGGTGAATACCAGTGGTTACTGGCATTGTATAGTACCTGAAGGATCCAAATGTTGTTGTGTGTCCTACATCTGTGTGTCGGTTGTCAAGACATTATCTAACAATTGGTTATGGTCAGGCTGTTGAAGTGATGTATGCTACCAGAATGCAAAACAATGACATATAGTAACAGTATAACCCACAGCACAGTGTCAAACCATGTCATACACACATGTGTAGTCAGGTTCCGGAATGTGTGTAGTACAATGCATACTGGCCACCAACAGAAACTATGGAGGGTTACTGTGTAATACAGGGCATGTCACCCTGGCCATGTGTCCACTATGCACGTACATGCAGACAGTGCACCTCCACCATGTTCACAACTGTACACCTGCAAATCTGTGCTACACACATCCCACACATACTGTCTACTCTCTAACACATGCTGCCAATACTGCACACATCAGCCAAGTGGCATGTGGCCGGACAATACACAATTGGAACCAACATTGGTGTAAACAACACTACAATGACAATCATAGCTTTAATGCATCATGTCTACTCAGCTACACCTTCAAGCATATCATTACACCCTACTGCTGACAACATGCTAACATTGTTATACTGCTATATAGACACCCTGTGCATCATCACCATGGTAGCCTGTTCCTGCATTGATGTTACAGATGACAGGAGGCGGCACCGGTTTCATCATATGCACAGGGTGTGTTGTTGGTTTGCCAGAGGCCTACAGTGAGCCATCCAATTGACATGTATGTGTGTGTGTGTGTGTGAGGGGCAAGAATAATGGAATGGGCCAATGTTGTTGTAATGTGTGTGGGTATGTGTTAGCCCTAGGTGTCTGGAGTATGTGTGTGTGTGTCTGCATGCACACAGTTCCACCATGTGGCTGCCATATACGGGTATTTGTGGGACAGCTACAGACTGTACCTGCGAGGCTTTACAGATCACTGTCTCTGGCCATGGATACGGTACCTGTACCTGGCAGGGGTGCTACTGACACTATCAGGTACAAATCCAGACTGGGTACTATGCCCAGAGGTGGATGGATGTACACTGGACACAGGTCCCTGCTGGAACTGTCCAGAGCCACGTGTACGTGGTCTTCTAGGACGTTCTATGGACAGCCCACCCCCAACATTGCTGGGGCTGGTACTGGCACTACGGGAGCGGCAGTGGTTTGAGGGATGTCCATGCTGACTGCCAGCTGCTGATGTTGCTGGCATACGTCCACATCGATGTCTCAACTGTCCCGCACTGTCCTGACACATGGACATGACATTGCAGAGGATATCTAATGTCTCTCCCCAACATCTATCAGTGACCTTGGTGTAATGACGGATGGCACCTGCTAGTTCACAGATACTCTCAATGATGGTGGTATGTGCCCTCTGTGCCCTTAGTCCCTGTCTGATGTACCATTCCATACATGCCTGTGCCTCCATGACAGCCTGGAACATGCATGACATTGTCAGACCTGTGGCACATCTGCCAGTGGCATGATGAGCAGCAGTGATCCTACAAGAACCCCTGGACATCTGCCTATGTGGTACCCTTCCAGACATCTGAGTATGGCTGCTGTGTTGGGATGCATGTGCCATGGATACCACACTGTCCTGGCCAATGCCAACTGTATGCTGTCCCTCAGCTATGGGCATTGGTGATGTATGTATTGGCAGTATGAGTGTATGCATGGATGGGGTGGACAGCTGTGTACTGTCGATTGGTGGCCCAATGACAGACCCTGGCAAACACACCTGTGCCTCAACACATCTATCTTCATTATCACTATGTGGCTCAGTGACATCAGTTTCCCTGTTGCAGTGACCCAGCCCTAACACAACACCTGTGGGAGGAAGACAGGAAACACACTTTACGACCTGTACATGATGTCGGCACACATGCACACATACACACATGAACACATGCACACATGAACACATGCACACATGAGCACATGCACACATGCACACATGAACGCATGCACACATGCACACAAATACACTACTCACTACAGCAGATACCCACACACACCTCCAGCAATCCAAAACATACTGAATAGTGGTTGAAGGTGGGTTACAGTATCACAAGGCAAACAGTCATCACACATGTCACCTTGCAGAAAATTTGTTGCTCAAGACCATGCAGTGCGAGTGTAGACAGCCCTTGTTAATAACAGTATACATGGCTTTGATGCATGTGTGTTGTTGTTCAGTGATTGGCCTCACCCTGGAATGCAATGTGTACATGGACACAACATTGCTGTGCAAGTATTAAAAGGTCTGCAATGTCCTGTGCACCATCACTCACAGGTATGCATACCATGGCTGGATATGTATCTGTGTGTCACATAGATATCCATTTCTGATTACAGTTTCTGTGTCTGTAGCAGATAATTGTGGACACAGGTTTAGCACATGCATGCTATGTATACACACATGATGAGTGGTGCATGTATACGTGATGGAATACCATTGCTCAACATTGCCATTGTACAGTGGTTATGGGGAGTGTAGGACATATTGTGGACATGCCAGTGCCAGCCATGACATGGCATGCTACAACATGACTGCAACATTAAACATCACACATACCCAATGTGTGTCATGTGACCTATATACTCAATAGCATTACAAGAAATATGTGTGTCACTTTGTACAAATGGTGATTGCTATGCATATTGTGTATAGGTGCATATGTTTGCACACACACAACATTGAGGTGCATAGCAATGACTGCAATGTGTAGTACTGTGGTCACTGTAACTGGATGGGGTGTAGTACCATGAGCCATCATCATCATGCATCATGTGGTCACTCAAGGCTACTAATGTGTGCCAGACCACCACCTAGCATGCTGTACCTGAACTGCAGTACCATGGCTAAATTCCAATTACACAGCCACTTGTTACATGGGTTTGTAAGGTGCCCAATAGGGAGCATTGCCTAACATGAATGTGTTTTGTGTTGAAGAGTGTCGCACAGCCCCATGATAGGCCTCTACCCCTCAGGTATATTATGTGTGCTGTGTGGATGACATGTGGGATACTGAAGTGTGACCTTACAGCGGGTGTCTGGATACGCCATGTGTAGCATGTTAAGGTGTACTGCGTTGTGTATGTTGTGTACATGTGTATCAACTATGCCTATCCAATGTCCAGTACGGTATTGCCATAATTGTGTGTGATGCTCTGTGTATTGCATGTGACTGAGGCAGCTACTGACATTACTGAGATGTGCATAGTCTCACAGCAAACATGCACAACATGCATTATGCATAGGTGTGTTAAGTGTACATGGCCTACACCTCACCTATGACATGCACATTTCATTAGCAATATTAAATTTATAACACACTCACCAGCATCGACTGGCTGCCTTGCTGTCACACCAGAGGGACCTACAAGAATATGAGACAGTTTGTCAGTGGCCACAACTGTGGTATTGCTACTGTGAGTTTGCTAAACTACAGTAGTACAACAATCGAATGTCACAGGCGTACAGATTATATTCCAAATATCAGTATTGCACAACACTAGGCAGCACAACTGCTAAACACACAGTACACATCTCACATATGCATAATCTACCAATACAGGTAACAGTAGTCTACAGATAGGGCATGTTACCTGCATGCTCCATGTCAACATGCTGGGTGGCTCTGGCCTCCATGATGACACATGTATGTTGCTGTTCCTGTTGTTGGCCAGGAGCCACCACACTTATGAGCAGCTCCTCCACTCTGGTGAGGAGGGGATGAATGGCTACCCCACCACCTGTGGCAAGCTGTTGTCTACGGATATCAGACACACGCCACCAGACATTAAATCACTGCAGTGATGGCGTACCTGCTCATATGTCCAGTTATGCATGCCTATGTCATTTACTTGATGAACAAGGTCTTGCCACAGTGCAGTCCGCTCATGCTGGTCCTGGCTGGTTCTAGAGAACAGCAGGGTGTAGTGCTGCACCAGGCTGCTGTGTATTTCCTGTTTCTCTGCAGCTGTATAACACAGGTTTCGTTGGTGGGCCATGCCCCTTGAAGACAATTAAACAATATGTGTAAGCAAGTCATGTGGCACATTTTACATTCTAAAGTACAGATATCAATTAACTGCCATATATAGCATCCAATTGGCTGTCAGAGGATACACACGTTCAATACCACATATTAGTGCTCAGGCCACAACTGGCTGACAGTGCCTAGGCATGCTCTATATATCAAACCATGTTCTGCACAGCAGCAAAGAGAAGCCAGTATGTAAGACTATACACGAGTACATGGCACACTGTATGTGACACAATGCACCACCTAGCCACAGGAGGTATATATCAAGCTAATGTATAAAGAAAGATGTCATCTATTGCAATGAATTTAAAGGACAGTTACAGTATTACCAGTATACCACCCTAGTCGTTGATACCAAACCCCTGCCTAACATATGTGCACAGTTGTTAATATAGGTGGCATACTTCTGTACTAGACAATACATGTTGCTAGATACACACATATACCCTGTAACACGCATATGATTGAGGGCATGGTACAGGCATAATTACACACACATCAGACATACATACAACACACAGATGAATGCCAACCCAGATGAGCTTTACCTGTGTACCATACAGTACTGTGTGTCACTACTTACAAAACCTTATGCCTGAGGTATGTAATCTGTGAGAACTACAGGGAACACACAAAACAGTGTTTCCAAGCAATGTGAACATACACCATACTGTACTGTTTAGGCCTACAGCTTCAGGTAGTACTACAGTACATATGGGAGTTGGATTCACCAGCAGTACCACTCACTAAGCATACATGTATTGCTTTAGCCTACAATGGGACACCACAGTCGACAACAAGGGACTACGTCACACCGTATGCCATGCTACTTTTTCTGCCTGGCAATAGCATACACATCTTTTGCTGGGATGACAGCTAGGACACAAACTACCATGACAGAAACAATTTCACACTAAGCTATCACACCTTTACAGACCTTGCGCACATTCACCAACATATTCACCATCACACTCAGTCAACCTCACATAGCAATTATTGCACTAAGTACATCTGTGTCTGCATCGTGTCATAAATAGGTAATACGCTATTGGCCCTAGGGCCTAAAGCAGCATAGCCATAAGCTACCCTGGCCTTTGACACACATGTAATTTAATTTCACTTGCCCCTGTCAACCAGAGCCACAGAGGTGATTCCCAGTGTGTATTTCCTATCTCCCAACCAATCATCAGGAGTATTTATGACAACTGCTAATAAGGAGCTTTGTTTGCTATTGATAGGTGGTTTGTTCCGGAGTATGGCATGTCTTTGAGATAGGAATCTATCCCTCCAGCATGTGCTGTTTAGTGAGCTGATAAGGTTTAGGGCCCTAGTGCGTGTATCTGGGAGGGATTGTAATATGTTTACGTGGAGGATGTCCAACAGCTATGGGTGTGACATAGCTCTGTATGTTAGGCACAGGTCACCTCTGGATAGGTGGTATGCAACACAGTCTAGCTGTGGTTTTGTGAGTCGGTCTGCATAGGGCATCTGTTTGAGGCTGGTATTACTCTTTGTGAGGTATGTCTGTGGCCTTTCCAGTTGCTGTAGTTGTCATGTGAGGTACATACCACATGGGGAATTGTACTCTATAATGGGTTTTAAGTGTGATGAGTAGAGGGGAACACTGACCTATATTTCCCTAGATGACACACCTTTTGTGATGACGTGTACCACGTAGACAGAGTACATGACTAGTGTGCCACTGTGATTATCAAAGGGGAGGCAACTGTCCACCTGTGTCCCATGTTCCCTTATCACACCTTCGGTGTTAGGTAGACTACCACCTATGTGGTAGTTAATGGGTACAGTGTGTTGGCAAGAAGGGATGGCACTGCAGTGTCAGCACTGAGCTTCAGTCCATGCCTTGGTCTCCAGGCACCTGTCGCAGTAAGTATGACCCCGTGTCTCTCTCTCTCTCTCTCTCTCTATATATATATATATATATATATATATATATATATGTGTGTGTGTGTGTATATATATATATATGTGTATGTATATATATATATATATATATATATATATATATATATATATATATATATAGATAGATATATAGATATACCCCGGGATTCATGAAGCTCGGCGCAGGGCCGGTGTAAGGCCTGCGCCGGCGGTGCAGTGAACAGTCGGTGTAGTAGCGCCATATGCATAGTAATGAGAGCGCGCCGCAACCACAGACACGTGCGTAGTGTACGTGAGCGAGCCCAAGTAGGATGCGTCCGGAGGCGTGGCTAAGCCGGCAGGCGATGAGCAACCTAATGTGCTGACTGCCACGGTCCGCCCATAATAGTAATGGCAGCAGCCAGGGCCCGTGCAGAATGAAACGCACGTAGAGTATGCAACATAGTACCCGTCCCAACAAAATGGAGAAGCAAACACAACCCACGTAGCCCAAGTGTACCCGTCCAAGGAACAAAGGATATGCGTAGCACACCGTGTTCGTCCTTCAATGCACCGTCAGTGGGCATACCCAGAGAAGGTGTACCGCAGCATGTCAGCGCGCCGCACCGACATAGGAGTAGCGACTAAGGTTACCACCTGTCCCACTTTGCGAGGGGCAGTCCCTCCATGGGCAGTTGTGTCCCGATAAAAAATCTTAAAACGGCAAATGTGCTAAGATT
>NC_056743.1:948588119-948627405 GCF_019279795.1 Protopterus annectens | reverse complement strand
CAACCATGCAGGAAAGGAAAATTATGCGGACCGGACTCCCAGGTTGCCAAGTCCATAGACGCAGCCCACATCCCGCTCACGCATACATGGAGGATGTGCAATGGGTACCGCCGAGGGTTGCAGACATGGGATCGTGGGTATGCAGAAATGGGGCTGTGTCAATTGGCAGATAATCCGCTGCATCGCCCCATGGGAGGTATGTGGGTATAGCACATGTGTTACTCCACACTAATAATGCAAATCATCCACCGGAGAATGCTAAATGCAGCTGTGATATGTGTACAGCCCTCTACCAGTGTCCAGTAGCCATTCCCAATGGACGGACAAACGTTTGGTCAAGATGGCACCCATAACAGCAAATCTGCTGGGATCACACAGCTGTATTAAGGTGAAACACAGGGAATACAGATAGGGACTACAGTAGAGACTCCACATACAAAGTCAGACCGCTGTTAATACCGCGACACAGCATTCATTTTCCCAGCAAGTGAATGGTGATCACCTGCCATACTGCGGAACAAATGGCCGACCTGCGGAACACATAATAATGGCACACCAACAACGTGAAATAGTACGGGTATAGGATGTTAAGGCTATGGCGTACACACATATAAAGAACATCCTGCAATGAATCAATAGGTTATACATGGTTTCTTCGTGTTAATGTTACAATACAGAGGCGGGAATGTCCCAATGGGATATCATGGATTACTGAAAGCAATTGTTAGCCTGCATCATGGGAACTACACCATATGGGTCGGTGGCGGAAGACCCGGTTTACGTAGCACTACATAATATGGGTACTCAAACAGACATCCGTGACTGCTGGACATGCAGCGGAAGTCAAACACACTGGTCAGATGGACACAGTCAAATATGTTCTACACTTTACATATGCACACTGCGTCCAGTGTAGGACCCAAAATTATCCTTACGCAATGCAACCTGCTTGGAGCGGCAGACCCAGATGAAGCAGCAGCCGCCACGGCACAGCTACATATGCACCACCAGCGTGTCCAAGGTTAATGACAATCTGTCCATGAACTGCAGGTGATATGCACATCAATCCCCAGATTGCCCAGTCCATACAGGTGCGTCCAATCCCATTCCCGAACACATGGAGGATGTGTAACGGTACTGTCGAGGGCTGCAGCCATGGGATCGTGGGTATGCAGACATGGGTCTCGTGTTGATTGGCAGATGATCCGCTTGTCCCGCCCCGTGTGAGGGATGTGGGTATGGCACATGCGTTACTCCGCACTAATTATGCAAATCACCCACCGAGAATGCTAAATGCAGCTGTGAAATGTGGACAGCACTATACCAGTGTCCATTGACAGTTCCCATGGATGGACAATCGTGACGCCAAGATGTCACCCATGACTGCAAACCTGGTGGAATCACACAGCTGTGGTAAGGCACAACACACGGAATACAGATAGGGACTACAGTAGAGACTCCACATATGATGTCAGACCGCCGTGCGAATACCGGCATACACAGCATCCAATCTGCTAGAAGGTGAATGGGGATCACTCGCTACCATACCGCGGAACACATGGCCGACCTGTGGAACACATACTAATGGCACACCAACAACATAAAGTAGGAAACTCACAGGATCCTGACACTATGGCGTTCACACTTATGAAGAACATCTGTCAATGCTTTAATAGGATCTACATTCTTTGGTTGTGTCCGTGTGCCGATACTGTGGCGGACATATCCTAGTGGGACAATGTAGGATGACCTAAAGCTTCTCCTAGCCTGCATCATTGGATCTACACCATCCGGTTTCAGGTTAGAATACCCTGGTCAATGTAGCACTACATAATATGGGTAGCAACCACACATCCGCGATGGGGGAACATACAGCAGCGGTCAAACCCACTAGCCAGATGGACACAGTCCAACAAGGTCTACACTGTACATATGCACAATGGTGCATAGTAGGACCCAGAGATTCCTCCGCACGCAATGTCAACCAGACACGATCGGAAGACCAAATAACTGACAGCCGCGGTCCACGGTACAGCCACACATATGCACCCCAGCGTGTTCAGGGTTGGCGACAGCCGTCCACAGAATGCGGACATATGTACAGATATTCCCATATTGCAGAGCCCATAGAGGTGTGTCCACATCCCATTCCCGCACACATGCAGGATGTGTAATGTGTACCGTCGAGGGCTGCATCCATGGGATCGTGGGTATGCAGTAACGGGGCTCGGTGATGTTTGGCAGATAATACGTTGTCCCGCACCATGGGAGGGATGTGGGAGTAGCACATGCCTTACTCCCCACTGATAGTGCAAAGCATCCACCGTCTAATGCGAAATGCAGGTGTGGAATGTGTACTGCTCCATACCAGTGTCCAGTAGACACTCGCGAGGGATGGACAAGCGTAGGACTGTGATGGCACCCATAACCGCAAATTTTGTGTAACCACACAGCTGCAGTGAGGCATAACACAGGTAATACAGATGGGGAAACCAGTAGACACTCCCCATACAAAGCCAGACCACTGTGCCAATACCGGCGTACACAGCTGTCAATATGCCAGCACCGGACTGTGGATCACACGCTCCTGTACCGCGAGAAATGGGTGACCTGTGGAACACATACCAATGGCAGAATATCAACGTCAGCTAGGAAAGCCATATGATGGTGAAACTATGGCGTCCCCACCAATGAAGAACATCCTTCAGTGAAGTAATAGTGTTAATGTCAATTGACCATGGAATACACATAATCCACATCAAAGACCCGCTGGCACCTTACAGCACACAAAGCACGACACACATAGGTAGATGATACAGTCAACGAGACGCTTTCGCCCACGACAGGTCACATGTGGTATACAAAGGTTACTTCATAGACATTTAAGCGCTTATCACCTGTGACCTCCGTGAGACGACACATAACATAGACGCTGGCCCAGGCTTTCTATATCCCCCCTTACACTTCCATGTGTTACCTTCTGTGCAAACAATGAACATGTAACCACAGCATAGAAAGCACAGACGCAATGTGTCCCACACACACATATGTTAACACCTCAGAAGGCATCCTATTAACACATGTATCATATGATATTGTACTATGCCGAATACTCATCATTGAATGATTTAACAATGTATATGGCAGATATGCATAGCATATCACAGTAACACAGCGGTACAGAACTGAATGAGTGGACGAATGTGTGCTAACCCTACATCTGTACCTAAACTACATTCACGTTACGGGGGCTTGCTCCACCTGCCTCTCAAAGGAGGCCTCATCGGTCTTCCATCGGTCAGCCCTGCTGTGTGGCCACCCCTCCACCTACTAAACCAAATAGATCCACATTCTATAGCATATCTGATGAGTTCCCCCCTCTGGTATTACAACCCGGACGTTGTAAAATACTGACTGTAGACATATGCCTTGTGATGTGCCCACATCCAGCCGTAGGCGTACAGCATTCCTGTGGCTGGCCAGGGTGCCGCACTAGTAGGGCCACCTGTTTTGTGGGTGTGTCATGTAGGTATACCATGATGGGGGCACCATGTGCTGTGGTGGTGGGCGGCAAGGAGACCTACAGCCCAGGGCAGCAGTCGATCTAACTCCGCAGCCATAGGAGGGGTAGTACAGTCTGCAGGTATGTGCAGACGTGCACATGAAACTACGGTCCACAAGGATTACCCATGGTGGCGACATATGCACAGATGGCTGTAGCGGGACACACACACAACCATGCATACAGCACAGGTAGACATACACACACCATAACTAGCCATGTACACACAAGGTGTATGGCGTAATGGTACACTGCCAGGACAGCAGGGATAGCTGTGTGTCACGATATCCAGCAGATGTCAATACGGTGTTCTGGAATACGGACAGTGCATGGACAATGAGTGGATACGCAACGGACCACATTCATATGTGTCTGCCGCGGCAAATATGCGATACATGGAAAGACAGTCCATGCTACAGCAGCACGCCACAACATCGCACGTGAGATAAACAATGACAGAGATACAGACGGACACATGTGGGCAGGCCGGGTGTGTCATGTACACAGCATCACCCCAGCACACCATAGCATGGTGCAGGTGGAGATCACGCTACGGTGGTCGCAGACCACAACAGACACACAAGTGGTACACTAACCATACCGCCATCCAGAAACACAGGATGGCGGCAGGATAGGTGTGCTCTGCGCAAACCACAAGGCAATACCATATGAACCCATGCAGCTGGGAGCATGGACACACACACACATGTGGCAGACATGTTGTTTGACCTCACACCCACATACCCAAACACACAAACATACAACACAGGTATGGAATGTGCTACGTGGACCACCGAGCACACCAGCAGCAGAGGCACATGTACAGGTGGGTGGCAACATCCATAAAGGAATGGCCGCTGATAGCCAAGGTTTGTGTTGTGAAGCGTGTAAAAGCTAGTTCATCTGCAGAGGGAGCTGGAAACACACACACACACGGAAGGGCCGGGAGTCAAACCTACGCCTATCTACATGATCTCACTACATTATGAAGCATTTACATAACGCGCTACCGAGTTTACTGAGCACAGCGCGGTCAGAGGCATACTTCTAGGCGGGTGACGTCACACATAAGACAATAGCTGGCAATAGCCAAGGGATGCGATGCAAAGCGTCTAAAAGCTAGTTCATCTGCAGAGGGAGCTGGAAACACACACACACACACACACACACACACGGCAGGGCCGGGAGTCAAACTTACACCTAGTTACATGATCTCACTACAGTATGAAGCATTTACATAACGCGCTACCGAGTTTACTGAGCACAGCGCGGTCAGAGGCATACTTCTAGGCGGTGACATCACACGAAGACAATAGCTGGCAATAGCCAAGGGATGCGATGCAAAGCCGCCTAAAAGCTAGTTCATCTGCAGAGGGAGCTGGAAACACACACACACACACACACACACACACACGGCAGGGCCGGGAGTCGAACTTACGCCTATCTACATGATCTCACTACAGTATGAAGCATTTACAGAACGCGCTACCGAGTTTACTGAGCACAGCGTCAGAGGCATACTTCTAGGCGGGTGACATCACACGAAGACAATAGCTGGCAATAGCCAAGGGATGCGATGCAAAGCGTCTAAAAGCTAGTTCATCTGCAGAGGGAGCTGGAAACACACACACACACACACACACACACACGGCAGGGCCGGGAGTCGAACTTACTCCTATCTACATGATCTCACTACAGTATGAAGCATTTACAGAACGCGCTACCGAGTTTACTGAGCACAGCGCGGTCAGAGGCATACTTCTAGGCATGTGACATCACAGGTAGACAATAGGTGGCAATGGCCAAGGGATGCGATGCAGCGCCTAAAAGCTAGTTCATCTGCAGAGGGAGCTGGAAACACACACACACACACACACACGGCAGGGCGTCGAACTTACGCCTATCTACATGATCTCACTACAGTATGAAGCATTTACATAACGCGCTACCGAAGTTTACTGAGCACAGCGGTCAGAGGCATACTTCTAGGCGGGTGACATCACACGAAGACAATAGCTGGCAATAGCCAAGGGATGCGATGCAAAGCGCCTAAAAGCTAGTTCATCTGCAGAGGGAGCTGGAAACACACACACACACACACACACACACACGAAGGGCCGGAGTCGAACTTACGCCTATCTACATGATCTCACTACAGTATGAAGCATTTACAGAACGCTACCGAGTTTACTGAGCACAGCTGTCAGAGGCATACTTCTAGGCGGGTGTCATCACACGCAGGTCAATAGCTGGCAATAGCCAAGGGCTGCGATGCGAAGCGTCTAAAAGCTAGTTCATCTGCAGAGGGAGCTGGAAACACACACACACACACACACACGGAAGGGCCGGGAGTCGAACTTACACCTATCTACATGATCTCACTACAGTATGAAGCATTTACAGAACGCGCTACCGAGTTTACTGAGCACAGCGCGGTCAGAGGCATACTTCTAGGTGGGTGACATCACACGTAAGACAATAGCTGGCAATAGCCAAGGGATGCGATGCAAAGCGTCTAAAAGCTAGTTCATCTGCAGAGGGAGCTGGAAACACACACACACACACGGAAGGGCCGGGAGTCGAACTTACGCCTATCTACATGATCTCACTACAGTATGAAGCATTTACAGAACGCTACCGAGTTTACTGAGCACAGCGCGGTCAGAGGCATACTTCTAGGTGGGTGACATCACACGTAAGACAATAGCTGGCAATAGCCAAGGGATGCGATGCAAAGCGTCTAAAAGCTAGTTCATCTGCAGAGGGAGCTGGAAACACACACACACACGGAAGGGCCGGGAGTCGAACTTATGCCTATCTACATGATCTCACTACAGTATGAAGCATTTACAGAATGCGCTACCAAGTTTACTGAGCACAGCGGTCAGAGGCATACTTCTAGGCGGGTGACATCACACGTAAGACAATAGCTGGCAATAGCCAAGGGATGCGATGCAAAGCGTCTAAAAGCTAGTTCATCTGCAGAGGGAGCTGGAAACACACACACACACACACACACACACACACACACACACACACACACACACGGAAGGGCCGGGAGTCGAACTTACGCCTATCTACATGATCTCACTACAGTATGAAGCATTTACAGAACGTGCTACCGAGTTTACTGAGCACAGCACGGTCAGAGGCGTATGTCTAGGCGGGTGACATCACTCGTAAGACAATAGCTGGCAATAGCCAAGGGATGCGATGCAAAGCGTCTAAAAGCTGGTTCATCTGCAGAGGGAGCTGGAAACACACACACACACACACACACACACACACACACACACACAAGGGCCGAGAGTCGAACCTACGCCTACCTACATGAACTCACTACAGCATGAAGCATTTACAGAACGCGCTAACGGGATTACTGAGCACAGAACTGTCAGGAGGCATACCCCTAGGTGGGTGGTATCATCTGCAGAGGCAATGCGTCCGATAGGGAATGAAGACAGAGTGCGCAGTCACGCAGCCTGTTACCATCCCAATGGGGCCATACAGTAACACATTAGTGCTGCAGTCGGGAATACCAAATAAATACTGATCAGTACATCACGACAGAAATACGGGATGCACCACATGACACTTTACCCTATGAGAGGGCATCCGTCGTGCAGGATGTAGGCAGCCAATGTGGCATGACAGCCACATATGTGTCACGTGGATGGTCACCAGGGCTATACAGGATGCCATTGGCCATGGCTACACGCCCAGTTGCAGACATCGGTGACGACTGTCGTGTGTACCCCCGGCGAGTGTACTGGCCATGCCTCCCACACCTTGCGGTTGCAAAGGGGAGACTGACATGCTCACGGGGTATCAACGCAGTCGGGCGCGGTGTGCACTGTCCAGTGTGTCTATCTACACAGCTGCTTACTGGGCATGCTCAGACACTTAGACTCGGCACACAGCAGACATGCATCCAAATGGAGCAACAGCATGGGTGGCAGAATGTGGACCGTCGTGTGTGTCCAGCCACACAACATCAACACGGCCATGGCACTGACGTGGCTGTTGCGAAGGGGATACAGGCATGCACCTGGGGTATTACTGCATTCGGCCGCGGTGTGCACTGTCCTGTGTGTCCATCTACACAGCTGCTTACTGGGCATGCTCAGACACTTGGACTCGGCACAGAGCACACATGCATCCACATGGAGCAACAGCATGGGTGGCAGATCAGGACCGCCGTGGTGTGCCCAGCCACACAACAGCAACCCGGCCATGCCACAGACGTGGCCGTTGCAGCGGGCAATATCCAGGTGCAATTAACCATGGGTAGGAGTGCCCTATGGTTTGTTGCATGCTACAGACCACCCTCCCAAACCCAGGATACCTGCACAGCCGTCCTGAGGAGACTGGTGAGTGTGCATGCTCTCACAACAGCACCGTATTGGGTGACATCAAGCACCCTTAAATAGACTGGGAACATTATCCATGATACAACACCCTACGCCACAGGTCCTGGGTGTTCATACACGTGACCGCTGTGAAACAGCCATGAACCATACCCACTAGGGGGGAACGTATACCACTTCTGCCCATCACACATGGGGAGGAAATGCTCCACACAGGATGTACATCCCTCAATGGTGATGTCAGACCATATAGTGGATCCACTGGTAATCCACATCCTACACCCAACACTGGCATGGGAGACCTAATTAAGGACCTCTCCACAGAAAACCACACACATCATACGACCACTGTGGTACCCTACAAGTCCACCATGCCAGTGGTGAACACAAGCCGCACTGCCAACTCACTTACGAATGCCTTCTCTGAGCACACACAGGGATGTCTGCACAAAGCGGTCCTGATAACATCAGGACCCTGTCCACCACAGGTAGGCACATGGTCTGGTGGACCACAGCCACTGATAAACTGTACATCAACAGTTGGAGCTCATACATGACAGAGCAATATCAGTACCAGGGAAGCCATCACCCATTCATACCAGCGTAAACATACGGCCACACATACAATCATCCAAGGCCGCTTGTGGGAGTGGTACTGCAGAGGTCACATGAGACACCCATAGGGCCTTCCTCAACTGTGGTAGGGACATGGGTGGGAGCGCATGATCCCGAATGGTACAACGGTCACTGCACCCACAGACATTGTCAACAAACCAGTGGACATGTTCCATGCATACATCCGCCCCCCACCCCAAGAGGGGACATATCCATCCCACCAGAGTCTAGCCTCAGACACATCTCATATGCCCTGGAGTGATCTGATATCTGTTAGGCGGTTAACACAGCACCAATGGGCCCCGATGGTGTCCCTGGCTGTGTGCTACCCAACCTCATTGAGGCCCTCACCCCACATATAAGGCCACTGTCTGATGTTAGCCTTACTACGGGCTAGGTCCCTGCTGGATGGCATGTGGCATCTGTGCTCCCACTATGCCAGAGTAGTGCTGTTATGGACTGCAGACATTACTGCCCTATCAGCTTGACAAGCCTTGTCTGCAAAGCTGCAGGGAGGTCCATACAGGTGCCCATGAATACAAACAGTGGTGTACAGCCAATACCAGAACATACCCACAACAACTTAGTCAAGGGCAGATCCTGCCTCCCAAACCTGCTCGTCCTGTCTGGAGCAGTCACCAAGGCCATTAATGGGGGTAGGTCAGTTTGCACACACTACCATGACCTGGTGGTAGCGTTCAGAACGCACTCCACGTGGGTCTCATGGAAAGGCTCGCCAGCATACATGTGGGGACATAAGTCACACAATGGTTCTCAGAATGGTTGGAGGTCACACCACACAGGGTTTGTGTTCCTAGTGCTGTGTCAGACTAAATGCTGATCTCATGTGGAGGGCCACAGGGCTCAGTCCTGGGCCCCCTGCCATTCGGCATTCGACCTAACAATGTGCATGCCAACATAGGGGGATTGTGGCAGACAAGGTATGCAGATGACTGCACAACGGACACCATACCCAACACCCCATTTGACACAGACATCCGCCTAGGGCGTCATACACATGGATAACTGGTGCGAGAGCCATGGCCTGCTGCTACATGCCAGAGAAGGTGCAGACCTACCCAGTGTGAAGGACATGTTTGCCCCAACGTAACATGTAGGTGGTAATCCATTCAACATGGTGGACATGTTCATGGATATGGGTACCACACCTGTCAGTAACCTCTGTCAACACACACAATGCCAATGTGGGTGGGATGACATTCCACTGTGTCCACCTGTTCTGGAAGGAATCACATCCACATCACGGGTGTTCATTGTATCCCTGTACACATCACACACCACAGCAATGATTGCGTTCAATGGCACATGTGTGCTGTACCTAACCTGACACCTGCAGCACTCGGAAGGAACACAAATGTTCCACGAGGCGGGGATAAAGGTGCTGGGACATGTGTCACACACTGCCCGACCAAGGGGATTCTGGCTGTATACCTTCCCAGCACGTCTGCTCTGTGGTGATCTGTGCCTGACATACACGGCCATGTCCAACCTGGGTGACATGGACAAGTTCCACCTCCTAGACTCCGGGCAAACACGGCCACAGAAGCAACATACACACACCTCACCACAAAGATGACTAGGACGTGCTGGGGGAACAGGTTCAATGGCCAGAGACCCCCTACAACATGGAGAGGATTGCCAGCCCATGCGAAGCAAAGGCCCTGACTGCCTTTGTGCAGGAGTAATCATGATGTGTGGATGTGTGAACATAAGTATGCAGCAGGCATCATCTGTGTGTCAGTGCTGGACAGGGGACAGGAGACTGATGGTCGTGGTACCCTCATCCTAAGGGGTGTTATCAGCCACACACAGTCTTGCTAGGTTTACACATGCCGTAGGGCACATATCCTGGTATGTACATGTGCGCCTATGTACCTATGTAGGTGTCCATGCCAGTTGCGGGTAACTGTGCTATGCTGAGATTGCCAGATGTGCCTGTGGGTACCCCACGACTACACCTGGGGAACTGATAACAGTGCTCCCAGTGGGCACATGCGAGTGCACCATAAGTGGCATACGGGTTAACTGAACCAATATGGTGCTACAGATGTAACCAACACGCATACTGTGTACACAGAACAATGAATGCTGCACCTGCACTACATGATATATCAGCTGCATGATGTCAGTGCACGAACCACATCACATACGCACCTGTCACCTGCCATACACAGCAACCACAACATACACATCACATACTATGCAGACACAGGTATCACATACACCTCTCACTATGTTGTCCACCCTGTGCATCAGAATATGTTTGCATAACCATGCACCGATGGTGTAGCTCACAGTTCAGTGGCAGAGACTTCATCATATGCACAGGGTGATATGTGTGCCACAGGCATAGGCTGTACCAATGGATGACATCATGTGTGTGTGTAAGGGCCTGTGCATTTACTGGGCATGACTGTGCAGAATGCATGTGGATGTGGTGGAGCCCTACAGTTGTGTTTGCTGTGTGTGGGTATGTGTGTACACAGTTCAGTCATCTGTGATGCCTACACGGGGTATAGTTGGCAGCCCCAGACCGTACAGTGCAGGTGGTATGGCTCACTGTGTCCACCTGCGGCAACGTGACCCGCGCCTGCCTGGGGTCACACAGGCACTACCGGGTGGAGGTACACCGTGGCCACTCTCCGATGACACATGTCCGCTGGAAACGTGTCCACGCCGGGGCCGTCCAGGGCCACGTCCATGTGGCCTGCTGTGTCCTGGTCTGGTTGGCGTAGTAGCAGCTGCACTGCTGCTGCTACCAGCACTGTGTGGGTGGGCATGGGAGGTGGCACGCACACGTTGACCTGTACTTGATGGTGTTACTGGCCCACGCCCACGTGCCCTATGCGTCACCCCTACCAGGTGTTCCAGCACAGACAGCTCACGCTCGCGGATGGCCATGCCTCGGTCGAGGATCCCAGCCATCTCACCCAATCGCCTATCCAGAACATCAGCAAGATGCTGTTGGGCATTTGCCAATGACTGGATGTTCTCATTTAAGGAACGGATTGCGGACCTCTGCAGCCTCTGCCCTTCCTGGTTCTGCCGCTCAGCACGTGCCTGCGCCGCCATTACAGTCTGGAACATGCGCCTGGTTATACCAGCTGCTGCACTCTGCACGGCAGGTGTATGTGTAGCAGTGCTCCTCCCACGAGCAGCACCTGCCACATGCCTGTGTGGCACTCCACCAGTCATTACACTGGCAACGGCCCGTGTACCCACACCTTCTGCAGCCACCACACATTCCTGCTCGGTGCCAACAGACGCTGACTGTCCATCATCTATGGGCAATGGTGTTGGGGTATGTGTCGGCATCTGAACCATGTCCATCGATGAAGGGGATGTAAGTGTGATGTTCTCCAATGGCACAGTGTCTGCCTGTGACAACCCTGCCTGTGCCTCATGCACATGGTCATCACCACTAGTATCTGTGGGGACACTAGCATCAGATGGACCACAGGAGGGGCATGCACCTACAGCACCTGTCAATACAAAGACATACCATAAGTTACATTACATACATGCAGACACACACACAGCCACACACACACACACACACACACACACACACACACACACACACACTGACACACACATGTGGACAGACACACATGCAGACACATCATGCATGTGATATTGCAGCTGGCATGCAGCATTCCCACACCACAGCCCAGTGAATGCAGCCCAGACATTAATAGTGGCAGTATGCATACTGCCCTGGAGTGCACACGACAACAGGCAGGTGTCTTTTGGTAGGCATGCTGTACACACATTCATGGTAGTTTGCATGCATCACCGTGATACACCGTGTGGCCATGGGTGAGTTAACAGTACACATGGCTGCCATCACTATGTCATGTACATGGCAAACATGTGCGGTATCATGTGGACATGTGACGATGGTGTCCCACCACATGCACCACATCACAACGGATGTCACAGTGCAGTGTTACGTGTACAGTCTACAGAGACAATGCATGTGTAACACAGATGTCTGTGCAGGTGTGGTTGGTGTGAGCTGTGTACATAACTGTACAGTGTGGAGTACAGGCACTGTGCCACTGCACGGTAGCAGGACACAGGTATGTTACTGTGCAATGCATGACCTGGACGCATTACATTGCCATGTGTGGAAGTCAGTTCAGCTGCTCAGCAGCACGTATATGGTGGACATTGGTGGCACTTCTAGTGGCTGCAGACAGGCATTCCATTACACTGGTGTACCACATTGGATGTCCAGGGGGTCCACTACAGTGATGAGCCCACTATGTGTGGACAGGGTGCAACGGTGACTACCCACTGCGGATGTACTGTGTGGCAACATGCCTGTAGGTATCACCCATGGCCTTGTTTGTCTGGGTCATCGACAATTGTGTGTGATGGACATCATGCACACAGCCCTGTGGTGGCCCATGTGACATACAACCCTACTAGTCTGAGGTGTCACATTCCCTACAGCTATGCAGACATTGTGGATGTCTGCTATGTCATGCATGGGTCATGTCATGGTGTGACAATGTTGCATAGACATCCTCATGCATGGGACATGTCATGTGCCATGTCACAACATGTGCACCCAATGCAGCGGCATAGGTCACAGTAGTAACACCTGTGCTCTGGCCAGATCACGGCTCACTATGTGGTACTGTGTGCATACTGCAGAGGCATACCAATGCATACTACACATGCAGCCATTGTGGAACACCTACACCATTGTATGCATAACTGACTGCACATATCACACCAATAGGTTATGTTGTGTCATGCCACTCTATACTAATGGTTGTATCTACTGTACATGGGTGGTGTGTGTGTCGGGTGGTGCAACCTGTATATCGTGACTGGGGCACACCCAGGTGTGCATGTCATACCTGGACACATGTGGAATATCAATACACCATATCATGCCTTTTACTAGCAACAGTCTTACCTGCGACAGACCCTTGTCTTTGCGACACGCCAGACGTACCTGTATAGGGATGACACAAAGGTATACACATTATCCATTAGTATCACTACAGTGAGCACTGTGCATGTCACATCATGCACCTGTGTGTTAGCATGTGCTATGCACATGTCTGCTAACACAACATAGCATACTGTAGTGTGCATCTTGTGTGGCCATATACCTGGCATGTGTTGCTATATTATGTGTTGTACTATGACACCCACTCCTACGTTGCTTATCATACAAACATGCAACACTGACTTACCAGGCAGCTCCGAGCTCATTGGTTGGGAGACACCCACCTCCACGATGGACACGAGGGTTTCAGCGTGTTGTTCCATGGGTGTCCCCAGACTGGCCAGGAGCTCCTCCGTGGCTGTGAGTGGGGGCTGGGTTTGTGGCCCACCACCTGTCCCACCTTGTTTTCTGGCGATTGCAGCAGCACGCTGTCTCGCATGCCGGATTAGGTCTGTGCAGTGCCTGCGGATCTGTTGATATGTGCGGTTGTGGCCGCCCAGGCTGTTCACCCTCCTGCACATATCCTGCCACATCTCCTCATGTTGTTGTGCCTGCAGTGGCACATGGCTGAATAAGATGTCATAATTGTCGTGTAACAAAGGTATGATTACCTCATCTTCTTGTCGGCTAAAGGCAGGCAGCCGGGAACGTGGCATTATCTGTAAGACATAATTATGGTGGCAGGTCACATTTACACTGCTGTTCTGGCATACTGCTGGGAATACATTGCTATGACATGTACAACATCTGCACAGTAATCTCTGCAAGGCATCATGTCAGTGACACAGCCAATGTGTTGCCGCCACACCATTGAGCAGTGGGTGTCATATCATATCTGTGTGTCACCTCATCACACTGTACACGCACCATGTTGATGTTACACTGCTGTGGACATGTGTACCTGTCTACACCTGTGTCCATATCAGTTGGCACGGGTCCCCATGTGAAAACAGTTCTACTGTTCACCTGGATGCTGTCTATATGTCAATACACATCACGACGCGGGCCAGTATGAACATCAGCAGTGGCACTGTACACATACACATGGACACCTGCACATGCATGTGTTGTGCCATATACATCCACACAGCACTGTATGGGTGTTGGACAACTTGCCACGGCTCACCTGTGTTGCACATGTGATACACATGGGACAATATGTAACCATGCCACATTAGCAGGAAGGTCATGCATAGCATGTACACACGCACATTGTCCACAGCAGCACACAGCACCTGTAACACCACAGGGTGCATCACCATAACATTACTGCTGTGTATGGTTGATAGTGACAGTGCCTTTTGTCCATCGCACCATGTGGGACTGTGATAGCACATGCAGCCTTGCTGGTCAGGGCTGCATGATATGGCAGGGTATGCCACATACATGGCACTGGGATGTGATCCACCTGGGGGTAATGATATTGGCAGGGTGGCTGTCCATTCCATGTGTCATGTCTATGTGTATTTGGACATTACACATGTCTATCACCATGGTGTGGACACTGGCCTTATGCAAGGTAGGCTGCACGCTGCTTGGTGGGGGTGTGTCTGGTGCACTCAGGTATCACACACCCATGAATACACTATAACCCTGACAGGTGCTATGTGCTGCGATATTGATCTACACAGTGCTGTATGTGGCCACACACTGCTATCCCGTGCACATGGATGGTTGCCTGGACTGATGTGGGTACCACATATGTCTACATCCAGTGCCTGCTGCCACCCCCATGTCTGCTGGTGCACTACACACCACCATCCCACCCTCTGGAAATGTGATGTTGGGCACAGCATAGGTATCCATGTATGGGGACAGGGATGTTCACATAGCAGGGGCACTGATGGTATCTTCGATCTAACCATACACATGTGAGGCACCCGTCACACATACAACCCATTTATTATGTTGTGAAGAACAGTGACACAGCTATACTGCTACGCTGGAGGCATTCACAGGCGTACAAACACAGATGCATGCATGTCCAGCTTTGACATTGCCTGGACTCTTGGTCTTGTTCGGCACATAACGTCTTTGGGTGTGGCTGGCACAGACCTACTTTGCACATGTCAGTCAGCCTGTTCTACGGTAGGCATCGGTGATGTGCTGTGCACATATCATATCTGCACATTTTGTTGCTGTCTGTCTATCCACAGGCCAGTGGTGGGACACACAGGGCTATTATTGAACATATCTGCATGCAACCCTGTACTACTAGCTTCTCAAGTGCTAATGTGTCATAGACATGCACACCATACCCACGCATGTGGTGGTGGGTTGCCACCCTTACCCATCTCCTCTTGTGGGTTGCTATCTTCCCACACCCTCTTTGTATTGTATGTTCAGGCTATGCAGCTGTGTGGGGCTTGTGGGCATGCAATGCAGTACTATGTGCCTTTGCACCCATCGCAGAACAAGTCATACAGGTATACTGGCGGCCATACACTGCACAGCTTGATGTTGGCACATCACATGTTGTACACACATAACACATCTCCTGTGGGACATGGTCAATTGTACAGGCATGTCCATCAGTCACATGCCACTACTACCCCTACATGACGGCTATGCAGGACATGTGGCGGTACAGCAACTGTCACATGTGCACGTGCACTGCCCCCCTACCTGCATCACATGGTACTGCCTGTGGGGTATGTGTGTCTGCACCCATGCTATGGCCATAGATGACAGTTGTACATCGATATGTGCAACATACCTCATTGGGAGTTCTCATGTGCACATGTTCAACATGTCAACGCATTGTTTGTGTCTGTCAGACAGTCATTGTTGTGCATGGTTTACATGGCAGCCATGGCGTACTGTGTCTGATTCCAAGTACTTCGTTGGGCTACCAGCATTGTACATTATCACGGCACATTCCAGCCATCACGTAGCCATCGTAGATGACAGTGGGAGGTGTTCTGCCATGTGCACATATGTCACACAGTACGAGGGTGACTGACACACATTCTCAGGACAGGGTTCTGACTGCTGTAGATGTGTGTGATGCTGTCAACGACCATGCCTGCACCAGATGGTGTCATCTGGATGTGTAACATTCATAACACACACCTACCTTCACGTAGCACCACATCGTCCACAAGGATGGACATCCCTGCATGAACACTGTATGCAGTATGTCTGTATGACCACTGCATGCACCACTGGTAGCCACTGGCATGGCTGCCAACAGCAGCAGTGTGTATCCTGTGTGAACATGGGTTACACCATTCACAACACACCTGTGTCAGATGTCCCTGTTGTGTGTCACAGTGCAGTTCCACACATCATGTAACAGTATGCATCATGCACCGTTATGTTGCAGACATGTGAACGGCTGTGCATGTCAACATATGCACACATGACACATCACCTGGTACAACATGTCTGTCTTACCACATGCTATTGTGACCACCCTGTGATGACATTGTACAGGCTACGTGGACTGGGACATCTGATGGCTCAATGGTGTATTCACCCTCTGGGTGTGTGTCTAGCCAAGTGTACAGTAGGCAGTGGTGTGCACACGGAGATACTGTACATTTGCATACTCTGTCACTGCGACTGTTGACTATGGTCATACTGTACTTATGCAGGCATGTGGTATTGATCCAGTCTGACAGTCATGGTCAACCATAGTACTGTGGCACACATGACCTGCGGACATCTGCCTAGGGTGTGGGGCCCACATGTACATCTTCACATGCTATGCTGCCTCTGCACATGTCACATGTCTGTCGCTGGCAGGGCTGTCACAGGCTGGCACAGCATGCAGTGGTGTGTGACAATGCTTGCACCCCCCACTGTGCTGTACACAAGCACTGCACACACAGTAAGGCATGCCTGACATTAATCTGCAGTGCCTGGGACCTGCCTCCATGCTCTACAGAGCACACCTGCCAGTCCAGATTGTACACAGATCATACCTCCCAGGCACATACCTGGACTGCAACACACACAGGTGAGTGGATCCCACATCACACACTGATTTACACACATACTGTATGTTTTTCTAAGACAAATGCATCATAGGTACTCCATGTTCAGATACCCATGTTTGTGACCGCTAGACACATTGTGACACGTGACGGTGAGTACACTGTACACCACAGGTTACATGCTGGCTGTGTTATCATACGGTACATTGCACCTCGGACAGTTGCTACTGCCATGTGCTGACAGCAACGCCAAGACTTCCCTAGTATGGACTCCCATGTACCCACACATGCTTGGCCATGCACTACACATAGCTGGGTGACACATCAAACAAGACATACCATACCTGCACTACCCTTGGCATGCACCATACCTCCATGTGTCTGTGTGCTATACCTACAGACATCCCACCTCTGGTTGATGGACATATATGCTTTGCGGCCCTGCTAGCCACACCCTGGACACACACCCATTGCAGCATACATGGTACATGTGGTCAACAGCCGGTACTACCAACATCTGCTGACGGGGTGGTTAATGGCATGGCACCCCAGCAGCCGGACAGTATACATGACTATGCTGACAGATATCACAATGCACTTCCGCTACATGTACGCAGTGGTAGGGACCATGCTATTCCACACAGAGACATGGTGGTACTGGCTTTTTACAGACACAACGGTGGTATGCATGTTCCATGCACATGTGCTGTATGGCCACATGTGCAGGCTGTTGCACGGTGGGTATGTTCAAATGTGTGTGGTGCATCACTTGACAGTCATGGTGTGTCCTCGTGGTCCATCACATACTCCACAGCTAGATACCTACACATGACCACCATACTTTGCAGTGTGGGCCCTCACACAGTGTGGTGGTATGTCTGTGTTGTTTGGCTACATCCACATTCAATGTAGCATACGACAGTCACCCAGGCATTGCCGGCAGAGATGTTGTTGGCAACATGCCAGCCAATGGGATACCTACCAATAAGACACACTCTCACTCACTACAGGTTTCAAATCCATACATGGACATCGCAATGTCCCTGTGGACACATACATGGTACTGCCATGCACACATTATGTCCTAGGACACTGTCCCAATCTCACCTCCAATCTCCCTAGCTGTTATATCCCGCCAAACTGGTTGTTATGTGTCTGTGCAGCAGCACACTGCATTAACTGCTAGCCCATTCATGGACGTTGTGTACCTTGACCACCACACCACCGCATCTATCACACTCCACATGGGTGGTAGTGCATTGCACGTGTGGGACGGCATTCATACAGACATGACTGCACAATTCGGGATGGCACTGGGGCACATCCTCCCATCCATGCTTCACATACTCATTGACGACCTCCATGCCTTTACTGGCACCCTTGTTGGGTGTCTGTGTGCCACAGCACACCACATCCACATGATGGCCACCTGTCATACCATTGCATGGGTGTGTGGTGTAGTAAAGAGGGTGACAGATCAGACATTATCACCACATTGCCCTTCAGCACCATTCCACATTCTGGTATTGCCAATGTACACATCCACCATCACATCATATCCTGTGTCTCAGGATGTTAGGCTATGTGACTCCTGGACAGGTCACACAGTGGTGCAAGCATATCATGCTACCTACGACATGTAAGGTACATGTGGCATTACACAGTCCTCAGTCATGTGGCCCCTCATGTTCACTATTTGCTTACATACACAACATGCTGTCACGGAGTAATGTCCATGCCTACATATCCCACATCTGCATACCTGGCAGCATTATAGCTCCACCAGCTCATACTGCTAACAACCATACAAGTGTCAGTGTGGCATATCTATCATGTAGATGTCATTGCGTCAGATATATCACACATGGTGCATACACTTCACCTTTGCATAGTGACAGTCATCCACTAGGTATCACGTGGATACTGTCCCTATACATGCATATCACATTGTACATGGTTGCTGTACACACACATGCCCCACATGGTGCTGTGGTTGCCATATTCCACTGTGGCGTGGGTACACATGTGCAGGGCCACACATATCTGGACTATGTGTGTTGCTAGGACATTGGTAGCCTTTGTACTTGTGCCATACACACATCTACACACGGGCAGGGTTACCATAACACATTTGTGGTGTGCCTTCCACAATGGCTACACCTTTCCATATCATGGTATAGTCATGCCGTGATGTATACCAGGCTCAGACAGTTGACATATGCAGATGACAGACGGGGGAAACATCTGTACTCATCTGCATACCACTTACACAGGGGTGTCGTGTACTCTGCCATGGGCCATGTCCTCCGCATTACTGATGCATGTAGTACTCCTACATGGCGTTTGCAGTGGGCAGGGTGAGTGACGCACTCATGCATATGTGCACACAGGCCACCTTGCTTAGCCTGGGCTTCTGTTTACCTACACAGACTAGACACACACCATGCTGTAAAACATAGGTCCTGTGCACATCCCAAAGGGACACACTGTAGCACTGGTCATGTGATAACTCCCTTGCTGATAGGGTGACACATACACATGGGACCGCCACAATGGCAGTACTGTGTAGACATGCAGTTGACATCCACCTTTGATATTCTGTGGGCAGTACCATGGGGGGGTGACACGACTGTGTACATTGCACATGTGTTTACACATGGACCTGCCAGACGTCACTGTTGCACACATTGCACCTGCTACAGATAGCTTGGACATGGTCACTTGCTGTTCCTTCCATTTCAGGTGGCTATTCTGCTACTACTCTGTCCCATATGTGTGGGCCATACATATCCTGTTAATGTACATAACACTAGGCCATACCTCCGTCATGCATGCTATGCCTGTGATACTGTGTATAATGTCTGAACGTATCCATCATGATAGCTTTACATTACACATACTTGACATGGTCACCCCTACTGCAAGGCATACGTGCACGTCGTGCACAGATTACATATGACATCGACAATATCTGCCCATACACATGTGTTCTGTGACACTATACATACATGTCCTATCCCCTGCTGAGGCACTTCATTGTTGGACATCCACTGCCAGTATCAGTGTGGGTGGTGGCATTGTTCTGTGTTTTACATCAGTATGGCACCCCTTCGGTTATCCCAGCTGTGTACATGATGTCCCACTGCTGTACACACGGTGTCCACAGTCGTTGGCATGCTCAGCGGGTTAACAGTACATAACCACCTTTCACCACTCTCTGCCTTATGGACAGGTATCTTTACTGACAAACACCGTTCACATACAGTGCAGATTCGTCATACATATCATGCGTTACACACCAGTACATCTCGTGGGTTCTACATACCTTTCCTGTATTGCTTTCAGTATTCCGTGTGAGTCTCGCTACTGACAAGTGATCGGCTCTTGTAGGAATAACTTCTTTGTTCGGTATGAACATACAGTTTTACTCTCCTGGGAGTCTTCCTTATATCCGTCGTCACCTGCGGCATGTGGGTTCATCACACCAATAGCTGTTCCTCGGTGTGTACTTATGTGCATATCACCTGAGCATCTCCTCCATTCATACGGTACTCGTCGGAACTAGGGCATAGTTCATTCCTCGTCTGGCCGTTGGTTATCTGCACTAGCTTCATGGGGATGGTATGTATTGTGTTATGTTATGTGTGACTGCAACCGCTATGTGTGGCGTCAGGTAAATTTCGCTGTGGTGTTATCCGTGGATTGTGTGTGTTGGGTATGGTATTATGTTCCACATGTGGGTGTCCGTGTCCCGCCGGCGGCTGTCGATGGCGTTTTGCATTCTGATGTGAACATAGCTCTTCTATTCCTGTACACAACGGATGCTGGTATGCATCCGCTGCTGATAGTGTTTCCCACGCGAGATGTTGCGGGTATGCCGCTGTCATTAACTGCCTGTATGTCTTTGCTGCTATTTCAGCTTGTATCCCTTTGATATGTGCGATGGGGTATATCGGCAGCTGTGGGTGACGGGTACAGGTTGTGGGCCTTGCATTTGTACATACACGGGTATGCTTCTGTGTGTGCTCCATCCCTGCCTGGGGAGCTGCAAGTTACCTGTCTGTTGTTCTAGGAGTGTAGGTATTCTTGATGTCGTCTGCTGTCGGTACCGCCTGCTTGTGTGCGTCCTGCATCTATTCCTCCATCACATTGGTAGTATATCTGCAGCTGTTCGTACGTGCCGACTATCCCTTGGCATTTTGTCACGGATATTTACGGTCATTGTGATCCTGTAGTTGGGACGGCCTGTATGCTACCGGTTGCCACCTATTCGGGTGGCGATTGCTTGTTTAACACTCGTAGAACACACAGCGGTGTTTACAGGACGATACGTGTCCACGATCGGTGCCGGGGCAGCAAATGCGTATTTCCGCGGTACATAACTATTGCTGCGTAACGTAGCCGATATATCGCATTGAAATTAACATGTCGGTGCCATACATACGGTGATGGTTTGTACATGCGTCCTTTGCATCTCATGTTGGCTATACTCCTGTGGTAGATTCTGGGACATTTTCGCTTTGCATCGTTTTACGTCGCCACGCGCCTAGCCAGTGAGTAGCTCTCAGTACTACTTTGTGGGTACTGCTATACATATGCCTGTGGTTCCTATACTGTATGCCTACACATGTTATTCCACTCCGCCTGTCACATGTCACCTACATACACATTTTACAGTGTCACACACATTACAGTGGCACAGCGAACACGACACCCTCACCTCACACATACACATACTTCCGCTTTCGCAGGGACGGTTGCACACAGTACCTACGTTGAGCACATCACCAGCGGCAGTGTCTACCTCCGCCCTCATATCCTAAGAATATTACACGCACATGTCCTGTTACTGTATCGTGGCCTGGCGATCATCCCGAATGGCGGATATGCATTTAGGTGGGTTGACCTTTCCGTGGGTGGCGTTCCCTGCTCTGTCCACCCTCCCGGATAGTCGGGTTGTCGCTCAGTATGTTTACTATGTTGAGAGTTTGCGCCTCACTTCTCTGTGACCTTGCATCCCTGTGATTCCCTGTTTAACTTGTTGTACTTTATATCTGTGTATGTGTACATATATGTCTACGTGTGTAATGATATCTATCTCCATATGTGTGTATGCACATATGTACATATGTAGACACCTTGCGCCAAACGTGGCAGCATACGGCTATGCCGTCTGCTGTCGGACCCGCGTGCGGTTGAGTTGTTGCCGTTCCATGCTCCGCTGACTGTGGGTTGTGCAGTGTTTGGGTGCTACCTATGTTGGAGTCACACATGTGACCGCCCATACGGTACACATTACGGGCGGACATGTTTGTGTGCCGTCCATTTCACTGTGTGTGCAGGTAGGGAGGTGTCAGTCCATGGGGCCTACGCTGTCAGAGTATGTGCTATATGTTCCCTCTTTGCCAAGGCATAGGCATATTGGGTACGCCTCCTTCTGCCTACTGGGGCTGGCACAGTGTGTTCATGGCACTGGACGCCCTGTGCCTGTGCTTGCCTTGGCAGTTGTGGCAGGCTTGGTGGCCCTACACCATTATGTCCCTGCAGCAGCTGTTTCCGCAGGATCATATTATGTAGCATAGCACACACTATGAATATGTGGGCACTTGTGCCTGGGGAGTACTGCAAGGCTCCACCGGATGTATCCAAGCACCGGAACCATGATTTCAACATCCCAAACACACGCTCTATGATTATTCTGGTCTGTGCGTGTGCCTCATTATGGCGTTCTTGCATGTGTGTGTGTGCATTTCTGATGGGTGTCATCATCCACGGCTCCAATGTGTAGCCAGCATCTCCCACAGGGAGACCTTGTGTGATGTCCCCCCTGGCGAATACCTGATACAGCTGTGAGGCATGCCAGATATGGGAGTCGTGGTAGCTTCCAGGGCTGCCAGCACACACATCCATGATAATGCCCTGCGCATTGCACACGACCTGACAATTGATGGAGGGGTATCCCTTGCGGTTTATGTAGCGTCTACCCTGCTCACCGGGTGGTGACTTGATTTCTATGTGCGTACAGTCTATCGCACCCAGTACCTCCGGGTATTGTGCCACACGGTGGAAGTGGCGCACATTGCTAGCCAACTCCTCCTGAGATCTGGGGAAGTATATGTACTCATGGGCGTGTCGTAACATGGCATCCAGAAACTGGTGTAGTACCCTGGATGCTGATGCCTGTGAGATGCCCATTATATCCCCGGTTGGCCTTTGAAAGGTACCTGTTGCCAGTATTCGCAGGCTTACACATACCTATGTGTCCACTGGGATGGGCTCCCCTCTGTTGTCTCTTGTTCTCAGGCTTGGCCGGCACAGCTCCGTTATTTGCTGTAACGTGTCCCTGTCCACCCTCTAACGCTCTACTATCTCCAGGTCTTGCAGCCCCTGGTAGGTCACCCTTGGTCTGAACACTCTCCTTCTCCTCTGAGGCCTCCGGTAGTTGTCGGCACCCTCCTCCGCAACTCCGTCTGTCTCTGCCAGATGCCGATACATCACGGCCACGGCAGCACCCAACATATACATTTTAAAAGTTCCCCGTGTGTTTACACCGTAAGGCGCAGTGTTTGGGAAATCGCGCTGTCTGTTGTGTGCATTCCCACTTTATAGTGTTGTGCTGTACACCCAGTGATGTCATTGGGTGTGTGTCTCTGCTGCCGTATCTGTGGGTTATCTTCCGTGTTTTACCGTTGGCACTGCAACGCTGTTGCCTTTGGTGTTACATTACACTTGCCTGCATTGGTTTAGCTTTACACCTTACTTTACTGTTTCTGCACGTTGCACCTACTATTTACGGGAGTGCATCCTGCAGGCACATGGCATATCATGCATTTTGTGTGCCGCCACCGTTATGCTAACCCTCTCCTTGGCTGTGCTGTATCGGTTCTTCGCTCTTTGCATTTCTGCAACATCCACTACTTTCTTTGCATTCATATGCCTCCCCTTTCCCGTTTTGCACGTTTCTGCATGCAGAGTTGTCAGCTGCCGATTGCCCTTCGTGAGTTGATTGCTGTTAATTGCTCATTACGACTCCAATTACACTGCTTCCGCATTTCCTCATATTCTCCGCATCACCTTCCTGTATCCATGGTTGTTGACGGGGCGGCCGTCACATGACTGGTTTGGGGAATGTAGTCATCCTCGTGCACATGCATCTGTGCGCGCATTGTGTACTTTCAGCGAATCTCTTTCCTCACACGCCGGTCCTGATGCTGTGATGTGCATTGTACAGCCCAGGTTTGCTGGCATCCAATGTGCTTCCTCCTACAGTGTCACACCCCTCTGCAATTGACAGCTATTCCCTGTAGGCCACTCCTCGGTGTATTACCGCTGCGTCGTTTGGTGCAGCCTTACGCCGGCGGGTGTTTTGCGATTCAGTATTATCTGCCTCATTTGCATGGCATTGACTACTAATACATGGGTACGGCGCCAGACACCGCCGCCACTCCTTGACAACCCTTGCGCTGTGGTTGTGGCTTTCCATTCATACTATGGTGTATTGTGGCTGTGATGCTGATGTGTCTTATACTGCTCTTTTATGGCATTGTCATATTACTTCAGTGTTCCTCACCTTCCGCGGACATGTCCTGGGACTCTGCTGTGGTTTTTCCGTACATAACATTTATGTCATTATTTACATTTTCTGCATGTGCAATTTGACATTTTCGGTTTCTTTCCACATTACCATGTTGCACCACTATGACACCTGACGTTGGCAGCCTTCCGTTACTCCTATGTCATGTTTGGATATGTATAAACCATTTTTTTTTGGTTTACATTGCCGTTGTGTTATGCTACGCCTGCGCCACTTCCTGAATCGCTACTTGCCTTCATTTGCATGGTGCAACACCGCACATGGGGTATTTAACATACCTATGCCGGAGGCAGCGCAACTCCGGCGTACGCCGCTGATGCACGTGGCTTTGGATCGTACCTGAATCGCTCGGCCACATCTGGCGTTGTAGCGCCTACGCTATGCGTGCGCCTGGCGCAAGGTTCATGAATCCCGGGGATATATATATATATATATATATATATATATATATATATATATATATATACACACACACACACACACACACACACACACACACACACACACACACACACACACAAATATAAACATCCATTGCTGTACATATAGATGTACATATAGGCACATATACAGTCCGCTTTTCATGGTGGGAATATCAATTATGCAACAGTTGTGAGATATACAGTTATGTAATGATATTGCACAACATTGTGCAGGATGCATTGAAGGTGTCCTCAGCCCATGTAGCTTTAGCAGGCCTCACTGGCTGCAACACTGCAAAACTGACGAAGCATACCCACAGCGTTTAACCACCACATGTCATATACCAGCACTGCATGCTGTTTTCTTTGCCACACACTACAACCTACATAGAAATATGCACATAACAACCTTCAACAACATATATATATATATATATATATATATATATATATATATATATATATATATATATATATATATATATATATATATATATATATATACACCCTTCACAAACAGTTGCAGTATGTCCCTTGCCCTATGCACAAGTACAGATACATATAGATACGTACTGCTGCCACATATGGATGATTCACAGTATGTAGAGTACTCTTCAAAAACATCTACTACATGCCAGCAAATACATATGTGTTACATACACTACCTTTGTATTTCTGTGTTCTGTCTGTTTTTAAAGGAAATCATTTTTTTTTGGGGGGGGGGTTTCTCTGTCTGTTGATGTTGCTCTTTCTTTTCCTGTGTCTGTCTGTTTCTGTCTCTTTGTCTTTGTCTGTGTCCCTATCTCTGTCTCTCTCTCTCTCTCTCTCGCTCTCACTCTCGCTCTCTCTTTGTCTGTTGCTGCAATGATATTATTGCATGTGTGGACAGCAAGTACAGCCTGCTTTTCTAGGTATCTGCACATGTGCATGTGATGGTGTCTGCACCAATTGGTGCCCACCATTTAGTAATTGCATGCAGCCTGCTGTGTGGTAATTGCGGTACTCACTGTCATAGCAGCCCACTGCTATAAAATGCTAAGTTAGGTAGGCGTAGCCCTTTCAGCTTTCCAAAGTGGGGCCCATGCTTGTTTGCTGTGGACACCGTTGTGTCAGTCAAAAGGTTGGTATACTTCTTATATCTGAAGCTAGGGTTGTAGCCAGTGATTTGCATATTGTACTCAAACCTGAATGTTGCTGCTTCTAGTACACACTTGTCAGTGTAGAATTTTACTCACCCCTCCAAATGCTAACACAAGATACATGGGAGTATGTACTTTCTTTTCTAATTAGACAATTAACTGCCATACAAAAGTAGTTATTGCAATGTATTCTTCTGGCACATGAACTGTTTGTGAACTACTATACTGTAAATATTAATTTACTCACTTCTGAACAGTTTGTGATTTATTTGTGTTGACATTAGCACAGGCTGCTGAAGACAACTGGACAAATTTCAGTACTGAGTATGCCTACTTACATCCTTGGTAGAGCCTGAATACACAGGTATATTGTTCTTTTGGGTAGGGGTGCAGAAGTACAGAGAGCATTATTTATTATTGTATGATGTTTATCTCGCTGAACATACAGGGTTGCTGTGTACCTGTTAGTCTATCAAGGCAAGTAGTCTGTCTGCTTAGCTCCCACCTGTGGACATATCCAGATGGTAGCCAGAGGTTAGCCTATTATACTTTGTCTGTGCACCACACCGGTCTTTTCAGCACTGGAACAATGGCATTGTCACAGTTGGTTGCTACCAGTACATGGCTACATCCTTTGATATTTCTGTGTTGTACTCCTACATAAGGGTATGCTTGTGGGACTCCTTCCAAAGCTATTTGCAGAGAGTGTAGCAGCAGAAAATCTGAAATGCCTGTGTGTTTCTGCCTCTGCCAGGCCTCTGATACACTCAGGTATATATTTGAACAGCCTCAGGGAAAGGTACATATAAGTGAGGTACACCTGTAATATATTACAGACATTAAGTTGAGACTGTGAGAGAATCAGAGCATATGTATTAATACACCTTTTCTGATGTGTATGCAGTGTGTACCCTTACTTATTGACATTATTCATTAAGTGTAATTGGTCACTTTTCTGCCTAACGTCAGTACTTTTCAGAGGGATTCAGAGGGACACAGCTAACATTTGTTTACGAATCAGGGACATCCCTGAAAAGCAGTCACAGTTGGGAAGTATGGCCTCTGCCCTATTCAAATATGCCAGTGTTTATCCTGTTCTGATACTGTGTGGGGTTTGTAAAGTGCTTCTGTAACATTATTTCCTGCTAGAATGGCTGGTTCTCTTTTCACAGTCATGTCATGCAATTCCACAACAACTGCTGGTAAAGATCCACAGAAATTCCTATTTTCCCTTTACAGTCACTCATTGTAATGCATGATATATTTATTACAGCACCAACTTGTATGTTTACTGTGGCTTAGTGGTACTTCATGCAGTGTAGTGTGTCCAAGGTCCAGGGTTCGAGACTGACAGAGGTGTTTTATTTTGCTGCTCAGCAGAAAAAAGGCCCTGCCATGCAGAGTGACTAAGGTACTTTTAAGCAGTTGTAAGCGGGTTTGTGCGATGCTTAGCAATACTTAGCTAAGCACACAGATGCGCACACTCACTCAAACCCGCTTACTACTGCTTAAAAGTGCTTACTCCCGCTAACCCCCATGCTAATTTCTTTGAAAGAAAAGAAAATGGGGAGATAGGAAAGTGGTGAAAAAGGGGGCACAAAGAGGGAAAGACAGTAGGGAAACCAGCTCGGGATGTGCAGGACGTGTGTAGGGAAGGTCCATAGCTGCCAATTTCTTTACCAGAAACAGCTGTGCATATGTTAGAAATTTGGAGTGAAATTTGAAACCTTCCACCCCTGAGAGAGGGGTGAGGACAACAAAGTATGTTGTACTGCCAATTATAATTATCAGTTTACATGTCTAGCGGACATGTGTGCAAAATGGGCAGCTATGTATGGGGCATGATTTTTTTGCGGGAGCAGATTGCCCTTTTTTTTTTTTCAGGTGAGAGTGGAATGTGAGGTAGAGGAAGTTGGTATATTGTGGGAGGTAGGTTGGTGAGGTAAACAGGCAAGACAAACAAGACACATACAGGGGTGGAATATGACACATGGGGTGGGTGAACACAATTGACGGGGAAGGATGTTTGGAAATCGCAAGCCCATGAGCCCACAGATGGTAACAGTGGAACTGAGATCCCCACCCATGGGCAGTCACCACTGCACCTTCACAGCCCGGAGGGTGGCTGTGCTGGGAGCTGAGTAGGAGGGGCAGGCTCACCAGTGAGTCGCGCCACTCGTGCCTCGAGCTGGCATAGAGGTTCAGCGACCGAATGTTTGATCTCCCTACACCCCACAGCCTGGACCATTCGGAGGGTGATAGGTGGCCCTCCTCCGGCCACGCTTGCATGGGGGGATGAGCCCCACCCCCTGCAGCGCTTCTACCCGAAGGTGGCACAGTGCCACCAGAGGAGGAGGTCCCGGGCTGGGCACTGGACATGCTGGTGCCAGGTGCCATCGCCAGCTGAGGTGGGAGAGGAGGGTCCACTGGGACCGGCCTTCCCATACATTCTATGTTTAGTAGGATTTTATGACAATATGGGTTAGTAACAGACAACATCTTTCCAAATTAGTTCTAACAGCATGCAGTAGTATTCCCATTAACCCAACACACAAGAATTCCAACAGTTGAACAGCAAGCATAACACATGCATATTTAGAACAACAGTGGACATTCCAACAGCATGCAGGGTTGATTGGTGGCAACAGGCCACCAAGATTGTGGTATGTGAACAGGGCACATGCATCAAAGTACATGCAGATATTTATATACCAATAGGAGATATGTCCCAACAAAGCTTTTCAGATTACACATACCCATTTAGGTGCAGAATGGCATTATTTATGACCATAAAGTAGGGTGTAAAAAGATCACTCCATTAACAACTTATATATACTTATAACTTTACTCTACATTCTTACTGACTGCAGGCATATAGCCCCTACATGTATTATTACACTAGGCAGTGTCCATTAAATTGTGAAGTGGGTTTTGATAGTTGTTTATATACCTGACCAGTATCTAACATACAAACTGTTCAGGATGCAGATGTTACTGCTACGTATTTATATATTTCATTTATATTCATATATCTACATACCTGGCTGTCTTCAGGTGACATTATCAGCTACATTTAAACAGTCCCCTACATTTCTGGCAGCACACTGACATTTCTGGGGAGCACAATCACAAGCTACTCATGTGCCAGATTAACCTGTACATGCTGGCCATGAACCAACAGTTGAGGACTGTGTATATGCTTAAGAGCTACTGGCATTCCCTTCCTCCACTTTATATTGACCTACCCAAGTGTGGATTGACAGCATTTAATACAACTGTACTATTTCCATAATGCAAGGGTACAACAACATATCAAAGAAAGTGACACGGACACAGTCCAGGAATTATACCTTTATTAATTACATTACACACTTTTGTAGTGGCTCTCTCATTCATTTCATATGTTGGTGCATGCAGAATACTTTTATTCCAGACTTATTATACCTTTATTAATGGGTTACAACACTTTTTCACGCTCTCTCACTTATTTTATATTACATTACATGCAGAGACTTTATTCAAGACTTATTATACCTTTATTAATGGGTTACAACACTCTTTTTCAGGCTCTCTCACTTATTTTATATAACAGGACATGCAGAGAAGTTATTCAAGACTTATTAGACCTTTATTAATGGGTTACAGCACTCTTTTTCTGGCTCTCTTACTTATTTTATATAATAATACATGCAGAATAATTACTAACCTGCCTGGTGGTGCAGCCTTAGCAGCCTATCTGCATAGGCTTGCTGATTCGCAGCACGGACACCTGCAGCTGTGAAGTAAGTGAAGGGATATTGAGACATACCTATCCATTATATAGACTAAATTAGCATTTCTTACATTCTTCATTCCATGGCTTCCTACTCAGTAGTGGGGCATCTTGCATGTCATGGGCCTCCTGTATCCATCGGTTCAGTAGGTCCTGCTTCCATCTCTTCAGGTCTGCATGGTGGTGACGGACCTGCTCACCAGTCCGAGGGACACCTGTGGCACTGGTGAGTTCATGAGCTAACCGGTTCCAAGCCTCCGCTTTGTACTCTGTCCTTTGAAACTGGCTCTGCAGGAGTCTTGACTCATAATGGTGGACAAGGAGCCAAACCATGTATTTTGACTCCTCGATGCCCCAGCGTTGCTCTCGAAAGCGAGTACCCTCTACAGCACCAGCCATTCTGACTGCAGATGGGAGCTACAATCAGTTATGGCGAGTATTCCCGCCTATGGAGCTTAAATATACCTCATTTCCGGCACTTAGTTGTGATTGGCCATTTTTGAAAATTCTCAGCTAACAGCAAACCTGCTTAGCAATGGTTAAATTTCCATTTATAAGTATATGTATGTTAACAGGGCATGTTTATGCTAAGCTGTCATGGCTTAGTAGTTCAGTACTTTGATTATGGTGCACAGTGTCCCGGGTGTGAGTCTTGTCATTGCTTTTTATTTTACTACTGTCCAGACAGGCTAAGGGGTGTGGCTGTGTTTAAGCTACTTTGCTCAACTTTGCTCCACGTTGCCCGACGTTGACCGACGTTGACTGACGGTGCACTGGTTAGCGCGGTGCGCAGCTCCGCTCAAACCTATTGCACTACGTAAAGCGCTGCTTAGCTATGGGCAACTATATTGTACTGAGTACAATGCTGCTTAGCTATGGGCAACTATATTGCGCTGGGTACAACGCTGCTTAGCTATTGGCAATTATATGTCAATATCCTTAATGCTGCTCACCTTCTAATATTTATATATATATACATTTTGTTCACTAATACATAGGCCATTTCAATGCTTTTTACTAAAATTTCATTCATATATGTCAGGAATTATTTTATATGCTAATTTAAAACATAAAATAGAAAGGGGAGTGGTGGGACTAGAACCGCAAATGCCTCCTCTTTGCGCAAAGGCTCTACCACTACACTATTGCTTTTTGCTTTAATTTGTATAAACATTTCTAACTGTAGCTAAGCAATGGGCACACCCACGCAAACACGTGCAAATACGGGCAGCTATATCGGGAATTATAAAAAAAAAAAATTAAAAGTTTACATTTTACAATTACAAAGTGGTTTAGTATGTGGGGATGTGTAGTGTTTGCTATGTGTACATTTCAGCGGACTCGCTTATTGCACTTGTCATTTTCACATTTATATGGTTGCAGGGCCGTGCATATTTGGACTGCTCGGCAGTCCAACATGCCCCCTGCAATCTTACATGCTCCGTGTTAGCCTTCCAGTTGAGTCAGCGCCCTCATGCATATGCATGATGCGCTGACATCATACTGTTAGACGGCAGTGTCTGTGTAAGAATTAGTTAGTCTTACACGGAGGATTAATGAATCCCCCACGGTGACTTTCATAGATACAAATACGAATACGAAAGGTCATTCACAAGTATTGACCAGCATATAGAGAAGCTAAAAAGCACAAAGCTTAAAAAATTAAACCGGGACAGGGAAGCGTATGCAAAAGGTTTTGCCTACCCTTCACCACCATTGTCACAATTTAGTACACAGAAAAAATTGGGCATTCAGGAAGCTACTGCAGCAGCATGTGTGAACCAAATGGCTCTACTTGTTCAAGGATCGGATCGGAGTGAAGAAGGTTGGACATATGTATCAACTAAAAAGAAGAGCAATGCTTCTAATAATAACACTAGCAATAACAACATGAACAGTGGAGGAGCTTATAGAAGGAGGTCTAACTTTGTGGGCCAACAGCATGGTCCAAACAATGGAGCAAATTTTCAGCATCCTGCCTCAGGCTACAACCTGAGGCAGGGAGCTCCGAAAGTTTTCTACAGTTCACATCAAAAACAATAGAGAGTGAAGGACTGGGAAGTCAGACTTCAGAACTAAATGGATTAAAACACACTGTAGTGTGTAACACACAAGGTGACTTTAATATTTTTAATTATTCTGAGTTTAAAGTGGATTTGGTGCTGGCTGATTTGCTAGTAAAAGGACTTACTTTTGTCCCCACCATAAAAACTAACATAGCAGAATTAATTACAGATTTTAAACTGTTTACAAGAAAACTTAATTTTAAAGTTTTGTTTGGGGAGGGGCAACGCACAGTAACACCATTTTATGTATCTAATACTTTCTGCCCACAATTACAACCTACTATAGCTTTGTTTGAAAAAGAGAGTATATTAAAATTTTTTATCCAAGTAACTTCAAACAAAAATAATAATAATAATAATAATAATAATAATAATAATAATAATAATAATAGTAATAATAATAATAATAAAAAGTTGCACTTTGAAATTCAACATAACTAGAGAAGAAAAGGAAGCTTTATCTGAGCTTCAGCAAGCCTGAGTGAGAACAATGAAACCGGACAAAGGGGGTGGTCTAGGGATACTAGACTTGGATGTATATATTAAGAAAAAGGAAGAAATTTTAGCTAGTGAAACATACATTGAAGTATCTAAAAATGAGCTAAACATAGCTTATGCTAGAATTCGTTCTATTTTTGATGAGTTGTTTATTGAAATAAGGATAGATGTAGGAATCACTAATTTTCTTGATACACCAGCACCAAGAATTCCTACTATCTTTGGAGTTCCAAAGATTCACAAGTCTATCACTGACCCCCCTATGAGACCATTAGTGTATGCTAGAGCCAGCATTACTTATGCTTGCTCAAAATTTATTGATATGTAACACAACAACGTCAAATTTGTAAGGATTCCTGGACCTTTTTGGCCAACTTGAACAACTTAGGATACAGGGATGATTTTAATTTCCATACAACTGATATGAGGGACTTATATTCTTCCATCCCGCACAGTGAAGGTATAGAATGAGTAGGCGTACTGCTATACAGGATGGGGCCCCCCCAAAGTGAAGTAAAACTATTAGAAGAGTTGTTGGACATTGTTTTGTCCAACAACTTTATTACTTTCAACAACAGATATTTTTTCAAAAGATAGGGGTTGCTATGGGCTCCCCCTGTGGTAGCAGTTTTGCCAACCTAGTTATGGCATTTTGGGAACAGGAACATATTTTTGGAGTGACCCACATTATGGAACAGATTAGTTTTCATACTCACTTCCTGGATGATATATTTATTTTATTCAAAGGAAACGAAAATGAAGCCTTGTCCTTGGGTAACCAGTTGAATAACACTATTGACTTTTTGAAATTTACTCAGTGTTTTAACAGCGATATAATATCTTACCTTGATATAGACTTAAGAAAGGACAGGATAATAAAATGTTGGAAAGCAAGTATATTTAGAAAGTAAACTTATTCCAATACATTCCTTCATTATAGTAGTCGCCACCTATCATTTCAAAAATGTTCCGTAGTAAAAGAACAATTAGTAAGGGTGGCCCGAATGGTCTCAGATGAACAGGGCTTTTTGGAGGAATGTAACAAACTAGTAGAAATGTTTAAAAAGAGGGGCTATCCAGATGCATTATTGGATGAAATAAGCATAGAGGTAATAAAAAAGAGAATTTTAGGTATTTATAGACCTATTTTAGTCCCTAAACCCTACAATATAGGTTTAGATAGTGTTATTGACCAAGAGAGCACTTTATTGGATGAGCTACCAAGCACATCTGCGGACCCATGTCGACTTATTCTCACATTTATATGGATAGCTATGATTTTGTAAATATTATACGAAAGAACTGGGACTTTATAAAAACAGACCTTCCTACTGTTAAGGAACTACATGATTTTCCTAAGGTAGTCTTTAAGAAATCCATTAGAAACTCATAAACCTATTAATTTTAGTACAAAACATGGGGGCATGTTTAAATGTCATATGTGCCCATATTGTAGACACATAGAGATAGGGACAAATTTCTCTATCAGAGGGGTTAGATATACTACTAAATATAGGTTTGATTGTAATACTAAAGGAGTGGTCTATCTAGCTAAGTGTTACAGCTGCCCTGCCTTCTATATCGGAAAGACTGTAACCACAAAGTAGGATAACAAACTGGTGAAACAAAGCAAACGGATCCAAACAGGAGCACACCAGGCGTAAAGGAACTTTTACTCTTGGTGTGCTCCTGTTTGATATCGGAAAGACTGATAGAAGATTGAGGGACAGAGTATATGAACATTTGTATAGCATTAGAAACAACAAATTAGACAATGCCTTAGCTAGACACGCTCAGTCTTTTCCCAATCATGGTTTTATGTTTAGAGCTATAGAATGTGTAACATCGGATGCTAGAGGTGGCCCAGTACTATTGTTACTTAAAAAAATGGAATTGTTTTGGCAACTACGTATGTTTGCATGTCTCTGTCCAGGTCTTAATGAGATGTATTCTATCAAATGTATTTTAAAACTTAAAAGTCTTTTAAGATAATTATAGCTATATATTTTTAAAGTTGTTTTTTTAAAAACCTTTTAGGGCAGAAATGTATATTATTTTACATAGCAAACATTTTATGAATTTTATATGTTATGTACATTATATTATATTATTGTACTAAGTAGAGTTGTCCCAGTAGGGGTGATGTATAAGTTTTGCTTCATTAGTTTAACTGTTTTAGTCTGTTTAAATTATATGTTTTTTTGAGTATGTACTTAATTAAAGTCAGAAACTCATTTATAGGTATGGTTTCTGACTTATGTACTTTATGTATAGTATATTAAGTATTTTATAAGTTTTGAGAATGTTTTTAGAATATTTATAGATATATAAACTATGACTTAAATTAATAAACGTGTTAGTAGGTTTTAATTAATTTAATTAGAAGTAGATATAATTCATGGTATGTGTGTTTAAGGCATTTTGGTTTAGGCTGTAAGGGTATGTATATGCATTGGCTGGTGTTGATCAGCTGTTCTAATTAGTAGGGCGGATCAGCTGACTGATGTTCATGTTATATACTGTGCTTTGAATATTTAATTGCATCTGAAGAAGTCTAGCTATCCAGCCAGACGAAAAGCGCTTTATGGAATAAAAAGTTTGCATTGCTAGCTTGCAAGTTTGTGGATTTAGTCTTCTTTTGTGGAGCATTAGTTGGTTTGTTGCTGCTTTTTTCAAGGTCAGAACATGGATAGAACAACATGTGCTAGATGTTTGAAACTACTGGATAAATGTCCTGTTGTTTCCAGGAGTAACAGTACTCAAACAGAAAACCTTCTGGAAACATAATTACATCTTTCTTATTGTAAAAATGATTTAAAACCAAGAAATGCAGACATATCTTGATATTACTCACATTATGGTTTGGACTGAAATGGAGTTTGAAGAAGGTATTAAATCTGATCTGATAAAAGTTAGAAAACAAAACACTCTGTGGTTCAAACAGTGGTTTAAGATGTTACAAATAATGTTGCACCATTTGGTTGGTATGATACTTGCATTAATTTTGAATGTGATAACTTCTTAAAGTACATGACTTAGATAAGGAAACTAAACAGTTTGAATTGTTTGCAAAAGGAAGTTGATTTGCAGAGTAAAAAAGTTGTTGGAGGGAAAATGAAATACTGGAGAATAATAAAGGAAGTTTTGAAATGGCTAAGAAGATGACAGGCCCTTGATAAGACTTAATAACAGTAGGACTATTTTGGGACTTCTGAAGCACAGAGTTCATCATTATAAGCAAATATGAACAGACATAACCTGGGATTCATGAAGCTCGGTGCAAGGATGGAGTTAGCCTTGTGCCGACCGTGTGGCATAGAGATGGTACAGCAGCACCACGTGCATATTAATGAAGGCATGCTGCCGTAACGGCCACGTGCATAGGAAACATGTATGAATGCAGGGGGTGTGTCCAGGTGCTGCACGGAGGTGTGAACATGTCGGCTGCATACACACAACCTAAAATGCTGACTAAGTACAGCCTGCCTTTAATAGTAATCACTCCTGTTAGTGTCCGTGGATATTGACATGTATGCAAAGCATACAAGACATCATTGCGAATACCACAATAAGTAAACACAAAGGCACATAGCTGAATATTGAGTCCCCGTCCCTTGAACAAATGATATTTAAAACCCCGTGCCAGTATTCTATTGTAGTGTCGCTAGTTATACCAAGTGGAAGCAAAACACATCGTGTTAGCGCGCTGTCAATTTCTAAGCCTAGCCCAATGGTTTGGGTTACCACCTGTCCTACATTGTGAGGGACAGTCCCCCTCTAGGCAGGTGTGTCCATACCAAAACCATTATAAATGTGAAATGTCCTGCGATAGTAGGACATAATTATGTCCCATATTTTATGTAATAGTTCCATACAATATGAATGTCCATATATAAAATACCTATATGTTACAAGAAACAGAATAAGCAAGTAAACGAAACAGAATAAGCAACTACACTGCTACAACAATAAAAGCTTATATGTAGGCATAAAACTAAAGTACTATCCTTAGTAATGACCATGGGTATGTGTTCGCCTGTAAACTCAGATGTGTGTCCCGAAAATGTCCCATCCAGGTCATATGAAAAGGTGGCAACCCTACCAATGGTCAAAGCATTCGCCCAATATCTGCCCATTCACAGTCCAAGTCGTCCTTGTCAGGACAGCCCATAGATGAACGGGTATTACCCTTGTCTACCTACCATGTCATGAAAGATAATTATTTGCGTGTACCTATGTGCGTGAAGTACAGCATGTGGATGATCAGAAATGCTAGTGTAGACATCACAACCATATTAGTCCCAGAAATATGTAGTGTATGCAATGTGTTCTGTTGACTGTGCCATGGGCCATCAACTAGAAAAGGGATGAATGGTGTCTGTGGAATATGGGGGTGGGGGGTGTCGGGTAATGTAATAATTTGCCAAGGGGAGACTGGGTTGGATGCACAATAGGTGAACTGGAGGTCTACGACAGAGCAGTGGGTGAATCAGGAAGATAACCAAAGAACAAATATACACATCCGCAATACAATCCCGCAAACATGAACATTAAAATGTGCAATACACATGTACAGAAATGTTACCAGTACATACCCACATAATGGTCTGGCCTGAACTGAGCCATCCAACCCCAACACACCTGGATACATAATTGAATACCCATCATCCCCTTCACAGCACGCAACCCCCCCTTCCTGAATGTCCACCAAAACCAGCCATACTCGGGCTGCTAGATAGGAGCGGCTATATCTGCACATAGTAACCCCTACCCATATCTAGTAGGCAGTCTCACCCTAGGCAGTCTCAGGATTGCAAACTATGTATCCCTTGCATGTATAACCCTACCTTACAGCTTTAAAGTAAAGAAGGTCATCGGTCCCCACAATTTTTGGATATCCCTCATGGGATATGTATCTGTTCTAAACATTAGACTTGGTGCCACGACACGATGTCCAGTCCTGTATACATTTGGACACAAGTTGTATGAGCAGTAATTGTCCACAAGACTGCTCAGCCTCCAGCCTGTCCTGCAGAACCTATGACCCCGGATTAAACACCTGACCGTGATGCATGTCTCCCCACATGCATTATCTGGAATATATATCTTACACATTCGCATAGTGGCAGTCGGATATAGGGTGCTTAAGGCGCTTTAAAGCAGACGTAAGTAGGGTTAACACCTGCCCCACCTTGCAAGGGACACACCCTTTTTGGGCAGTTGTGTCCAGACCAAATATAATACAATGGCAAATGTCCTGTGATTGTAGGAAATATGTCCCATATTTCATGTAGCAGTTGCATAAAACAGTTATTTCTGTATGTAAAATATTTAAAGTTACAAGAAACAGATTAAGCAAATAAACTGCTACAAGAATAAGCATTCCTTTAGGCAAATAAGTAAAGTTTTAACCTTTGTACTGACCGTGGGTATGTGTCGGCCTCTACAATCTGATGTGTGTCCCAAAAATGCCCCGCTGTGGCCATATAAAAAGGTGACAGCCCTAGACGTAAGTGGGTATGCAAGTGTGTATGCGCGACGGTAAGTGGCAGTGATTCAATGTTATGGGAAATGTAAATGAGCATGTAGGTGTATTTGCATGTGTATGTACAGACCGATATACACACACACACACAAACATATATATATATATATATATATATATATATATATATATATATATATATATATATATATATATATATATATATATATATATATATATATATATATGTAGATATTAAGAATGAACATGGTCACAATATAGGAAATCCCCATAATAGTTAGTGCTGTTATATATCAGGATGGCCATAGGTGAGCACACCTCCGCATCCCCAACCACAGGTAGGATGCTAAAAGTGGAATGAACGATCTCCCAGTGCTAAGCCTGACTTTCAATTAGGTACAGGGCAGTCCCGGTCCCCAGTCGGACAAGCCTAAACCCAGATGACCATATGAATAACCTGAAAATCGAAAACATGTATGTGCCAGGACTATAGGCTTTGGAGGTCTGAATATCCTCGGAGTGAGTCAACATGCGGCACAAGTCCAGAGCAGTAGGGAATAGGGAATGGCGCATGTGTAGTAGTGTGGTTTTCCCAACAGGAAAATGGATGCCTGTTGTGTAAGTGAAGTGATGAGGCATGTGTTCAGGTAACTATGCACCATGGGTATACATATAAATGAAGCAGAACACCAATAGTGTTGTGGTTAGAGCATCCGCCTAACGAAAAGGCATTCACGGTTTAAGGTCGACAGTAGCACATATCATTTTCCTTGTGGAATGAATGTTGCTCTGCTGTAAAGCCGACGTTTAAACATGTAAA
>NC_056743.1:948530619-948585619 GCF_019279795.1 Protopterus annectens | reverse complement strand
ATTAGGAGGAAAGGTGGTGGAATACATGAAATGAATAATGACAACATGTAAGAGTCATAAACAGCATATACCTCAGACTATGTGTATGAATACATATGTGCTCTGTGTCCATCAGTGTGTCAGGTTAATAGCACCAACCTTCTAAATGTGTCCCTGAGGTCGTTATGCAGTGTCCCTAATTCAGTGTTCATTCTTCCCCATTCGTATGAGAGGTCTGATAGTGAGAGAAAGCGCATGTTCTGCTGACTACCTTAGAAAGTTGATAATTAATAGGGTTGGGGTTACCACCTGTCCAGCTTTGCGAGGGACACTCCTATTTGGGCAGTTGTGTCCTGCATAATAACTGTAATTAAGGCAAATGTCCTGTGATTTAGGGCAAAGATTATCTACATTGTCTGTAGTAGTTGCATAAAACAATTATGTTCCTCTGAAACTCCTAAATGTTATAGGTAACATTATAAGCAACTATAATGCTACAAGAGTAACCTTTAATTTAGGGAAACCAGTGAAGTACTCCCCTTTCTACTGGCTGTGGGTGTGTTGCCCTGCAAAGTCTGACGTCTCTATATACAGGTCCTATAGGGTTGCCACCTTTCCAAATGGCCAGAGTGGGACATGCTCTGTAGAAATGTCAGACATTCCAGGACTAAACATACCTACAGCCATGCATAGTACAGGATTACACTTATTTGCACAAATAAAAGCTTAATCTAGTTGCATTTGAATTGCTTATGCTACTACACATAACATATAGAAGTGTCACATATAAAATAACTGTTGTATGCAATTATTAATGAAACATAGAATATAATAATGTCCTGTAATCTGCACATGTGCTATGTCTTGATTATTTTTGCAATGTCCCTCGCAGAGAGGGACAGGTGGTAACCCTAAAGTTCTACCTTGGCCAATTGAAAAGGTGGCAAACCTATAATAGGTATGCAGTAGCATGACCCATCTGATAGATGTGGCTACCAGAACCCTACTACTTGATTGTAATGCAGGGTCTCGGTTCCCATGTATCAGCCAGATGGGAGCAGAGTGTATGCGGAACACACAAATATGATTAATTCACTGGACAGGCCGCTGATTCCGTACAGTCAAATGCCATGCCGTCGCCTAATGGGCAGCCATTCCCGATACTGTAGTCATGTAGTCCGATGTGATAGGCATCACAAGGTGGGAGCAGATTGTAAGAGGAACACACAAATATGAATGATTCACTGGTCAGGCCACTGATTCCATACAGTTGAACGCCATGCCATCGCCTAATGGGCAGCCATTCCCTTTACTGTAGTCAGGAGTGGCCTTAGGTCAACTGGTGCCCTAGGCAGAGGGCACAATGGCACCCCCCACCACACCACCCAGTGCCCCCATCCTGGTCTACCTACACCAAATAAATACTTGTAAAGTGTCCCCACTAAAGTGGCACCCTAGGTGGCCGCTAAGTCGGCCTATTCCTAAGGCCGGCTATGACTGTAGTCATGTAGTCCGATGAGATAGGCATCACAAGGTGGGAGCAGATTGTAAGAGGAACACACAAATATGAATGATTCAGTGGACAGGCCGTTGATTCCATACAGTCGAATGCCATGCCGTCGCCTAATGGTCAGCCATTCCTGATACTGTAGTCAGGAGTGGCCTTAGGGCAACTGGTGTCCTAGGCAGAGGGCACAATGGCACTGCCCACCACACCACCCTGTGCCCCCATCCTGGTCTAACTACACCAAATAAATACAGGTAAAGTGCCCCCACTAAAGCAGTGCCCTAGGTGGCCGCTTAGTTGGCCTATGCCTAAGGCCGGCTATGACTGTAGTCATGTAGTCCGATGTGATAGGCATCACAAGGTGGGAGCAGATTGTAAGAGGAACACACAAATATGAATGATTCACCGGACAGGCCGCTGAATCCGTACAGTCGAACGCCATGCTGTCGCCTAATAGGCAGCCATTCCCGATACTGTATTCATGTATTTCGATGTAATAGGCATCACAAGGTGGGAGCACATTGTATGAGGTACACACAAATATGATTGTGTCACTGGACAGGCCACTGATTCCGTACAGTCGAACGCGATGCCATCGCCTAATGGGCGGCCAATCCTGATACTGTATTCATGTAGTCCGATGTAATAGGCATCATAAGGTAATATTGTGGTCCTCGCTCACACCCAGGGGTGTGAGTGACAGATGCAAGCCCCAATGTCGGTGCATTAGCAAGTGCGGGATCGAGTGGGTGTAAGCGTGTTTGGCTACCAGTATGCGAGTATTGCACTGGTTAAGCAATGTAGAGGCTAATCAAGCGTAAGAGGCTGTAACCAGAGGATATCATACAAAGCAGTCATTCAACAGTATAGGAATGTATCCCATCATGTAGATGTACATGTGAGGGTTTATGTCCAGCATATAAGTACATACATATATAAAGATGTATCAGGAACATACCATGTGGCAACAAAGCATTACAAATGAATGAAACAGAAAACACCAGTGACGCCTGTATTATGTAGTGGTGTTGCTCCTTGTGATCACAAGACTCCCTCAGACAGACATGTGTCAGTCATACATGCAAATAGTTGTGCATTGGCTGTATACATCACTCTGTGCATGCAATGTACATTAACACAACAGTACCTGCCCAATCATTATGTGTGAACAGTACTCCTGCAATGTGTTGTGTGCAACATCATCATCATGATACAGGTAAATGGGGTAACCATAGAGGGACGGGTAGTGTTTGGTGTAGAATGGGGTCATCCTCCTCATGTGTACCTGGACCATGTAGGAGTGATGTGCATGCCAGGATCGTGTGCCTGAGGGACAGGGGTGAGGATAACAGTAGTATGTTATGATGCATATTACAAGGGTTTCATGTGTCCAGTGGGCACGTGTGTGTAATGGGCAGCTATGTATAGGGCAGATGGTGTCCTAGGAGCCAAATGGCCTTATGTGTCCATAGGTGAGGATCAGATGTTGGGGAAGGAGTGTAGGTATGGCCATGGGGGATAGGTAGGAGCACAGAAATGACAGCATACAGGGTTGGTATATGACACATGTGGAGGGGGTACACCCTGGATGGGGATGGGTTTTCAGCATTCAAAAGCCCATGGGAACAGTGGGACAGAGATCCCCAACCATGGGCAACTGCCACTGCACCTACACAGCTGCAAAGGAGGCAGTGCTGGAGGCTGTCCAGGAGAGGCAGCATTACCCTGTAAATGTGATACTCTGCCGTTGAACTGGCGTATCTGGCTTTGTAACCCCTTAGGGAGCCACTGACGCAACACGTCCAGGACTGCACGACAGAAGATATGTACCTGCCTGGTCCCACTCCCAAGGGGGACATGCTCCATCCTCAGTGGTGGTATCACCAGAAAGTGGTGCAGATCCAACAGAGGTTGATGTTAATGGCTGGTCCCCAGATGTGCTAGTGCCCGGTGCCATGGCCAGCTGAAGTGGGACAGGAAGAACTGCCGGGACCTACCAACCCATTCAGCCTATGGTGTTGCATTTTAAACCCACATATGACTTAGTGATAGACAACAGCATACAGGATTACCTATGACAGTATGCATATATATCACCAGCAACCCAACAGAACAGATGGTATACATTTGCAGAGGGAGCACAACACAAGCATATATACCACATGCCAACTGTACAATGTGTAGTAGACATGTGACCGCAGCTATGAACAATTGCCCATCATTGGCTTGTCACTGGGAATCCCACACAGTGTCAGTCATACCACTGTCTCATGTGACACATGTCCAGTCAGGGATGCGATGGCAGTAACACATCCCTATCATCATGTACTGTCTGCAATCCTTACACCATGCTTCTGCTGTGCACAGAAGTGTGTTCAGTGTGTAACACAGGAAACAAATGGTTGCACACACTGACCAGTTCACAGATGGCCCTACAGATAGGGATCCCTCATGAACAGAGTACTGTCATGTCTGTATTATAACATGCAGAATAGCCATTACCACACACATGTTAAACAGGCAGTAGTCTCAATGCAGCATAGCTACACTTACATGCTGTAGTTGTGTGGCACATCACCCTCCTGTCATTAGGCTATTTCCCACTGTGGAAAATGATTGAGGTAGATCTAGATATCATCTGCGATGCCGTGTCAGAACACCAAATCCAGGTACCACTCACAACGACTGTCATGGCCAGATAATAACATGTTTCCCTAGATAGTGTACTGTGTTTATCATGTGGATGGCTATGGGAACACCATCACAGCTGTACCACATGCAATCAGCTAGAAGAGAACTGAAATAGGTGCAGAGGCCATTACCTGATCATTTCCATCTCTTACAATACACATGCTGCTGCTGTGCAGGTGTACACCTTCACATCCACCAGAGAGTGTGTGTGTGGGACATGCAATGTACACCAGGGAAGGGCTGGGAGACTTAACCGGAAGCATCATCTGCCACACTCTGAATAGTACACAGGAAAACCCCTGACTACTCATTACTATTACATGTGCATGATGTTACTACATGTGTCACAAAGGCGACATGTTGCTGTGCTGTAAGAACATGTGTGTAGGTGAGTGAGTGCCATCTTCAACACATATAGTAGACATGCATTAGGTGTGGCACACGTCAGTCCACATGAATGGATGCCATTGTCACCACAACCACACTCTAATGGACACGCATTGACACCTTTGCCAGGGTGACAAATACACAATGTAACTACTTAGTTTGCCACACCACAGTAATGCACAGGACCACATGCACCACAGGGGATACTGAAGGTTCTATGGTCTAGGGCATGTGAAAGTGCTTGACAACTGTTGGTATGCCAACAAGGTTTATACTGGGAGTGACTGTGCTTGAGAGCATCACAACCCACACACAGACACAGGGTGCCAGTACTGGCATGCAGGTATGCATTTCTTCATGGGTGTGTAGTGTTTGGCTGTGCAAGATGGCTGTACAAGAGTGGGTGAGGGGTAATCCTTGCCTTCGCATCACCTGACAATGGTGTGCAGTGCAGGGGTGTAGTGTCTGCAATGTCCCACACAGATGGGTACTACATTATCTGGCCTGACATCCTGGTTACCAATGTGTACGGCCATAGCTTTGCAATGCATGCCATCTCTATGTTTGATAGTCCTTCAGATGGACATTGCCTGGGATGTGCATGTCCCACAATACTGTACAGTGACATGTACAGGTGTACACAGCCTGTTATACCCCAATATGCCAATACTGGCCTGGTGTGGCAAAACCTGCTTATAGTGAGCAGGTCGGCCCTGCATCTGCATGGATAGTATGATACAGGTATTCCATGGTGTCAGTGGCATGGGTCCATACAGGGCACATGTGTACAGCATTGTCTGGCCTTATTGGATCACATTTGATGGCACCACATATATTGCAGCCATTCGGTGTGGAACATAGTGAATGCACAAAGTCTGCATATATGTGCCCATTGTACAACTGTACAGGGTGCCACGTCCTCTGCAGGCCACTGCAGTCACACCATGCCTACTATCTGTCCTCAATGTGCATGTTACTAGCAACATAGTGGGATATCCTAGGCAAGGTTGTATGTGCAAGGCATATGGGTGCGGGACATATACCGGGTACTAGTAGGGCTGCATACTTAGTTCACCAGCCCTTTTTCCTGATGTATGGGTATGGCTTGCCAACACAGTGCTGTGGCTGACTGACAGCTGTACTCCTCATGAGGTGGCCAATGTGGCATAAGACAAATACTATATAGGAAAACTACAAAGCCCGCTCCCAAACATGTCCAATGGTAAGACAATCACGGCCACCTTTACACAAGCTCTGACAGACAAACACACTTGCCATGTCCTGTATGCAAACCCCTACCACATCCCACTGCAGCAACATGCATTTAGGGCATGCGCTATGGCGAATACTACAAAGCACTGTACTTGTCTCACGCAGGCAGACACACACACACACACACACACACACACACACACACACACACACACACACACACACACAGTTGGCATGTCTGGGATTAGAATACCAACATAACTACTTTACTACACTACAGCATTATGCAGTTACAGAATGCGCTATTGAGATTACTGGGGCACAGCACTTCCAGAGGTGCATTTGTAGATGGGTAACATCATCGGCCTTGCTAACAGTGGGTATAAGAAATGGATGGAGTGTGAGCAGTATAAAAGCCTTACTCAGTCCTCAGGCAAATGGAGACACACACACACACACACACACACACACACACACACACACACACACACACACACACACACACACGGCAAGTGTGGGACTAGAACACCAACCTAACTACTTTATTACACTACAGCATTACGCAGTAACAGAACGCACTACCAAGATTAATGGGACACAGCACTCCCAGAGGTGTATTTGTAGATGGGTGACATCATCGGCCCTGCTAACGGTAAGTATAAGAAATGTATGGAGTGTGAGCAGTATAAAAGCAGGCAAACAGGGACACACACAGCAAGTGTGGGACTAGAACACCGACTTAACTACTTTATTACACTACAGAATTACGCAGTTACAGAACATGCTACCAAGATTACTGGGACACAGCACTCCCATAGGTGTATTTGTAGATGGGTGACATCATCGGCCCTGCTAACGGTGGGTATAAGAAATGTATGGAGTGTGAGCAGCATAAAAGCATTACTCAGTCCTCAGACAAATGGACACACACATACACACGGCAAGTGTGTGACTAGAACTAACTACTTTATTACACTACAGCATTATGCAGTTACCGAATGTGCTACCGAGATTACTGGGACACAGCACTCCCAGAGGTGTATTTGTAGATGGGTGACATCATCGGCCTTGCTAACGGAGGGTATCAGAAATGTATGGAGTGTGGGCAGTCTAAAAACAATTTAGAGTCCACTGGCAAATGGGGACAGACATACACACACACACGCCAGTGGCGGGTATGGAACACCTGCCTATTTACAGATTACTATTACAATACTACATACTTATGAAACGCGGCACACAGACTATACATGTCAAGGCTGTCATTATGACCATCTGGGAATGCGGACATCAACAGGGATGCTGGCAGTTAAGATGTACATACTTCTGAACCTGTGGGTTTAAAGTAGGAATCCATCCTGACCTGGAGTATGCCCATCTGTGGAATGGACGACTACTACCACTATACAGGGTGACAATGGCCAAGCCCATACACAGAGGCACATAACCGACACAAGGTGTCACTGGGCATGCTCACACACTTAGTAGCACAGGGCTGGTCGGAATGCACTACTATGTGTCCATCTACACAAGGATATACTGGGCATGGTCATACTCCTAGTAGCACAGAGCTGACTGGGATGCATTCTGATGCTAAACACGGAAGGCCACAGTGGCCATGCTATTACAGGTAGACGTAAAGAACACAGTGTAATGGGCTCTGGTGTTAGTAGTTGTCATTGTTAGCAGGAACGCTGCTCTACATATATTTGACACCGGTCTTTTACACAACATCAGCTGTCATTCTGGGATGACATGGCTTACAGTAGGCAGGCCTTTGTCACATATCACATGCATCCATGATTCAAGGGAGTGTGGATATTACCCAAGTCACATCCACCCACACAGTGCCATTCCAAGGCAAATGTCCTAAACACAGGTTAACTCCCATACACCTACAGGACAATTGCATTGTTTTCTTATGCTAACCAGTGCTAGATGTGTAACATCCATATTCACATCTGGTCACTGTAGATCGAACAATGGGGAGTACTGACATCTATGCAGTGAGGAACACCTGGCTGATGGCTCTGTAGTGCACAATAGCACTACCAACATATACCTCGGAACCTAGCACTACCACCTTATACCTCAGAACCGGGCATGTGGCCCATAACACAGGTACGGACCACTCCAGATGGTGTACCCACATACATAAAGGCCACTCACATCTGACCGGTCACCCCATGAAAGGCATCACAGATGAGCCATGTGCAGGACACAGTGTCACATGCTGCATTCTAAGATGTAAACCTCAGACACCACCATGCCCTCAGACCACCAACACACAACCATACATGTTGTATGACATAGAAGAGTACACCACCATGTGACCCTTGACCTGTGTACTGTACTAAGCTCTACATCAACTGTAGAGAGTACACATATGCTGACAGAGTTGCATCATGTGTTATGCAATGCAATGATACCACTGTCTGTGACCAGGTCTGCTGTACACATAACAGGGGCCCTTGGTACTTTCCACCATTAGCAGATGACTGTTGCTGTACACCAGTACACACCCTCATGTATGGATATAACATACATGTACCAGCCCTGGGTATGTACATGCCACACACACAACATACCTGTAAATATCATAGCTGTTGTTGTCCTTTGTGCAAACAGGTGGCTACAGCCATTACACACATGCACATGGAATGTAGGTCCATGGCTGCTGAATGCTAACAGTACATAAGGTATGATATCAATGTTGACAAAGGTAACATCCCTTCTGTACTGGTCACTCATCATATCATACAACAGTCCATGTGTCATGTATGTCATTACACATATCCACCAATTGCAATGCCTACAAACATGACCAAATGTCAGGATTGTAGGACCTACAAACCTGTACATGTAGCGTTGTGCATTCAGATAACATGCGTGTGCAGTTGCTGATGTATGCAGGTGACGTGAATCCTAGTACATCATGCAGTTGCAATGCAGCCTCAACGTTGCCAACTGCATATGGTGATATGCTGAATGTACAGAAAGATGTACCACAGGTATGGACAGATGTGTGGAAATAACTAAGTGGGGCATCTTTGCAGATGGATGTTTGCTGTGCACAGCTCACAGGTGTGTCACAAGTGGTCCTACAATACCCTGTGTAACTGGTAAGCAATGGTTTTGTTAATTTAAGGAAATACACAACTTAGACAGCGGTCAGGATGACAGCGAAGGTAAATCACTTGACACCTCTTAATAGATATGACGTCCCTAGTGCATATATCAGCACTGTTGCCACAGGAAGCGTCAGTACAGTTTGTAACTCATGCAGTACTGCTGTACATCTGACATACATAACATGAGCTAGGCAGGTCTGAGAATCACAGTACTGGCATGTGTGGTTGCGTGTGTGTCCATATATGTCACGTATTGTGGGGAATACATCTCAATTGTTACTCACTCTCCTGTACACTAGTGTACAAATCTGTACAGACTGCAATGTAGAAAGCAGGACAAAGGCAGGGGTGTGTATCTCACACATGTGAGGTATCTGTATGTGCATGACATAGGTGTATTAATTACTGAATGCCACAGTGTGTGTATGTAGGGCTGACTGGTCCCTGGGGTGAGGATGTATGTTACCATACTGAACTGCTAAGACCCCACCCACCATCCAGACGATGCATTCTACTATCCATGTTGATCTTAGGCCATGCTGACTATCTGTGCATGTGTATTCTCTATGGCGCATCATGTAGGTGCACAGTACTGTAATGATGATTTGCACATAGGCAGGGGTCATCATCCCACCAGTAGCAACTGTGTGCGAGTGTGTGTTACTGTGTCGCTGAATCCGTGAGTGTGTGGGTGTGTTACTGTGACACTGAATACATGTGTGTCAATACCTGAGTGTGTAGGTGCAGTTGTGTGTTGGCATCCTGTCAACGGAACGTGTATTACTGATTCCCAATGAGGCATCACACTTCCCACTGGCCTCTACCCTTGTAATCAGCTAGACCACTCTCTTACCTCACCACTCCATGTAACTGTACTTGTGATGTCACCCTTTATGGATGTCATGTCTGTGGCCACAGTAGCTTAATACACAGCTATCATGCTCTTGGAACGGTAGACATGTTTGTAACGTGGGATATTCTCACTGGTATGTGGCAGCTACATGGTGCATGCTGGTATATTCATACATACCTGTGAGTAGTCCACATTGACATTTGAGACACTAACTGCAAGCACTGACATCCACCAGCACATACAATTAGACCTGAAGAAGGACAGCAGAACATCATGACCAACATGCAGTTACTGTTGTTACACAAGACACATACTGTTAACAGTATTGTACACCTGTACTACATGGTATATTAACAGTTCTCAACAATTGTAAACTACATGTGTCTTCCTAGTCTGTTCACCCTGTGCATCAGACCATATGAGTATGTCCCTGCACCGATGATGTGGATGTCAGGGATGTGGCACAGGTATCATCATACGCACATGGTGTTAATGTTTGCCAGAGACCTAGGCTGCACCATTGGATGACATCATGTGTGTGGATTTGGGCCTTTGATCTAATTGGGTGTGTGTGGATGTTATGCATGTGTGTGTTGCAGTGCCCTACATATGTTTCCAGTGTGTACGTGTATGTATGCACACAGTTCTCCCATGTGTCTGGCCTACACAGGGGTATTATTGACAGCTGCAAACTGTACAAGCGAGGTTTTACTGTTCACGGTGTCCGGCCATGGACATGTGACCTGTGCCTGCCAGGGGTTGCACAGGCACTACCAGGCAGAAGTGTAGATTGGGTACTGTCTGATGTCACTTGTCCACTGGAACCATGTCCCTGTTGGGACCGTCCTGGGCTATGTGCACATGGCCTGCTGTGTCGTGGTGTGGACAGCACAGCACCAGATGCACTGCTGCTGCTACCACCACTCTGGGAGTGGGAATGTGAGTTACCTTGTACATGTAGACCCGACAAAGGTGATGTAGCAGGCCTACGTAGACATGCCCGATGCCTCATTCCTACCAGATGTTCCAACACAGACAGCTCACGCTCGTGGATTGTTTTGCCAAGGTCAAGGACTCCAACCATGTCACCCAATCATCTATCCAAAGCTTCAGCAATCTGCTGTTGTGCATTTACCATTGCCTGGATGTTGTTGTTTAAAGAATGGACAGCAGCCCTCTGTAGCCTCTGATCTTCTCTATTGTGCCATTCAGCACATGCCTGTGCCTCCATTACAGCCTGAAACATGCGTCTGGTGACACCAGCTGCTGCGCTTTGTCGTGCAGGAGCATGTTGGCCAGAGATCCTCCTATGAGTAGCACTGGCCATGTGCCTGTGTGGGGCAACACGAGTCATTTGGCTGACACCATGGTGTGCAGGCACACCTTCCATAGCCCCACACTTTCCTGTTCCAAGCTACTATGTGACAACTGTCCTTCCTCTATGGCCACTGGTGATGGGGTATTTGCAGGTATGGGATCTATCTGTGGGGATGAGGGAGCTATAGGTGGAATGTCAACCAATGGTACAGTTTCAGTCCCAGGCAACTCTGCCTGTGTCTCAATCATATGTTTTTTCATCACTGCTAGAGTCTGTGGGGACACTAACATCAGATGTACCGCAGGAGGGCAATGCACCTACATCACCTGTGAGGGCAGACAAGAACTGTACATTACAATCTATACAATAGACACACACACAGACACATATGCATATGATATGACAGAAGGCATGAAACATGCATGTGATATGGCAGATGGCATGCAGTGCAGATAATAATAGTGGTGTTATCATACATCCCTGGGTTGCACACAACAGCATGCATGTGTCATAGCAGATGGCATGCAGATTACACAATCATAGTAGTAGTTAGCATACATCCCTGTGTTACACCATGTGGACCAGCACAGGTTAACAGTACACCTGCCTGATGTGTGGCATATGACCTTAATAATCACATGTAGTATGACATGTGATCTGCTGATGTGTGCAATCACATGCATACATATTTAACACAATGGTGTCCTGTCAAATATACAGTGGGGCAATGGTGTACCAATGCAGTGTTGTCTGTCTGCTCTACAGATTTACTGCACATTTAGATGATGTGCATGGCCATTGCAGGGAATCATGAGGTGTCTCTAGTGCTATACAGTGTGAGTTACAGACAGGATTCATAGCCATGACTGTGTTCAGATACAATACATATATACTGTGGAATGTGACCCAAGTCAGTGAGGTGTATACACACTAAGCCATGATGTGGAAGTTGTGACACAGGTCACTGATTGGAATATGGATGACACCCCTGCACATCTGCAACCATATTGCTGCTGCCTGGCAACTATGGCCAGACATGGCGAACACGTCAGTACACCATGTCCCACATGACATCTGTGTACCACACACACATACACACACACACACACACACACACACACACACACACACACACACACACACACATGAGGAGCTAGTATGGCATTGATGTCCAACACCAGCAAGAGGAATGTACTGTATCTGTGGGCTGATGTGGATACTGTACAAGTGACTGCTGTCATGTCTCGACACCATCAAGATGTTCAACACATCTTATGTGGTGGATTGATGTTACGCCTACACAAGATGTGCACAGGCCTGTAGGATGTCTACTGTTCCACATCTACAATATGACCATTATACAAAGGCCATGGTTGAACCATGTGTAGCCATTGTACAACAGGGTGTACACACAAGCACAACATGTTTACTGTGTGTGTTGCTCTATGTCTCTGGCCATCCTCCATGGACATGTGTGCACATGTGTTGTCCAAATTATTGTGATGGGCATCTATTTCACATGTCTGTGTTGTCCCATATGACATATTTGCTCCACTGGCAACAGGGTTATGCAGATAAAAGGTGGTATGTGGGGTATGTTTTCAGGTTAGGTAGGCAGTATTGCAGCCAGGCCACTAGATGTCATGGACATGTCAAGATAGCACATCACATTGTGTGACATTCATAGCAGGGCTATGATCCACACCAGTGAATCCTGGGTGCTGGCCATACTCCAGCCCACTGTGTAGTACTGTTTGTATTCACCACATGTGTAGATCTGATCTGTAGTACATCCCTAAAGTGAACAGCACCTCCACCATTGTATGCACAGCTGTACACACATCTGGCAATGACAGTTTGTGAGGATTCATGTCGGTGAGATGATTCACATAGTTTGCAAGTGTTGCACATGGGTAGTCATTGTGATGCATTGCAGGTCCGACCTGTATATTGTGACAGGACCATACATTATGTGTACATGTTGTAAATGGCCACATGGCAGATAGATTTGTGCATTACGGTTCCTGATAAATAATAACACTCTCACCTGCAAAGGGCTGCTGTTGCAGCGGAATGCCAGAGGTACCTAAATAGGAGTAACACAGCAGTATGAGCATAATCCACCCCTGTATAATGGCTACAGGGTGCAATGTGCAGAACATATACACCAGTACATTAGACTATACTATGGTGTATGCACATGTGTGCATAAACAGAGTAGCATACTATAGTATGCGGCATGTGTGTATACATGCCTTGCATATGATGTTACATTACATATTGTACAGTGACACATGCAACTATATGGAATATAGTTGTTATAGGTGCAGTACTGACTTACCAGGCAACTCCAGGCTCAGTGGTTGAGAGACACCCACCTCTGCAATATCGGCTAAGGCTTGTAGATGTGGTTCTGCAGGTGTCCCCAGGTTGGCCAGTAGCTCCTCGGTACGTGTGAGTGGGGGCTGGGTTGGTGGTCCACCACCTGTTGCACCTTGTTCCCTGGAGACTGCATTTGCATGCTGTTTCGCCCATCTAATGAGGTCTGTGCAGTGTCTCCGCACCTACTGGTATTTGCGGTTGTAGCCTCCCACTTCATTAACCCTACTGCGAAGTTCCATTCACAGGGCATTCCGCTGCTGTGCATCCTGTGGCACATGGCTGAACAGGATATCATGATTGTCGAGTAGGTATGGGATGAGGGCCTCATCCTCCAAGTGGGTAAAATAGGGTAGCCTTGCACGCAGCATACCTGGAAGACAATGATGGAGACAGGTCACAGTAACTCACAGTGACATGCAGAGCTACAGCTGAACATACATGTGTATGGCATTAATTAAGTTTAAATAGTTGTATTTGCAAACCTACATGACACTGATGTGTTTGTGTCACACACATGTGACACTCAATGTTGAGTGGATATTATCACCATATATATGTGTGTGTCACCTGATTACATTGCTCATACTCCATGTGGTTGCTGTCTTAATGTGGGCATGTCTGTTTGCCTGTACTGGTGTTCCTACCTATCAGCACATGGCTGGATGTGTCCACATTAATGCAGTCGACCTTGATGCTGTGTATATGTCACATATAAGGACTTACCCTGCCTTAACAGACATGACCTGTGACCCTGCAGACTTGCTCACATAAGGTTTTACATGTATGTGTTCTGCCATATACATCTACATGGCACTGTACAGCGATTCGACATCCTGCCATGTATCACCTGTGTTGCACATGTGATACACATGGGACACTGGCTAGCCAGATTGTATTTGCAGAGATGGATATCAGATATAGCATGTACAGTCAAAGTCAACTAGTGGGCTGTATGCCATGGGCCATGTATGACTCTAGGATGAAAGGTTACCTGGCAGTAACAAACAGGTGGGTCTGTGGGGCCAGGTGGAGCAGTGCCACATTACTGATCCACAGGGTTAATGATACATATACCATGTGTTACCATGCGGTCATCACACCTTGTCTGAGAGGGGAATGATGTGCAGCTTTGATGGACAGGAATGCATAGTATGGCAGGACTATGTCAAGTGTATGGGACAAGGATCTGTCCAGCATGTGGAAGGTGGATGTCCATGAAGTATGTGTTCGAGATCAGGATGAGTACGTGTAGCATGTCCAACATCACTGGGTTGGACATGGATTTATTCAGGGTATGCATCATGCTACATAGTGGAGATGGGGAATGGGAAGGCTGGTGTAGGCCATCTGCACATGGCCAATACCCCTTAAAGGAAATATACGATCGGATATGGGTCACTTGAGTGTTGTCTATGGCTGGACAATGATCTCTATATTCATGAATGACACCCTATCAGTATTAGGATTGCCACATATGACTACCTGACAGGAGTTGTGATGTAGCTATCACAGGAAAGACAACTGCCCAGCTGCATCCCTCACACACAAGTGTCCATTATGTTGACCGCTGCCTAGGTGGTAGTTCATGGGTACAGGTTTATTAACATAGGGGTGACAATGCAATATGTAACTGTCAGAGTGTGGCCATATGTCACACACTCCTCACCCACAAAGCCCCTTCTGTATGTTGTCCACAACACTCCTGAGTCAGCTATTGCTCCTAGGTCATAGTCATTTGCATACATCAATAGGCAGATGCCTTCTGTTTGTCTGTGAGGTATGGACTACAATGAGGGGGAATAAAATATTCATTAACCCTGACATACAGTAGCTGCCACTGGTGTGATGATCATGTATTATTCAGACACCTTCTGTAGTGTTGGTTCTGCCAGCAGTCCTGTTGCAAAACACTCCTGTGACATAGCAATGTGCATCTAGTATACCGAGTGTAGGTGGTACATAGTATGGGTGATGATGTCCTATGACCTGGCAAGGTTATGGTATACAGTGTGACATCAACCATACTGTCATCTACATCTGTACTGCTGACATCAATTAATTGATCAAGGTTCATGGCCTTCCAGACCAGATTAAGCAGGGTAGTAGTAAAGTACTTCCCATTATCAGTGGTGTCTCCCCCTTTGTGGGCTGTGATACCTGTTGGTGTGCACCATTCAGTGTGTACACAACCTGACATGGAGCTATGTTTTACATGATGTGTAGATGGAGAGTATCTTGTTTTGCCATATGTGTATGATACAACCTGTGATGTGGACAGGTCCAATGCAGCCTGAGTGCAGCTTGTACCTGCATAGTTGTGGGTACAGGGGCCCTGTGGTGTACATGGATATATGCTTGTGTACCTGTTGGGGGGAGGGGGCCATGTGTTTATGTTATCCTAGACCCTATCTGGATTGCTTATTCATGCTAAGCACTTGTTTACGACTTGTAAGCACTACGTAAGTTAATAATTACTATAGCACTAACTCTTCCTCATTATCTAGAGGTAAGGGTGAACAGGTTTTGTACATACTTTTTTCAATTGCTTAGAGTAATTTAGCTCTTGTACTCACTTTCCTCACTTATCTAGGTGAATGTAGTTCTATATTCAGGCATGTCCAAGAGTCAACTGCCAGTGTTCTCACCTGTCTATCTGATGAATCTGGACATCTTGAGGCAATGTACACATTGCCTCATGTACACAGACAAGCCTCTCCACCTACCACCCAACACTACAACCTGTGAGAGATGCACTCATCTAGCCAAACTGGAGGTACAGGTCTCTCCAACCAAGCCTGACCCTGACTGTCATGTGGAGAAGGTACACATTTGCAGAACACCACTCTCATCACATAAGTCTCACTGAATCTACCCCACCATTAACTGGGAAAACTACTTGTGTACCAACACATTAGCTCAACAGTTTCTGGAATTCATAAATACCAATTCCCTGACTCAACATATCCACACACCCACCAGGGGCAACAATATCCTAGACCTAGGCATTATCAACATGAGTGATTGGTGCTCCACATGTGAAGCCAACTCCTCATTGGTCCGATCAGACCATGTGCTGAACACTGTTGATATCCACATCCCGCCCCACCCCCCCATTAAGGGAACCACAATATAATATGTCTACAAGGCCAACTACATGCTTCTTAAGACAGACATGGTGGACGTCATGACATCCATGCAGATGGACAGTACTGTTACAACTGCTGAATCCTACACAAATGCACTCTATAAGCACTTACACGAGTGCATGGCTTGTGCTATCCCAAACAGAACCAGGATGCTATACTCCTAATTAACAAAACCAATCTGGTGGTCCCCTGCCATAAACAAAATGTACTACAGGAAGAAGACACTGTTGCAAACAAGAGTACAATCCCATGCGTGGAAGAGCTCCCTGGCCAGCCTCAGTAAGAAGGTGAGATCCCTTATAAGACCCTCTAAAGCTAGCTACGAAAACTAAAATGCAACTAATACCAACAACAACCACAAAGCATTCTATAGCTATGTCACATATCTCGATGTCAACAACCAGATCTGCCCTGAGTTACAGCACAAAGGCATGAACATTACAGAAACAAATGATATTGGCAACATCCTGGCAGATCCCTCTCAAAGCTGCACACTCTAAAGGCAATATCACAGCATCCATGGAACCAGACAGCATCCCAGGCTGCATTTTACATGAACTTCCTCATGTAATGCCTCTCCACCTACGCACCATGTTCAATAAAAGCCTCACATTGGGCATAGTGCCCCCTGGATGGCGCACAGTAACAGTTATCCCACTCCACAAAGATGGCGCCACAACAGACCACAGGACCTATTTCCCTATAAGCCTGACTAGCGTGGTCTGCAAGGCTATGGTGCACATCATGGATCACAGTCACAGAGACATTGGGTACCTCCAAACCTTTGACCCCTCCTTGTTTGGCATTGTTAAGGGTGTACCATGCCTCCTAAACCTGGTGGACTTCTTAGAAACAGCTACCAAAGCATTAGATGAGGGTAAGGAGGTCCACACAGCCTACCTAGCTCTCTCATAGGCTTTCAACACCATTCCTCCTTCTGGTATTATCAACATACCCATCCGTCTAAACATTAACCCCTATGTCATGTGATGGTTTGCAAAGTGGCTCACGGACAGAACCCACACAGTGGGAGTTGCATACCTTAGGTCCGACTGTACACCAGTTACAAGTGGCATCCCCCAGGGCTCAGTCATAGGACCCCTCATGTTCGGTATATACTTCTCTGACATACAGACAAGCACAGGAGAGCTTTGGCTGAAAAGGTTTGCAGACAACTGCAAACTAGGGGACATAATTGTTTTCCCAGCTATTACAGACACCCTCTGGAAGGGTCGTAGTGAGACGGATACCTGGTGTTAATATCATGGCGTCAAGCTGAATGCCTAAAAGTGCATAATCATCCCCTTTGGATATAACTATTTACCCACAGACTACCACATAGGTGCTAGTCCCCTACATACAGAAAAGGTAATAAGGGATCCGGGAAGCCCAGTAGATAGCAATCTCTCCTTTGATACCCATAATGACAAGATGGTTAGGATATCCTGCTACATGGCCCCCCTAATCTCTAATGGGTTCACATCCAGATCAGAGGAGGCCTTTGTGACTCTACTCATGACATATTAGACCCATTAAAGGATACAACACCCTATTTGGGATATACCTTACAAGACAACTGCAACAGCTTGTTAGACCACACCAGTACCACACCACACCACACCACCACTGTACATACAGTATGGACACATGCTGATAGCTTAATTTACTGTTGAGGTATTGACTTACCTTGTGCCAATGGCGGTTGTGTGTACAATAGTTGAGGGCTATCTATGTAGGATGCACACAGTCGATCACCTGTACATGACAATTTACAGGTGGTCGTGTGTGTGTGTGTGCCATCCATGTTTGCTGTGTGTGCAGGTGGAGAAGGGTGTCAGTCCATGAGTGCCTAAACTGTCAGTGCGTGTGCTATATGTCCCCTCTTTGCCAAGGCATGGGCATACTGGGCAAGCCTCCATCTGCCTACTGGGGCAAGCACAGGGTGTTCGTGGTCTGAGTCCCCCTGTGCCTGTAGGTCCCTTGGCAATGGTGGTGGGCTGTGAGGGCCTTCACCATTCCATCCCTGCTGCAGCTGTTTCCACAGGATCATATTGTGTAGCATGGCACATACTATGAAGATGTAGGCACATGTTCCTGGAGAGTACGGCAAGGCTCCAATAGATATGTTCAAGCAATGGAACCATGATTTCAGCATCCCAAACATGCGGTCTATGATGATTCTGGTTTCTGCGTGTGCCTCATTATGGCATTCTTGCGTGGCTGTGTGTGCATTTCTGATGGGAGTCAACATCCACGGTTCCAGTGCATAGCAAGCATCCCCCACTAGGTGGCCATATGGGATGTCACCCCTGGCAAATACCTGATACAGCAGTTAGGCATGCCAGATGTGGGAGCTGTGATAGCTTCCAGGGCTGCCAGCACACACATCCATGATAATGCCCTGGCCATTGCACACAACCTGGCAGTTGATGGAGGGGAATCCCTTGCGGTTTATGTAGCACCTACCCTGTTCACTGGGTGGTAACTTGATGTGTATGTGCGTGCAGTCTATTGCAGCCAGTACCTCCAGGTAGTCACTTCCGTGGTGGTGCAGTGGTAGTGTTGTTTCCTCACAGCAAGAGGTTCTCCTGTTCGATTCTCGGCTGGAGTGCAGGGAGTGCCTTCTGTGTGGAGTCTGCATGTCCTCCCCGCAGTTGGGTGGGCATTCGACAGACATGCATAAATCTACTGCCAATCATTAGTGGACCAGAGTTCCCTGTGGTGACCCCAACCGGGAAAAGCCGAAAGACAACAACAACCTCCAGGTAGTCTGTCACACAGTGGAATAGATGCATATTGCTGGCCAACTCCTCCTGCTTTCGGGGGAAGTATATGTGCTCATTGGCATGTGGTAACATGGCATCTAGGATCTGGTGGAGTACCTTCGATGCTGATGCCTGTGAGATCCCCATGATATCCCCAGTTGGCCTTTGGAAGGTACCTGTGGCTAGTATTCTCAAGCTTACACATACCTTCGAGTCCACTGGGATGGGTTCCCCTCTGTTACTTCTGGCTCTGAGGCATGGCCGGCACAGCTCAAAAAATTGCTGTATCATGTCCCTGTCCACCCTGTAATGGTCTACTATCTCCAGATCATGTAGCCCCTGGTAGGTAAACCTGGGTCTGAACACTCTTCTCCTCCTCCGGTGTCTGAGATGGTTGTCAACATCATCCTCCACACCACCATCAGTCTCCAACACATGCTGGTGAATCAAATCTATGGCAGCCCCTAACATGTACATATTAAAAGTTCTCCAGCTGTATACACCAATGGTGCATAGTGTCTGGGAATACACAAGTGTGTGTGTGGGGCTTTCACACCTTATGCTATTGTGCAATGGATGATGCTGGTGTAATTGGGTGTGTTTGTGCTATTCCAGCTACAGGGTATCTTAATTATTGGTTTTACAGCAGGTACTGCTATTGTGGGGCCTTTGGTGTTGACTTACACTTGTCTGCCGTGATTCATCTATTACCCTTTACTTCAATTTTCAACCCGATTCCCCTCCCATTGTCAGGCATGCATCCAGCTGCCATCTTTCTTGTTCTGCTTTCACAACCCAGGATTGTGTTGGGAAATGTGTTATGTAGCTGATCTACTGCATGTTTGCTTTGTTCTGCTGTGACAGTTCTCTTTTCTTTTCTGTACAGCACCTCCCCTTTCCTGTTCTGCAGGTAGCTGCTAGCAGCCTTGTTAGCTGTTGTCTATGGCCCACTGTGAGTTTCTAGGTGTTAATTATGCATTTGTACTCCAATTACCATGCTCCAGCATTTCCTTATTGTTTTTCCGTATCCTTCCTGTTTCAGCTGTGGAGCGCCCCGCGTACAGCCATTTACCGCGTTTCGTGCACGATTTCATCCATGTTCACATGAACTTTTGGTTACCTTGTGCACTCTCAGCTAAGCAAAGCTATGGCTACTTCCACACCCCTATCCTGCGGCTTTGCTTAGCAACACTCAACATGGATTAGCAATGATCAAATGTGCTTACAGCTATGGTGGCATGCCCCTCTCTTGATGTCATGTTTATCTTCTGGCCACTTCTCGGTGTTGTACCACTATGCCGTGTGGTACATCCTTATGCCAGCAGGGCATTTGTGATTCAGTATTACTTGACTCATCTGCATGGCATTGACTGCTAATTCCTAGTTACCGCATGGAACAATGTCACAGACCCTTAGCAACCCTTGCACCATAGTTGTGGTGTAGCATGCATGCCTATGACTATTATGGGGATATCATGAATTGTGTTACATTGCAGTTTTATGACATCTAAATATATTTTCCTTGTGATCCCGTTTGCACACGAATGCACTGCGGTTTTACTTTGAGTTGGTGTGGCCATGACATTAAATGTTATTTTTTATATGTTGTGCATGTTGTTTTATGCCATTGGCTATATATTTAGCCATTGGCATATATTAACATTATAATACGTAAGTTTGGTCCGCTTTCATGGCTCCGATTTTATGTTTGACAAAATGTAAACCTTTTTTTTGGTTTACATTTCTACATGCTTACGCTATACCTGCACCACTTCATGAATCACTATATACCTTAATTTGCATGCTACACTGCTGTGCATGGGGTAATTAGCATACTTGCGCCGGGAGCTGCGCAGATCTGCCGTACGCTGGTAGTGCACATAGAAACAGTTCTTACCTGAATCGCTCGGCGGCCATATTTGGCGCTAGATCGCCGACGCTACTCTGGCGCACGGCGCAAGCTTCATGAATCCCTGGGATAATATTAATCATTCATAACTGGGAAAACAAGAAGCTTTCATTATTAGGGATTAATTGCTTAGAGTCAAGAAAATGTACTCCCTAAGTTTAAGAAGGACAAGATCACAGTTTCCTCTTCAAGTGGATGCACAACAAGAGATATCAGAGTGGTTGCAAATAAAATTCTATAAAGCAAACAAAAAATATGAAGTAGTGATAGTGGTAGGTGGAAATAATGATGTAGGTGGGGCAAACAAATGGGCTGTTACTTCTGAGGTTAATAACACTGCCCTTTTAAGTGAAACCTTTAATTTTGTCCTACTGTTTTGTAATGTATTTCCTGCAATGCAACACATTTGCCTTTTACTTAAGGATGCATGAAATTTTACCAACATTATTAGAAATGAATATTTAAAAAATATCACTCATGGTTGTAAACAATGGGAAGAAATGCAATTTGAAACAATCTTTTCGGTCTAGTCTTTTTACATCTAAGTCATGTTGGCAACAGACTCCTAAGCAAGATATTTAATAAGACTGGTCAACCTTTTTAGAAGGATGAAAGGGAGAAATGGTAAGGAGATAAATATGTATCTTGTTCTGAAGTGCGTGCCTTCTAAGCAATGTTAGGAGTTTAAACAAACTTTTTAATGACTTGGTGACCAGGTCCAAAGCTCATATGATATAATTTTTATTACTGAAAAATGGTTCAGTGAGGGGAACAAGCCACTGGCCTTTCCAGGTTACTTTGGACCTCACATCTTTAGAACAAACAGAAGAAGAGGTGCTATTTCCATATATGTCAATTCTTCTTATAAATCTACAATGGTTTGTTGTACCAACCCTGGAATTATCAGGGTAAACACTGGGGGAAGGATGTACTTTTGTTGTTGCTCTGTTTTATAGATTGCCCTACTTAATATAGTTGTGATTTAAAGATTTTAGTGTAAATGTGGAAAATTGTTTTGAATGTTTTGAAATCATATTTGGCATACTGATGGAAAAGGACCTTTTCTGATAATCCAGTTATTTGAGCCAGTGATGCGAAAGTATGGAATGACTCATTAGTGTGGTTTGCATGAACTGATTCTGAATAAACTGAAGGTGGTTAATATGTTAAACATCAGCCTAAAAGCAGCAGCATTTATATGGGTAGTGTAGACTTGATTTAATTTTACTCTTGCAGAGCCTGAGTTCATGCATTTCACATATATTAGCAGTCAGACTGTTATCAGTGAGTGCTAGTTATTTTCAAGAATACATTTTTGGCAGTGAAGAATTTGAATGGTGGCTTAACTAAAAGAATGATGTTATTATTTCTAAGAGAGTATGTTGGTTATCAGTAAAATAATCTGCTTACTAAGGCTGAGCAGTATCCATCATTCTCTAACTAGATTGTAAGGTTGCTTAGCAAGAGTGAATTCCTAGCATGCATTGGCAGCCATTTACATTTAGAAAGAGAAGTGCCGTGATGCTGTCCAGGGTTGTTGAGACTTACAACTTAGAGCAGTTTGTTTTCTGTGGTTTCAAACAAGGTAGGTGGGTTGGTTCTAAGGCAGTGACATTACTTTATTAACTACTGATTCTGTGTGTATAGTAAGCATTAGATTCTGGCCAAATAGTACATCCAGGTATAATTTGTACTGCAAACATCATGACCTTAACGCATGTTTTCTAAGTTGTCATCATGGTTAGATATTTAATATTACATATATAAGCTGATTTTAATGAATGTTACTTATGTAGGAGAGTTGATCTACCAAGTTGGTGTCTCAGTTTTAAAGTATAAGGGACAAGCATGGGGCTTGAAGATACACGGACTTGTATCAAAAAGATAAGTGTAGTATATGTGGTTAAGTAACATAGAGAGGAGTAGCATTCTAATGGGAATTACATGCACAATGCCAGTTTGTCTTGTGTCTCGCAGACAGAAAATAATGTGAGTTATTCTGCCATGTGATTTACATGTGGTGGTGAGAAGTAAATGTGAATGATGCTTTTCTGTAACATAAAGCATAGTTAAATGGGAATAGTATAATGGTAGAACTTTGTAGCTTGCATGGACAGTGCTTGGTGATAGACTTGTGTTATGTGATGTAATAAGTATGGGGGTTAATGGCAGAGCTTGTAATCTATACAAGAAATGGTTGCAGGAGGTTTTATGTGAAAGAAATGTTTCTGTCTGAATGAGTCTACTTGTCTCTTCCAGTTTGCTGGGAATGGAGCACATAGAAAGAATACTTGCAACCATGACTTGGAGAAGCAGACCCTTTTCTAGTGAGCCTGTGAACAACCTTTCCCTTATGAAGCAGCTGCAAGTGGTTTAAGAGCTAAATCTGGTGCAGAGATTCTTACATTTATCTCTAAGTCCTGAGTGGATTTTAAACCAAACTATTTTCTTTTCATCTACATGGCTAATGTTTTTACCTGACATTCTTCTATGGGTCCAGCTGAGTGGGCACAAGGATCTGTAAGCTACAATGTCCGATTGGCTAGGTTTCTATGGGTTGCTTCAGGAACCCTGATTAGAATGCACTCAGGATGGACTATGTGTTTAGGGATACATATACTGAATATGGAACTGAATCCAGTGACAGATCTGATGAAGGATGAAAATAACGGAGGTGTTACTTCACTGGACCTCTAGGTGAAAACTGAGAGATTAAACATGCTCAGCATGGTGATTTTCTTACCACCTGAGACTCATTATCAGCATACATATCAAGAGCTTTAATGACAGGGTCAGTTTTGATATGAGTATTGGCTATTTCCCCATGGCCTGGCCCGGTCAAGCCTAGTTTGGAATATTTGAGTGTTGAAACAGGCATAAACAGCAGCTTCCAGTTTTCAGTTATTAGCAAACCACATCAACCATTGTCTCTTGGCATCCACAGTGACATCACAGACGTTAATAGCAAGACCAAGACAGAGGGCTTTGGCTTCCATGTTTGACATTCTTTGTGTCTGAAAGAGGATTCTCTCTCTAACTATTACTATGGGGTCTGTCAGTATTCCATTTGAAAATTAAACAAATTATGTAGCCATTAGTGCTTAATCAATAAAACCTGCATGAGAAATTGTGTCAAAGACCTTGGTTAGCTGCACATATGCAGTGTGGACAATCTAACTCTCATCCAGCGCTTTGGTGACCATGTTGTAGAATTCAACATGTTTGACAAGACATGATCTGCTTTTTCACAAAATCAAACTGATTAGGATCTAGGAAATGAAGGTTACCTGTGCTATTATTTATACACCTTAATAGGATGCATTCCAGTTCCTTGCAGATAACAATAGTGAGACTTATGGATCTTTATTTACCAGCCAGTAGTAGGGCCACCCTTACACAAAAGTATCACTGTGGCTGTTCTCCAGGCCTCGGTGCTGAGGCATAGGCTGAAGAGGTTTAGTAGGGGCTGAATTAAGCTGTAAAAGGCAAACAGGGATGCTATCAGGACAATCTAAGCTGGTATTCGTAGTTTTGGACAAGGCTGACATGACTTACTCCAGAGTGATTTTTGCATGGGTGGCCACTAAGTAATCAGAGGTGGGAGCAGTGGCTTGAGAAGATAACATAAATTTAAAGGTCAGTTCATCAGAAAGAACATAATGGCTTCATAATCTGAATAGGTGTTACCAATTAATGCAATTTTAATACATTTCTGTGAATTGTTTTAATTGTCTTAATTTAGTTAATTAATTCTAACTTATTTTGTTTGGTAGTGGAGGCAACATTAAATTTATAACTGGACTTAGACTTCTTGATATCATGTTTAAGTTTTCGATCATAAAATTTAAGTCTTATTTGGTAATAGGCCAGTTGATACTTATTTCAGATAGTTAGTACTTTGTTTTATTGTAAAATATGTCGATATAAAATCTTCACTATAAAAAGTCAGCTTCTAAACTTGCCATAGTATTATACAAGGCATTGTCAGGCCCCACTCTGATGGACCTCCTGCATATCTACCACACAGACAGTACCAGAATTACCTGTTCTAAAGACTTAATCCTTGCCTGTTATATAAATAGGACCTACTGGAGAGATAGGTATGCATCCCAGAGACTACCCCATCTATGGAACAGGCTCCCCATTTATGTGAAGCAGAGTTCTTCCCTAATCCAATTGAAGTGCAACCTGGACAATTGGATTGGAAACCAAAAATTCATCACTGGTTTGGCACCTATGTCACTGATGCAGACAGGTAACCTGTAAATGGGTAATCCCCCAAGCCCATGCTTACACTTATCAAGGGTATCAGAACTCGACAGAGTTTTGGGATGCATGGCTAGGCTTAAAAGGGACCTTGTGGTCATTAGCCTAGTAAACACCTATGAAATGGGTAGAGACAGATGCCACAATGTTTTTACTTAGAAATGAGTCGAATTCAAAGAAATATGCTATGGCGTAATCTTGAGGGCTAATTGAGGCCTTATCCCTATTTATCTTTGATATTGTCAGCAATACTTTATATTTGGCTTTAGAGTCATTTCTAAATGTGACCGAATTCATAAGATGCATGACATGTGTCTTAAGGGAGAATATGACTGCCTGGTGTTTGGCCTCTCCAGGCAATTAAAGATACAAACAGGGCTATACACTGAGGTTGTATTAGTAAAGACCAGATCAAGATGGTTTGTACTTCCAGTAGGGAAGAGGAGCACCTGATCAAGGGAATTTACATAAACAAAATCAATGAATCATTGTGCATATTTACTGCTAGTGGTAAATACAGCTGATTTGGTTTGATATCTGTTTTTTGATCTGGCTTACATATGCAACATGTTTGGCAGAGAACATAGAAGTGGTGTTGTAATTTGAAATTATAAGATTTTTAGGCTTGTTGAATGATAATAGGAGCTCCATAAGTTCCACGTTAGTATGTTGTAGGATTTGGAGTCTGATGGTGGGGCTTTAAATGTACACTGGTATATCCCCACAGGTGTCAGTGGGGCTTAATGCATGTTATATATTGAATCTAGGTAGAAAGAGAGTGATGTCAGTGCACTGGACCAAACTTCAGCAACTTCATAAATATAAATGTTTTGAGGGCAATGAAGGCCTCAAGTTCTGACATTTTGATGTTCACACTTCTATATGCTCTTCCTGATTGACTAAATTTCCTAAGTCAACAGCATCAGGCAAGAATTTGAATTGTTTTTATTAGAATGTCCATAAACTGGACCTTGCTCCAAGAGGCATTATAAAGGTTGTTAATGTTTTAGCCACTATATTAAAACCATGTGGAAAAGGATGCAGCTCATCCCTAGCAGATGCTGCCAGCTACCTCATCCCATGAGTACATGTACTGGATCTTCCTAGAAAGACGCCATCTTAGCAGCCAGTTACTGTAGTCAGTCTTCTTATCTTTGTACTCAGTCATCATTCTTTGTGATGGTAGAATATTGCTTGGCACAAGGATCTCCCCTATCCAGATACAGTGAAGGAGAGCTAAGTTATTTTTATGCATTTCATGTATGGTAGAGAAACTAAGATTCTTCTTACCTACGAGCCACTACAAGTTCATATTCATCTTTAGGTCAGTTGAGGGAATAATGGGCCTAATGATATCATTAATGTTGGTGCCAGAGACAGCTTGTCATCATCCCTTATCCAGCACAGTAAGTCCAGAGTCTATTCATCTGACTATGGAATCACCAATGACCAGGACCTTTATAGAATTACCTACAAGTTATCAGGACCTTAATTATATAGGCTTATAGCCACAGTGATTAATCTTGGATATAGAAGTAGTGGACAGTGTAAGTACAGTTAATTAAATATTTCTTGTTAGTTGAGGTTTGCTAGAACAGTTTCTGGAAAGCTTAGGTCATTTATTTACCATCTCAACATATGCAGTTATAGTATTGTTCACTGACTGTGGTATGGACAACTCATTTTCCAGTTTAATTTAAGTGGTTGTATCTCTGAAAGGTAACATAGGTACATGGGAAGAGTAAAGGACTATTGCACTGCCTCAATGCACCTAGTACTCAGGTTAGTACTAGGCTAACTGCCCTTGTGGGGCATTTTAAACCTTGACAGTTATCCCATCCTGGACTCAAGACCCCATACCTTGTATTTTTAAGGAAAACATTTTAACCATTATGCCAAGCCCCAGCAGGATGCCTAGGGCAGGGATAGAGCAGGTTGGAGTTCAGTTGTACTAAATGCTAGAGCATTGGGGTTCAGCTGGGATAGATGTTAGAACTTTGTGGTTTAGCTCTGATAGATGTTAGAACAATATATCTAGTAAGGAAATAAAGAGTATGACATGCTGGACAAGCCACGCTGCTTCGCAAGGGACGGCTTGCACCTGTCACCCCTGGGATTCCGGATATTGGCAAAGGCTCTTGCCACCCCCATAGTGCCTTTTTTAGGCAAGGCTCAAATTCTAAACCTACCACCCTAGAACACAAAAAAGGAAAAAAACTAAGGGTAATGCTGCTCAATGCCAGAAGTCTAAATCTCAAAATGCACGCACTCGAGGCCCTTCTCAGTATGGAGAACATCGATGTCTGTGCTGTGACAGAAACCTGGTTCAAGGCTCCTGAGAGCACCCCAGCGCTATCAGGTTTTACCTCATATCATGCGTTCCGGCCCCAAAATCCGGACAATACCAAGAAAGGAAGGGGGGTATCCATATTCATCAAGGACACCCACACCTCAAGACTGGTGGCAACGCACGATGCATCGGAGACCATCCAGGTGCAATTAACCATAGGCAAGACTGCTCTGCAAATTGTAGCATGTTACAGACCACCCTCACAAACTCAGGAACCTCACATGGCCTTCCTGAAAACACTAGAGGGGATAAATGTATCACCAAACACCATCATACTAGGTGACTTCAATTACCCTAATATAGACTGGGAACACTACTCAAGCCCAAACACCCTAGCCCAAAAGTTCCTGGAATTCATAAACTCAAATGCCATGGAACAACTAATCACCATCCCCACAAGAGGAGATAACATACTTGATCTCATCATCACGAACATGGGAGCACAATGTTCATCACCGGAGGTGTACCCCTCACTGGTGAGATCAGACCACAAACTAATCTCGCTGGAGGTCCTCATCCCACCCCCACCTGAAATAAAAAACACCACAGTAAAGAACTTCTCAAAAGCCGACTTCACACTTCTAAAGACTAGTGTGGTCTCCTTTAAGGCCCCGAGCCGGCGGAAAACAGTACTCAAGCCGCTGAATCACTTACAAATGCCTTCTACCAGCACCTGCAGGACTGCATGGATAAGGCAATCCCAAGCAAAACAAAGACTCTTTGTACCAAAGGCAAGCGTCCAGTCTGGTGGACCCCAGCCATAAACAAACTCTACAACAAAAGGAGGAAGCTACTACAAGATAGAGCAAAATCCTTAAAAGGTAAGACACCCTTGATCACTATAAGTAAAAACTAAGAGCTCTCATAAAATCATCCAAAGCAAATTTCGAGAGAAAAATAGCTAAAGACTCAAAAGACAATCATAAGGCCTTCTTTAGCTATGTTAGAAACCTGGGAGGAAACTCCCAGATATGCTCAGAGCTAGTTCAAAATGATGTGAAGATTACTGATCCTACAGACATTGCCAACATACTGGCTGACAGGTTCAGTGCAAACTCCCCCTCCCCAAAAGGAGAGATATCTATACCAAACGATTGCAGCCCCCAAACATCTCCAGCGCCCAAGTGAGAACTGCTCTCTCCAAAGCAAAAACACAGCATCCATGGGACCTGATGGTGTCCCCGGCTGTGTGCTCCATGAACTCAATGAGAATTAAACCCACAGCTAGGACAGCTGTTTAATCAAAGTCTTACCTCTGGATACGCACCCAGGAGTGGCGCACTGCAACTGTGGTACCACTTCACAAAGGCGGTGCCTCCACCGACCCTGGAAATTACCGCCCATTAGCTTGACAAGCCTTATCTGCAAAGCCATGGAGAGGATCATAATGGACCTCATAAATAAAGACATAGGGAATTTGCAGACTTTGGATCCAACCCAGTTTGGCTTTGTCAAAGGCAGATCATGCCTTTTAAACTTGGTTGACTTTTTCAAACAGTCACCAAAGCCATTGATGAGGGAAAGGCAGTCCATACAGCCTACCTCGATCTGGCTAAGGCCTTGATACAATACCCCACTCGGGTATCATTGAAAAACTCATCAGCTTAAATGTCAACCCATACATCACAAGATGGGTTGCAAACTGGCTGAGTGACAGAACCCACAGGGTCAGAGTTGCTGGCGCCATGTCAGACTCAAAGCCTGTCACAAGTGGTGTCCCACAGGGCTCAATCCTGGGCCCACTCTTGTTTGGCATCTACTTTTCCGAAGTACAAGCAAACACAGGAGGGTTATGGCTGACAAAGTTTGCAGATGACTGCAAACTGGGCGCCATAGTAGAAAACACATCTGATACAGATATCCTTCAGAAGGGTCTCACAGAAACGGATAACTGGTGCCAGAACCACTGCCTAAAGTTAAATGCCAAAAAATGCATAGTCATACCCTTCGGGAAAAACAAGGTTACCCCTAGCTACCAAATAGGTGGCAATCCACTGAGCACAGAAGAAGTTATCAGGGACCTGGGGACCCAGGTTGATAGTAGTCTGTCATTCGACACCCATGTAGCTAAAGTAGTTAGGAAGACCTTCTACATTGCCCACCTTATCATGAAGGGATTCTCATCTAGATCAAGGGAGGTCATAGTCTCCCTTTACTCATCACTCATCAGACCAATGATTGAGTACAATGCCCCATTCGGAATGTATCTGACCCGACACTTGCAGCAGCTGGAGAGGCCACAAAAGTTCCTCACCAAAAGGATAAAGGGTCTCAAAATCTGTCCTATGCTGCCCGACTGAAAGAACTCCAGCTCTATTCAGTCGCTTACCGCTTGCTCAGAGGTGACCTTTGCCTAACATACAAGGCCATGTCAAACCCAGATTTGATGAATATGCTTCACCTCAAAAATCTAGATCCATCAGAGCCACAAGGGCGGGAGACTTAAACCTTGACACGGCTATTAATAGGACGTGCTGGAGGGATAGATTCATCACCCAAAGACTCCCTATGCTGTGGAACAAAATCCCGGTACATGTGAGGCAGAGCACCTCGCTGGCCTTGTTCAAGAGAAATCTTGACCAATGGATGGGAGATCACAGATATACCCCAGGGATTACCTCAGTGTCACTGCTCGACAGAGGCACAGCAAAATAATGGGTATAGTTCCCCATACTTAAGGGGTGGCGTAAGCCACAAAACGATGGGCTAGGCTTGTAAATGCCCTCGGGCAGATAGCCTAGTATGAACCTATGAACCTATGAACCTATGTGGAGTAACAAAGTGAACATAGGAAAGGGGAGAGGGTTGCAATTCTGGCAACAGTATTAGTAATTCAAAAGAAAGATACACTGCTGCAATAAACTTTGGAGAGCTGCATTCTAATTCCAGTTGTGATGAATGCACACTGTTCTGAGCTTAAGGAATCTGCATGTGTGGCCACAGAAAATAAAGAGTGACCCTGTCAGTAATAACATGTACTGATTCAAAGTAAGAAATGTATAATATATTCCAAGTCTAATACTAGCAGAGACACTACGTAAGAAATTGACACCAGTGGCTACTACAATAGAAGTTAGACAGAGTTACTGAACCAAGAGAGGCAAGAGAAAAAGATTTGGTGGGTCTGTATGGCACACAAGGGACTCACCTAAAGTGTAGAAAAGTACATGCAACGTTGTGCTTTGAATGAGGAGAATGAGGCAGGTTACTGAAGGTGGTGTGGAGAATTAATTATATTATGATTTTACTTAGTTACAATAAAAGGAGGTCAGCAATAAACAGTGTAACATATGTAACTCTGCATACAATGATTATGATTATTATAAGAAAAGGTGATAACAGAGCAGTATTAGGCACCACATTGTAGGTTTACTACAAAGAGTAATATTCTACAGTGGGAAAAATAAAGACATAAAAGACCTAATTCATAAAAAAAAATCAGGAAAATAAAATCAGATGACATAAGAGCATCTACAAATTAGCTTTTAGAAGAGAAGGTTATCTATGTACAGTGGAGACTACATTACCTTAGCAGAGAAAATTGAACAAAATAGCCTAGCTCTGCAGTGGGCAGGACAGCTCTGGTTGATATAAATGGAGAAATAATAACATCTCTCAGGAATAACCAATTCAGACTGCTTATAGCCATGTTTCAAACAGATGATTACTTTCTGTACTAGCCTCTGAACACTACATGGAGTGCAATTCAGCCCAGTTGAGTGCTGGTTTGTGTAAAAGTCCAAAATTATGTAGAAGTTCCCACTGAAATGGTATGGCACTCAGGAAGATGCTCCAAACTAGAAACATCCAGCAATCAAATGGCTCCTGTCTCTTCTCTCACAAGAAGTAAGCAGCTATAGAGATCCTTAATGAGTCAAAAAGAGCAGTTCAGAAAGGTGATTCACAATTTGTAGTCTCATCCCTGATATTGCAAAGGAACTTTGCTTTGCTTTTCTGTCTTCTTGGAAGAACAAGCAGCACAATCTGGTGCATTGTACTGCAGAGCACTAGGCAATGCAAATCCCCACAACATAAACTGTAGGAGCTCCCACCAGAATGAAAGCCGGCCAAATGGGGAGATCACTCATGAAGGTGCAAACGAGCAGAAAAAAAGGAGGAATAAAATGGCTTCTGTCCCGTCTGTCATAGGGAGCAATCGGTTTTGCAGATCGCGAGGGTACTCCCTGATCTTTACTTTAATTTTTGAAGTTGCAAAAGTTCTTTCAGTTGCTAATCTCTCTTTTCTTTTCCTTTCAGAACCACTAGTACAGTCCAGAGCACAACAGAGCAATGGGCATTGCACCTGTCCAAATTGTAAAAAGTAGAATTTCCTACCAAGTGGAAAGAAGACCATCACAGAATTGCTCCAGACCAGAAATGGCTTGGAATCACATGGCCTCTGCCCCTTCACTTACATGGAACAAGCAGCTACACAGTCCTTAATTATGTGTTTATTCAGGTTAGACTGTACTGGTGTGTACCATTTTATTTTCAGAATGGAGTTTAAGAAAAAAGGTTAACAAATCCATCATGATAAAGAATATGAGTGGCATTAAATCTGACAAAGACTGAATTTATTGTGTGTCCAGTCATGTTCATCAATATACATTTTAAATATCATAAAAGTGTACCAATGTAAGGAGGTAAAAATTCCATACAATATGCAATCAGTCACTTATATGAAAATCTAGACAAATAATATATGTGACGACCCATCACTGCCATCCAATATCAGACGTGGATATCCTACCTCTGGGTCAGTAATCAAGGAGCCTCAATCCTCACCACTGGCACCTGTGGGGGGAAGTCCACTGGGAGGATAACAAGTACAGAGACAGTATTTCCAGATGCAGCTCTCTGCATCAAGTGCAATTTCCCTTAAGAGCACACAGAGACCACAGTCATTCCGGGGCTGGTTCATGTCTCTTTCTCCAGCTCCCCAGTAAGACTCCCTATTGGCACAGCTATAGAGTTGAGATTTCAGTTGAGTGACCAAGCCAAGACTTCCAGCATGTTCTCTGTCTAATCAATGCATCAGGACCATACCCAAGTAGCTGACACACACACATTCTGAGATTTGATTTACACACACACACACACACACACACACACACACACACACACACACACACACACACACACACACACACACACACACACACCTGGGAAAGGCTGGCACATTTACTACCTATGCCCCCTTCTACCCAAACTACAAGGTAGTTACCACTGCCACCAGTCACTCCTGCCAGCTACCTTGAGGCCATTACAAAGGTACCCAATATACTAACTGAAATTAATATTAATACAAATGGTACTTTGACCAAGAGTAATGCTGTTAGGAGTAGCCCACACAGTGTCACCAAATAAATATGCAAGTACTCTCAAAACTTGAATATCTCTACAAAGATTGGCCACAATGAAAGGTTTAAATATATTTAATAATAAATAATAAAAGAACAAGACAATACTAAATATATATTCATAGTGACAGCAGAGTTCAAAATCACAGGAGATATTTAAAATAACATTGAATCTCAAAATCCACACGATGTTGTTCACTTCCAAGCTCTCTGGTAAACAGCAAAATAAATCCTCCGGATAAAATTAGAACAACAAATGTTTAATGCAAATATGCTTCAAACGTTAAGCGCTTTCACTAGACTAAGCTAGCTTCATCAGAACGTTTGAAACAGCTGATTACACTCCATTTTAAAATATAAATGGCGCCAAATATGCAACATTTCTTAAAGCAACATACTATAAACTTCATTCTCAATAAATAAATTACATATGCTTCATCTAATACACAAATTACAAAAATACTAAAAACTTAAAAACCATATGTTGTTTATATTTGTTATTATACATATTACTGTGACCATAATTGTTTTACTGTTGTTAAATGTTTAACATTAAAAGAGGTTTAATTGAAAAATAATCATTGATGCCTGGTTTTCTTGTGGCATCTGTTAAAACCTGCCAATAAAGTTCCCTGTAAGCTAAAAGGTTTTTCATGTTACCTCCTCTAGGGTCACTTTTAACAACTTCTATTATAGCAAATTTGAACTTGTGTTCATTACCTTCATTTAATATGTGCCTAGCAAGTGCATTCTTCATGTCCTTATTTTTGATGCAATATAAGTGTGCATATATTCTCTGTCTTAATAATCTTTCAGTCTTCCCTATGTAAAATGAGGGACAGACTGTACACATAGCAATATATACCACCATGTTCGTTTTACAATTGCCTCTAGGTGTATATATTTTAGTTCTATTCTCATTTTCTAATATAATGGGACTCGATTCATATATGCTTGAACATTGTTTACAGGTCCCACATCTTGATGTGTGTGTATTTGAACTATATTTAGTCTTAATTCCACATTCAAGTATTTTCTTAATGTTCTTACCCATTTTGTTCACAAATCTGGGTTCAACTCCCAGAACATCTGCGATTTCTTTATCTTTGATTAAAAATCGCCAGTTATTGATGATAATTTCTTTAATAACTTGACTGTATGGACCAAACTCTATTATACACGCTCTTTGGTAACTACTATTAATTGTTTCCATTTTCATGTCTTTCATGCCAGAGTGCTCATTAGTTTGGTTATTTACCAAGTCTTTGGATTTTCTGTTCAAGCCAAGTAGTGGCAAATATTTAATGCCCCATTGGCTTATGACATATGCTGATATGTCCTCCATTAATTCCTTGTCATATCCTCTATCTATAAATAGGGAGGTGATGTATTCAATTTCCTTAACCATGTCATTGTAATTAGAACACATTCTCACGGCCCTTATACATTGTCCTTTGTAGATGTTCCTTTTCACTTTTCTAGGATGATAACTATTATAGTCCACATATGAGTTAGTAAAAGTATCTGTTCTATATACTGTGGATTTCAAAACATCATTGTCAGCTGTTACCAGTGTATCTAAATAAGGAACACCAATTTCATTTACCACTGAAGTGAATTTTACATTGAAGCACAGTCTCAAACAAATAAAGAAAAATAATATCTAAACTAAGCTTCACTATATTCTTGACTGAATATAAAAGAATTATACTGGGTCTATATTATAACATCAAAGTTCAAAAACTTTGAATGTTATAATATCGAACCTAGTAGAGTGAACTCTTGAAATAGCAAAGCTGCAGAACACCAAATACTTTCCTAGGGGAAAATATTCAGTGGGCCGTTTCTGCAGCTTCACTATTTCCTCAACTGTGGAGCGAAAGGTACGGACCTGATTAAGGTAAGTGTGCGAATGAAGGTGAGTGCACGATTGGGCATGGGTTAGGTGAGTTAGGGTTAGGGCACGGATCAGGTAAATGTGAGATTGTGTGGACGTGAGGGTTAGGGCGGGGTAGGTGAGTTAGGGTTAGGGAGCAGGTAAGGTGAGTGTGCGATAGTTAGGGAACTTAGGATTAGGGTTGGGTTAAGGTAAGTGAGTAGCTAGTGGTGTATGTCTGGTTTAGTGTCGGGTTTCTTGAAGTGTATGTGTGTGGATTATTTATTTTGGTGTGCTTGTGTTGTGTGTATATTTGTCAGAACAGTGAATTTTTTCCCTGGGAAAAAATTGCTATTCTGACTGTTCGTTTTTCTGGTGTTTCGATTGAATGGGGTTGATATTATAACATTCGATGTTTTTAGACTTCGATGTTATAATATAGACCCAATTATACTATGCCCTAGTAACTTACTAATAGAGCAAGGCAGATGATGTGGTGAATGGTTCTTCTTGTTGTCATGTCCAAGACAGAATACAGAATGCTCTGTCTCACCTAAGGGATTTCTCAAAATAATATCTAAAATTCTACTGCTGGGATAGCTTGCAGAATGACATTTCTGGTCATCTGACTTCTAGTTCCCAGGCAAACCCCACATTTCTGGCAGCTGGCAGTATTTAACACCTACCTGTAAAAATGCACATACAAGGGCTTTTGATCAGATCTTTGGCAGGTGCTGGAAGTCATAAAGCAATTGCATACCTTATGCTTCCAAAGTAGTGATTAGTTCACCTCAAAGGTAATTCAAAAAGCTTCCTAGTACAGACTTTGTGTCTCTGTCTGTCTTGAAACCTGTGAGATAGCATCTTTATAGCCTAGCCAATAAAGTGATTTAATTTCAGATATTTAGTGCATGTACACTTATGTTCTCTGCAGTAGGGCACACTCTGGATACACTTCAAACACAAACACTTTATAAAATACCTTTTCAACACACATCTGTACAAACCAGTTTGATATACACATGACATACAGTTCTAATACATTTGTAACACAAGTATCTCATATAAACCATTTTAATATTCACCAATGACATATAATTCTTTACGGAATCCCAGCTGTGCTGGCAGCACCTCTTTTCGTCATAATATAAACGACACAACAAAGTCTATAATAACCAATATTATGACCTGGCTAAAAAGGATAAGCAGCAGTGAATGACCTAGTGGCACTCACTGTGTTTTCCTGAAATGTGAAAGAAATGTTAAAACTTTGCTGAATATTATTGTGGTATATGTACATGAGAAGGAGGGGGGTCTTTACCAGTCTTGAGAATTTCATCAGGAAAATGAGCATGATCCTTCTCCACTTAGCAATGATTGCCATCTTGACTATTTCAGTCATACTGTGACAGCAATGAAATTATAAATACAAGCTCAGAGTCAGTTCATCCTAAAGTGCTCACATTTTGGATGACTCCATTATCTGCCAAAGTATATGTTAGGAAATTTGCATGTGCAGCAGACTCTGGTATTTTCATTGCTATTGACTACATTGTATGCTATTTTACACACACACACACACACACACACACACACACACACACACACACACACACACACACACACACACACACACACACACACACACACACACACACATACATACACAGACACACACACTCACACACACATAAATGCACATGCACAATTATGCACACTCAAACACATATGCTGTCTTGTGCATGCACACACATGCACACACACACACACACACACACACACACACACACACACACACACACACACACACACACACACACACACACAGCCTCCCACTGTTTATTTGATGAAAAATTAATAGACCAGTTGCTGCCACAAACAGCAATGTGTGCTCACCATGAAACCATGAAATACCACATTCACACCACACTGCTCTGCTTTGAAACAGCACAGCAGAGTTTGTGTTTGACTCACTGTATTCTATTATTTCAATCCTGGTGAACAGCTCTAAGACAGACCACATGGCTAATTTAAATTTACAGTACCCCAGGACAGCTGCACTTGCTTGTAGTATAATCCAGCAAGAGCATTGTCATGATCTGGCATACCACTGCAGTCCTACAATGTAGAATAACTCCCTGATAAGAAAGTGAGCAATCCTGTTGTAAAAAAATAAATAAATAAAATAAAAAATAAAAAAAGATTACGCAATGTGTAATGTGTTATGTGTTTTGAATACCTCTGCATAGCTACTTTTGAGAAACAAAATATCAAGAAATCAAGAAAAAAATAAAACTATAGTACTCAGAACTATAAAATAAAAAAACATGCCCTGAGATTCAATATACTCCATGCAGACTTTGAGTGAAGACTACACAGAATTTACATGTGTGTGCAGTGATGGGGGGTGAGCAGCAGCGCTCATTGCATACTCATGTCATGCACCGCACTTAAAAGTAAATAAGCAAGCTTTCATGGCTGACAGCAGTGTTGCTGGCCAGGAAACTGTGTAAGCCAATATGGATAACAACCATATTTAAATAAGAGCACTGAAAATCTGTAGATGTGTGCAGAATGCCACAATGTTCACAAGGGCTTAACAGATAGCTTTCAATCTCTTAGTGCAAGACATCTGGCCAAAGGCCAATATAATAGGAGGACAATGACGTAAAAATAAGGACATATTTGATATATTTGCTCTTTAGAAATGTGGTAGAATAATGAGGGAGTTGTGTTAAAACACATGTTCTGAAGGATTTGAAGTGTGAAACTCAAATGTATGTAATTATTGAGTTATATCAGTCATCTCAGAAATCATCCCAGTGATATGGCAGAAAACCACAAATTTGATAAGGAACACAACAAAAATATAAAGGCAAAAATCTGAACATTCTGTGAAAATCTGGACATTTGAGATGTATGATTGCTAAGTATATGGTCCAAACACAGTACAGAACAGTGTATCTACGGTTCAGATTACTGTGAAATCCCATTCCTGGCATTCTGTACTGAAGTTGTGTAAATGATCTGTAAAGGTACATGGACTGCCATGTAAAATAAACACTCAGTGGAAGTATGTTTATTGAATGGTGACACACAGATGAATTGTAGGAATAAACACAGGGAAAGTAGATAGGTGAAACAACCTAATGTACAGCAGATGAGAGCATGTCAATGGTAGACAACTGTAGCAACAACACCAATCACATATCAGTCTGGTACAGTACGAGCTGCACAATAAAAAAAGTGTATTATATTACTGTAACACAAGGTGACATAATGGCAAGGATGTCTGTGTGAGATAAGTATACTTATATGAATAATGCAGAGGACATCTATTAGGGATGTTTACATACAATTGGGGTAGGGTGCATATTGTGAAGCTGTGCAAAGTGATTTGCCTGAATATGAGTATAATCTCAGCAGACGTCTCCAGCAAGTGGGACACAGGTAAAGGATCATGGACAACATTAAAAGAATCATGTACAATCATGGACAATATCAGAATAATAACACCAATCATCCCATGCCTATGGCATAACATATGTAATTTAGAGTGACCAGAGATGATTCAGCACAAACACACTTGTATAACTAGTATGATATGTCCACACTCTATGAGGGTAATCATGTGTACTGTCCTGGCACTGTAACAGTTGCTGGAGGTGTTAGAAGGACACTGCTATACCTGTATGTGACATTATGATCAATAAAGGCTAGCTGACTGGTGTGCATGACATATACATATATATATATATATATATATATATATATATATATATATATATATATATATTTATATATATATAGCACAATTCACACTGTCATGAATGTTACCCATGCCATTAATCTTCTCAAACACCTATGTACTGTGTGCATCATCAGAACAGGTAGCACACATACATCTGGTGTAACAACTTGTTGCGGGGTTCGCATCATAAGACACTAAAGTTTATGCCACAAAAAGAATACCTTCAGCTCTCTGTGACAAAGTTGGTACACTTCAGTTACACATCACTGGAAGATGTGTAGGGAGGTACATGAAGAAGAGTGCATTGTACTCAGTTATTGGTGTGATGAAGGCTGGAAACTATGGAAGTATTATTGCCTCTGATGTGGATTCCCTTCACATACAAGGGAGTAGTCAGCAGTGTGACCACATTGTGGTGGATGTTCCGCTTACCGTCTACCCCAGGACACAGGTCACATAACTACTGGTCTGATTATAGGATGTGATGTCTACATTATACTTGGGTTGTGTGTTTGTTTTCCTGACATAACAAATTACCCCATGTTTTCTTGTCATTGCAGGCATTGTCATAGCTGTGGCAGCAATCTTTGGTGTGTGTTGATACTGTCTGTATTATACTAATATCGCAGTTGGTGTCAATGATTGCCCATAATCTGTAGTCCTTCAGACAGGTGTTTAGACATGGGTGTGTTTTTCATCTGTGATGTCCATCACTTAAATAATGGACAGGAAAGGGCCTAGCAGACAGCCCTGATGTACGGACCTGATCACTGGACCTGAGATTTAGGTCAATTCACACATGTCAACATAGTTCAATGCCATGTATGTGATACACTGGTCTACACACTTGGTGATATAGGTGTATAGGGTCACATCTGACAGTGTTGAGTGAATACCTCAGTGTGGGTTTGTGTCAAATCCCTTGGGTTTGTCAAATTCAAAAATCTGATAGTGTTGTCATCATGCATGCCCTTGATAACCTCATTGAGGACATCTAACAAATGTAACAGACATGATGCAGCACTAGGAACTCACACAGGTCTGTTGCACTCAGCAGAGATATCACTAGTGTGGATTTGTGTCAAATCCCTTGGGTTTGTCAAATTCAAAAATCTGATAGTGTTGTCATCATGCATGGCCTTGATAACCTCTTTGAGGACATCTAACAGATGTAACAGACATGGTGCAGCACTAGCAACTCACACAGGTCTGTTGCACTCAGCAGAGTTATCACTAGTGTCCATTTAGAAAAGGTCTATGACATGTTTGTCTACCTCACAGATGAGGAGAATCAGGATTTGTCTACACATGCATGCATCAGCTGCTGTTCCCCCCAACTCACATGGACACATGTTGAAAACACCCATCTGCAGCAACATAGTCTGTGTGGAGGGTGTGTTGAAATGTGTTTTCAACCATGTCAGGAAGGTATATGTGATGAGTTGTGATAGGTGATCTGTGATGTTGTCACAGCCAATTGATTCTGTGTGACAGGCATGGATGAAGGTAAGACAGTGCATACTAGCTAACCTAACTAGGCTAAGGTTTGAACACAATCCTTCAGCAGGGATCATTGAGAAATTCTTCCAGCTGTAGATTAAACCTCATGTCACTAGATGAGTAACTAGTTGGCTCACTTACAGAACAAATACAGTGAAAGCTGGCAAAAAGGGATCTGTGCTTGGCCTTTTCCTGTCTGGAATCCATTTCTCAACAGTTCAGGCTAAAGTATACAGCCTTTGGCTTACAGTCTTTGCTGATTCTTGCATACTGGGTGCAATCATTGAGCCCACCTATGATGATAACATATTACAACAGTGAAATGATTGGTGACAAAGCCACAAAGTCTGCAAATAAATGCAAAAATTTGTCTTTATTTTGGCCATCTGCAAACTGGAATTTCCTGCTAATTACAGCATTGACAATGGTCTCACTGTGCTGAAACCCAGTGATGCAAGCACTGGGAGCACACATATATTGCATTCTGAACTTCAACCACCAAGTTTTCATACTGGTATTGAAAGCCTATGTTGCGCACATTATAAGTCATGCCATTGTATTCATATCTCAGGATTATATTGCAGCACTGTACTCAAACCCCATCAGAACACTAATATAGAGTATAATTCTCTGTTTTACATGTACCTCACCAGACACATGCAGCAGCTGAAGAGACCACATGGGTTACTCACCAAGAAAACACAGTGCATATAAACCATGTCATGATGTATGGGGACAGACTGAAATCCATGTCACTGTATTCTGTATTATACAGGATGCGGTGACTACTGTGTGGTCTCTAGGCCAGTCTCTAAACCTGCCCTGTGGGAATAGTGCATATCCACAAATCAAATATAGTTGATTACATCAGCAGTGTCTGGTGAAGAGAATATACCAATAACAGTGTGCCACATGCTGGTCTAGAAGGCTCTCTGTAATGTCAAGCAAGTGTACACTCACACACGCACACACACACACACACACACACACACACACACACACACACACACACACACACACACACACAAACACACACACACATACCAGTTGACTACAGTGAGAATAGAACTGCTACCTAAGTACACAGATTACAAAACTCTGAATTTAAGGCAAGCGCCACAGCTCAAGTCTAACTTGGAGCATCTCAGACAACACTTTATAGTTGATGACATCAGCAATGTCTGGTGAGTGGAATATAGCAATAATAGTGTCCCACATGCTGGTGTAAAAGAATCTCTATTATGTCAAGCAAGTGCACATGCACATACACATTAGGTTACTGCAGTGAGCATAGAACTCATACCTGTCTAAGTACACAGACTACAGAACTCAGCACTATATGCAAGTGCCATGGCACACGTTTGACTTTTGCAAGACTACAGGTCAACTTATAGTGAATGACATCAGCAGGGCATGTTGGAGAGAATATGTTGGGAGGTTTTCATAGGTTCATAGCTTCATAGGTTAATAGGAGGCCACTAGGCTAATGGCTGTAGCGCATTTACAAGCCTAGCCATGTAAAAACACAAGTACCCTTATTGAGCATAGTTGTTAGCAGAGTGATTTTGTGATCAACACTGAATGACCCTGTCCATGAAGGACATAGGTGCTACCCCAGGGGAGAATTTACAATCACCCATTCAGTTATCAAGGTTGCACTTGAATAGGTTCATTGAGAATCACTGTTTCACATGCAGTGAGAGCCTATTACAGAGGAATGGCAATTGCTGTTTGATATATCTGTCTCCTCAGCATCTTCTGTTTATGTCACAGGCTAGGCTGAGATCCCTGGAACAAGTTATTATTTTCCCATTTGATTTGCAGACATCCAACATTTCCATTAGGGCAAGGTCTGAGACTGATCTGTAGGACAGGCATAGATCACCTGTTAGCAGCCTGCATGATAGTGAATACAGTGACAGGTCTTTCAGTCTTTCCATTTATGTCATGTTTTGGAGGCCCTGGATTTTCTGGTCACAAATCTCTGTGTCTTCTCCAGTTGCTGCAGGTGCTGGTGTGGTACAGGCAGAAGGGAGCATTGTATTCAGTTAGTGGTCTGATAAGGGTAGTGTACAGCAGAGCTATGACCTCCCTGGTCTTGAATGTGATGGCCTTATTTATGAGGTGTGCAATGTGCAATGTGTGTGTTTCATCACTATGGACACATAGTGATTAAAGTGTAGATTGCTATCAATATGTGCTTCTAAGTCTTGCAACACTGTGAGCTTAAAGGGGTGCTATGTATATCATAATTAACCGGGGTACTTCATTGCCAAAAGGGTCAATGAGGCATTATTTGCTTTAAGGTTCAGTCTGTGACTTTGGCAGCAATCATTTGTTGGTGTCAGCCCCTTCTGTAATATGTCAACATAGTTGGAGGGCTCTATATGACTGCATACAGTTGACAATCATCTGCAACTTTGTAAGCCACAGGCTATCTACTTTTGCCTGGACTTCAGAGAAATAATTTCCAAACAGTGGAGGAACCAACACAGATCCTTGTGGTAGTCCACTGGCAAGTGGCCTAATGATGGAGGTGCGGTCCCCAACTTAGACAGTGTGTGTTCTGTCAGCGAGTCAGTTGGCTATCCATCCAGTAATGTATGGGTTAATCCCCAGATGGAAGATTTTCTCTATGAGACCTGAATTGGGGATAGTATCAAAGGCCTTGGATAATTCAACATAGGCAACATGTCCTGTTATCCCTCATCCAGGATTTTGGGGTCAGTATCAAAGAAGACTAGTAGGTTTAATAAGCAAGATCTACTCTTGAAAACACCAAAAGGGGTCAGGTCAAGTGTGTTAAAGGTCACCTATGTCCCTGTGGATAAGGTCGATGATGATTCCTTTCCTAGTCTTGCAAATAAGACTTTTTAGGCTTATGGATCAATAGTTCTAGTTTTGCATGTTAGCAGATTGATGTGCATTGCATATTGCACAACATTTGATATTAATATATTAATTTTTGTAGTGTAGGTAATATATGTGCGAAAAAGTTCTGAGACACTAGTGCTAGAGGGAAGGCAGCCCATGACTGCATTGTAAATATGTGACATATCGTTAGGTAGGGCCTTTATTTTGTTATGTTTCCACATGTAATTTTATGTCACAGACAGGAAATGGACAGTAAACAGCAGTAATACATAATACTTACTTTTACATAGCATGGTGAGTAGTGGGTATGCATGATGGTTGACAAAGTATTTGTGCATGCAAAATAGATATTTGTAATACTTTCCATGTCTGTGTATAGTTAAGCATTTAACTGACTCTGTGGCAGCAGGTGTAAATGCATTGATGCATTTCATTTTGAGCCCAATTGATACTGGGTTCAAATCCAGGTGTATCTAATACTTTTAAATACTTTTAAATAATCAGTGATAATGCAATGACATTCCCCAAGATTCAATAACTTCCGTGTAGGAATAGTGTTATTCCTACATGGAGTGAATGGTGTCTGCTTCCACATAGCCTTAACAGCAGCATGGCCTACAGGTACTGTCACACACCTGCTGTACTGCCAAAGTGCATTGCGAAAGTGCCCTACAGCTCTTTGACCATACCTCTCAACCTCTTAGAGCCAAAAATCTGGACCATGCCTAAAATGATGGGGGGCATACCACTCAACCTCTTAGTTTTGTATCAACATAACATGTAGGGAAGGATTAGAAGTCTGAAACTGAAATGTATGCCATTATGTAGTGACTTCAATCCTGATATTGCCCATACAGACGTAGACAGTTGATAGAATGACAGGTAGTGCATTACCAAATATGACCTACAAGTAGTATTGATACATGTAATTAAAGTGTTTTTATTATTTTTTCTTTTCTTTCCATTCTAAGTAAAGTTTAACCAAAGTGGAGTGAGTTTGCATGTTACTGCCCTCTGCTCATTTCTTAGTTCCACTCCGCCACAAAAGTACCCTGTTGCTTCGACTGATTGTCCCATCTTTTTGGATGGGCTCCTTGCTCCAAATATATGGTTTGAGCGGACATCATTCAATGCTGTTGAAGGTATTTTTAGACTAAATGGTTGTGATCCGTTGGCTGTTACAGTGAACGACTACATCCCAGGAGACAATTTCAATAAGGGATATCTAGCATCCATTGTAAGTACTGTTACCATGTCTGACTTTACAAATACTGGTTTGCATGAACAGACATTGTATCCCAACAGCATTACCATTGGGAGAAGTAATGATGTAATCACTAATAGTGAGTTCTTAAATAATTTAAGCGTATATAGTATTTTAGAGGATGAAGATTTCCTGGACAAGCAATTTAACAATTGCTGCAATAATACTGTTGTGGATAAATGTTTTTTAGATGGAACGGAAGCCAATGATTCTTTAAATTTAACAGTATTGATAGATATTTTGCAAGAGGATTTGAATGTTTCAAAAAAATGTTTTGAACCTATAATTATAGTTAACAAACATGGTGATTTTAAATTATACAATTATACTAGTAAATGTTTTGACATTAGGCATGCAGATTTACTATCTAAAGGGTTTACTTTTGTACCCGCAACAAATGGAAGTGTGGTGGATGTGCTAATAGATTTAAAATTACTTACTCGAAAAATGAAAATTAAGATGTGGTTTTCTGATAATAAGAATTATGAGATGAATAATAATATTAATGGTTTAAAAAGGTCAAGTAAATTTAATCCCCCACCCAATAGTACTGTAGCCTTATTTGAAAAAGCATGTGAGTTACAGATAAGAGAGCACTTCAGAGATGGGTCTAAAAATTGTAATAATGGTAGAAATTGTAGTAATAATTATGGTAATTTAGCCCCGGATGAGAATCAATTGTTATGTCAGCTTATTAACGATAACGCTATTCATTATATGAAGCCCGATAAGGTTAATGGAGTAGTGATTATGGATAGGAATGACTATTCTAATTTTATGCTCCAAATGTTAACTGAAGAGATGTATGAGGAGGTGACCCTGAATCAAATTCATATAGCATTCTCTAAAATTGATTTACTGACAGAAGATTTGTTATTACAGGGACAGATTAATGAAACTGATTTTAGTTATTTGAAAAATGAGTTCCCAGTGATTAGCAATATATTTGGAATTCCTGAAATTCATAAAGTTTTAGAGAATGTGACTTTTAGACCCATAGTGGATGCAAAAAGGAGCAAGACTTATTTCATCAGTAAATATTTAGATTTTCATTTACAAAAGGGTTTAAAAATGTTTGATTATATCACCAAGGATTCTTGGCATTTCTTACAGAAACTAAATTTTGTCAGCATTACCCATTCTACATTGTTTCTTACTATAGATGTAGTGAATTTATATGCAGTTATCCCTAATGATGTAGGTTTAGAATGGTTAGAATACCAACTTCTAAAAACGGGCATCTATCATCAGGATCAGATTAACGTTTATGTTTCACTCATGGAAGTTGTACTGACTAATAATTTTTTATTCTTTGAAGGGGGCTATTACAAGCAGTTAACAGGGGTAGCAATGGGCACAGCTTGTGCCCCCAGTTATGTCATACTGGGAACAAAATTATGTGTTTGAAAGTGAATTTTCTTCAGATATTTTGCATTATACGCGTTTTCTGGATGATATTTTTATTGTCTGGAAGGGTGGTGTTAAGAAAATGCTTGAATTTATGGCATATATTAATAATACTATAGAATTTTTGAAGTTCACATTTAATTACAATGAATATGAAATATCCTATTTGGATGTTTCTTTAAAGTATGACAAGGTAAAAGGCCTCTTGTCTTCAGGAATTTTTAGGAAAGCTACTTTTTCGAATGCATATTTAGATTATTCCAGCTGGTACCCTTTCCATCAAAAGAAAGCTATTGTGAAGGGACACATGGTTAGGGTGGCCAGGATGGTTAATGCAGTGGATGAGTTTGACAAAGAATTGAGTGTTATTACTGATATGTTTATCAAAAGAGGTTATCCCATTGATTTATTTAACAGCATTAAGAATATGGTTGCTTTAAAGAGAAGTAATGGTATTTACCAGCCTTTATTAAAGTTAGATGTAGTTACCACTAATATTATTAGTAGTGTTAATAACACATATTTGGGTGAGGGTAGGCCAAATAGAGAGTAAAAAAGATTCTCTATTTTTTATAACTACATATACTTATGACACAAAATTCATCATTGATATTATTCTGAATAATTGGGAAATGTTAAAATTAGATGTGAATGTTAGTAGAAAATTGAAGGAGTTACCTATGAATGTATATAGAAAGGCACGATCATTTAAAAATTTATTAGAGAGAAGTACATATGTGAATAGTAGTCATTTGTCATGCAGGCCCAATGGGAATTTCAAGTGTGGGAGATGTAGCCTTTGTGCTTTTATCTTAACCACCAAGAATAAATTATTGGTGAGGAATGAATTATTGTTTTTTAAGGGGCATTTTAATTGTTATTCAAAAAATGTAGTATATATGGCCATATGTAATGAATGTTTAGCATTTTATATGGGTAAAACCTGTAAGGCCCTTAGAGATAGGATAGGTGAACACCTTCTTGATATTAGGCATCAAAAGAATACTAATGCTTTTTTTAGGCACATTAAACAATTTCCGGGTCATGGTTTTAAATTTATTATTATTCAACAAATAAGAAAAGACTCACAAGGGTATATCTTAGACATTCACTTGGATGTATGTGAATTGATGTGGCAATTAAGATTTGATGCCACTAGATTTCCTGGTTTAAATGATAACATCAGCATGGCCCCCTTATTAAAGCTTTGGTTTATTAATTGTTAAACAGTGGTATTTTTTTATATCTGCCTTGGACATATAAAATATGTATCTGTATATAATTGTATATATATATATGTTTTCATAATAGCTGTGCCTTAATGTTTAGTGTGCTTTTAACATTTTTTGTACTTTTAGTGTTTATATTTTCTATTTTAAATATTTAAATGATATTGTAATTAAAAGAAGTTTTTTTTAGACGTTTTCATTTTAATTGCAGGCTAGTTTAGGTATTTAATTGGCAATTAATGTAAATATTTATACTTGATAGTTATTTGTGGTAGTTGTTCTGAAGAAGTCTTTAGTATTAAGATGCAACCTAGGTTAACAACTTTTTGTGTATCGTGTTTGGCTTGGTTTTCATGTGATAGAATAAAGTGGACATTTATCCTATTGTGAATTTTTCGTTTTGGTTTGTTGGTTCCTATATTCGAGTTGCCATATCTTTCGGAATTCAAAGTGGTTTGTGTGGTTCCTTAGTTTGTATCTGTGTAGAAGCCTATACAGTTGTTAATGGACTTTTTTCTCTTCCCCCACCCTCATCTGCATCACTAATTATTATTCATATACTATGGGTATGTTTTTCTCAAAACCTGATGTTGGGACTTTTGTTCTATTATTGTTCATATATTTAATCGGTTGCATATTAACATTACTTGTTCAAATACCATTGTTAGTGGCCTGTTGCTGTCAATGTAACTGGCATGCTGTTGCAATGCTTTACTGTTGTTCCATTTATGCATGTGTTCTGTTTGCTATGCAACTATTTCAAATCCGTTCATTTGGGTTAATTGGAACACCCACGCATGCTGTTATAAGTAATTTTGAAATGTTTTGTTCATGATTAACCAATATATCTTGGAAAACCTCAATACCATAGCACATTTGGGAAGGAAAATCCTGGCAGATCCACCTGTCCCACCCCATCAGGCCATGGCACCAGGCCCCAGCACATCTGAGACCCAATCTGGAACTTCCACCTCTGCTGGTCCTGCACCACCTTCTGGTGGAACCTCCTCAGGGGACGGGACCAATCCCCCCAGGTGTGGTTGGTGAGCAGAGACTGTCACTCTCTGCAAGTTCCAGATTATGGTGTGCAGCATCCTCCTCTCCATGATGGATGGATGGCTGCACCAGATGGAGGGCCCCCTGGTGCACCTGGAGGGGCAGGCTGCCCCTGTTGTCCAGCACTCAGTATAGCCACCTTTGGGACCATGAAGGTGCAGTGGTGACTGCCAATGGGAGAGGACTTCAGTCCCATTGTATTCATTTGGGGGATTATGGGCCTCTGATTCCCACCCACTCTCCCTGTCCAGTGTTATATACCACCCCTGTCCGCTATGTTGTGTGTCTTGACTGTCTGCAAATGCAACCTATCCTACCCAACCTACCTCACCAAACATACCTACAGCCCTTCCCCAACATCCCACTCTCACCTTAATAAAAAAAGGGCATCTGTCCCACAAAAAAATCATTGACCCATACATAGCTCTACATTTCGCCCCCATGTCCAGTGGCGTAACTACGAGAGGCGAAGTGAGGCAATTGCCTCAGGGCGCCAAGCTGTAGGGGGCACTTTGGGCTGTGCTGGTACACTCAGAACTGACAGCATTATACAAGGGCACCCGCAGGTGCAGGTGCACTTGCACCCGTTGGAACCGGGCTGGCTGAGAAATTTATTTTAATTAAAAAAAAACTTTTTAAAGCGTTCCTCTTTAAGAACGCCTTTACATCCCCCAGTCGCCAGATGCAACAGGTGTTTGCGACCTGTTTTCCTTTCTGCGACTCAGGGAGGGCTGCTACTGAACTATTTGGAGGGAAACAGTTACAGAAATGGCAGCAGAAGGTCTCAGCCTCCAGGTAAGAAAGTCCATTAGTGCTGGGCCAAAGGTTAAGTTTGTTTTTTTATCTGCCTAACTAACTACAAGCTGGGGCTGTTTTATCTGCTTAACTCATCAGTCTAGAAGCTGTGTGTGTGTATTTATTGTATCTGCTTACTGGACTCACTGTTTTACAAGCTGTCTGCTTAACGGACTTTAACAAACTCCAAGCTGGGGCTGTGTGTGTTATTTCATCTAATCTGCTTAACGGAAAGCTGTATGTGTGTATTTATTTTTTCTGCTTACCAGACTCGCTGTTTGCTATCTGTTTAACGGACTTTAACAAAGTCCAAGCTGGGTCTGTGTGTGTGTTATCTAATTTGCTTAATGGAAAGCTGTATTCTTAACTGAAAGTTGTATTTTTATGTATTGGCCAAATGTGGTTGGGGTGTGTGGGCTGTAATGTGTTATTTTATCTGTGTAACAGACACAACAGAGTAAACTCTAGAGTCTGGACTCTGCAAGTAAAGAAAAATTTGTGTGCCCAAAGTAACTGTTGTTCTTTCCGGTCCAGTCCTGGTCTTCATGCATCCTGCCCATGCAATTTTATATACAATTGTTGGGCTACAGTAAGGAGAGTATTTGCTTGCTAGCCTTGTTGTCTTACTTATTGCCACTGCTTATTTCATTTTACAGCAAGGTAGGTACTTTTTAATTTGTGTCTGTTGCAAGGGGTTGAACTTCTTATTGTTTGCTGGTTAAACAGAACATTGTGTGTGCCATTCGTTCCTGGTTAAACAGAACATTGTGTGTGCCATTCGTTCCCTTTATTTACATTGCTGCTGCTTCTTATTTAATTTATGTGTCTGCTCCAAGGGGTTGAACATCTTATTGCTTAAACAAAACATTATATGTGTTGTTCATTCTGTTCTTATCCACTGCTTAGTGGTGTGTGTGAGCCTGCACTTGAGCACTGTCATGTACTGAGGAGCCAGGTTAGGTTCAAAGCAAGTTCAGAAATCATATTCAGAGGCTGGCTGTACAACTTTAACATATAATTAATTTGTCCTAAGGAGTATACGATCAGTTTCTGTTCCTGAGAACCTTTGTCTTGCAGTTCACACCCATTAGATGGTCAAGTGAATGTTTGTTATTGTAGAGATGATTCCTTAGGAGACATTTCTTGTCAAACTACATGATATTCAGGCCAAGAGGACCTTTGTCTTGCAGTTCACAGCCATTAGATGGTCAAGTGAATGTTTGTTATTGTAGAGATGATTCCTTAAGGAGAAATTTCTTGTCAAACTACATAATATTGAGGCCATAGTGGTAGTACATAGAGTTAGCAGGTGGAATTTATTTTCACATACATTTTCAAGGAATTGTGAGCTTCAAGGGAAGAGATGTTTACTGTTCAAGCTAAGTCTGCGTAAAATGTGCAACTGTTTTGTTTAGCAAATGGTATCAGTGTTGTGGTGCAGAATGTCAAAACAGTCTTAGTAGCATAGCAGGTAGCATACTTGCATCTTGATGTAGAGGGCTGTAAGTTCTACTCCCACCACATGTAGATTTGTATTTTAAGGGGGTGGAGTGCTGTAGTCCTGAGTATGTCCTCCTTTGGATAAGATGCCTAGTAACTATGAACCTGTGTTTCCGCTTGCCACTTATTCCTATTGCAATATACAAGCTTAGCATTTTTTTTTAAATGGAACATAGGCAATTTATTGTTTAAGGGCAGTAGGCACTGAATTTGTAGATGAAGCACTGAAATATAAAGCTGTTTTTTTTAGCAACAACCTCTCCATTAGTTTCAGATCTCTTTAATGTGAAATTATTCAGATGACTTTTACTTCTGCAGAGATTGTGCATATTGACTGATATTGGTAGATTGTAATGACAGACGTTTAAGTGGCCTTTATGGTTGAAATGTTCTGAATTGGGCAATTTGTCATTATTGGTTCATATGTTTTGTTTCATTGCTTAATTGAAAAAATGTTCAAAACTATAAAACACACTCTAAGTGGTGCTGTATTAACAAGGGATATAATTAAATTATTATATATTATAATTAATACAATCAGGAAGGTGAATCAAAGCAGTTATGCATGGTTCAGGAAGGTGAATCAAAGCAGTTATGCATGGTTCTGAAATGTGTGCAAGGGGCCTATGATTTGAAAACAGTCCAAATGTAAACTTAACCTGCCACTGGCCAGATGCATTTTCTTTGAATTATTGTCTATTTATTTATTTTATTTCTTTTCAGATACAGTTCTAGAAAGACTGTGTCATTTTTTTTTGTAAATGAGAGTGGCCAGGAATGTGCTTTCAGAAATGTGATAATCATTGGCATTTTATATGTTGCATGATGCTCTCGTGGGACTTTTTCAGTGCGCGGGCTTCGGCTTCAGGTAGGTGTTTGGATTGTGGGCTTGCTTGCTGTTGTTCAGTCGCTTCGTGGATCGGTCTGTTTGTTTGGGTGCGCAGATCTGTCTGTAGCTTGCTTGCTGTTCTGACAGTCGCTTGGTCATGCGGATCAGTCTGTGGCTTGCTGTTGGGTCGGTCGCTGGGCTAGGTAGGTGAAGGGCTGTGTGTTGATCTGTAGTATTCTGGTTTTAACACTGTGCTGGGAGATGTTAGGAATGTGCGATTTTCATTGAACTGGACTTATCAGAGCTGGACAGTTCTGTGGTTACTCATGCTCAACGTTGTACAGGTACTGAATATATTTGCGCTTAAGTACAACTTATTGTTCACTATTTTATGTGCCTTGTTAAGCTGAACAAATGGTGATAGCTTAAAGAAGGCTCTCAAGAAAGAATTTTAGGGTTAGAAGAACAATGATTACTGCCTTTCTCTGTTATGTGGGACAGGTATGTATGTATGTATCACATACGGAGGTGGATTGGGCACTCTAAATTGACCGTAAGTGTGGGAGAGTGTGTGCTAGTCTGTTGTGTGGAAGAGGTATTACTGCAGGGCTAACCACCCTGTGGTGTAAATAAGCGAGCTTACTTAAGTTACTTGAGCAGGTGGAAGAATTGTTTTCTACATTGTTATACTTAACTTCTGATGTGGTTCCAGCAGACTGGAAAACTGGCATAACAGTGGTCTGGATTTATAAGGTCTGGTCTGGAGACTCTCAAGGTTGATGAGTCTTTAATAAAGGATGTTTCTGTATTTAACTTGAGCTTCTGTCCTTTTGGCATGCTTTAGTACTGCTTTGCTTATTTGGTGTTTTTTACTTGTTCAGCTTGCTCGCCATCCTTTTTGCTTATCAGGTTGTTAATTCCACACTAATGCTTCCTTGGTAAATTTGAAACAGTTAAATGAGTTTGGTGGGTTGTATTTGCATTGCATGTTATAAAACCATAAGTACCTTAGCTAAGGGTATGCAGTCTAAACGATTAGATTCAACTTTCAATTTACATGTGCACTTTAACATGCTGTCACATCTCTGCATGGCAACTCCATGTAGGCCGTATGCCTTTACTAGAATATACTAGAATAATCAGAATTTCATCTCGATGGCTTGGGTTCCCGGGGGGGGGGGGTGTTGGGGCGCCTAGGAAAAGTTTGCCTCAGGGCGCTTGTAATGTAGTTACGCCACTGCCCATGTCCATTGATGTAAATCAATCTACACTCAAATTACTCTACAAAAGTATGTTGCAAAACCCCTCTCTGTGGGGTTTGAGGCTGTAAATTCCAAATTTACATCAGTCACAGCTGTTGCTGCAGTAGAAATGTAGAACTACACGCATCCTGCACATCCCTAGCTGGTTTTCCTAATGTTTTACCCCCTGCTTGCCCCCATTTCACCCCTTTCCTATTACCTTTTTTTTTATTTTTTTTATTTAAAATTAGAGTGGGTGTAAGCTGGAATAAGCACCACTAAGCAAAGCTAAGAGGACTTAGGCATCTCTTAGCATCTCATAGCTTTGCACAAAACTGCTCAAACCTGCTTACAACTGTTTAAAAGAGCTTTAATCACTCTATCTCCATCAGCCCTTGTTCTGCTCAGCAACAAAATAATCATGACAAGTCTCAAACTCAGGATGCCGTGCACTATAATTATAGCATCACACCACTACACCACCTGCACTCTGAGAATTTGCAGTGCTTTTATAAACATATCATGCATTACAGTCATTTAACATAAGGGGGAAATATACATCCCTGGAAAGCCTTAAACCCAGGACCCTGGGCACTCTAGTCACAGCAGCTCTCACTACTCCACATGAGTTGTGAGAATTAGAAATGCTTCAATATAAATATATTGTGCAGGATGGTCATTCAACATTAGGGAACAACCTGTGAAATTAGTAATGTTATATATAAATTATATATATAAATTATATATATATATATATATATATATATATATATATATATATATATATATATATATATATATATATAGGTTCCCTATTAGAAGACCAAAGATGCATTCTTTCGAATGCGTCTTGGTCGAACTTAAAAGACTGAAATGGCAAGATATTGAAGCGGCTTTTAAGCAAATTCTTTACCTGGGAAAGAATTTGCTTGGCTGCTTTGTTACTTTGCCATTTTCAGCACTGTAGTGTGGTCTCAGAGTTGGTATATTTAAGTAGGGGGGTGTGTAATTAATGTATTTTTTTTTTCTTTTTTTTGTTAGAACAGTGATATTTTTCCCTTGGAAAAAAATTGCTGTTCTGACAGTTTGACATTGTAAGCTTTCGCTTACATAGGGTCAATTAATCACAGTTTGCTTTTTTAAGCATTCAGTGATCTAATATAGACCCGTATGTATATATATATATATATATATATATATATATTCCACAAACGTTCCAGCACTCGAAAAATGAAGAAAAAATATAACAGCAGGAAAGTTCAACTGTTTATTGGCAAATCTGCCCACAAAATACACAGACTGGTGGCCGGATTCGCTCGCAGCGTCTTCAGTGTGGGAATATATATATATATATATATATATATATATATATATATATATATATATATATATATATATATATATACACACACACACACACACACAAACACACACATATATATATATATATATATATATATATATATATATATATATATATATGTGTATATATAATATATATATTATATTATATATAGTCAACCTCTTCCTGCAAGACATCTGCACAAAGCCTGACAAGGTGGGTGGATAAAGGCCAAACAATGGTGACATATTTTAAATATGGCTGTTATAAGCTTAGAAGTTTGCTAGAGTATCACTGTTTGTTTTAACATATAGTTTCTGATAGATGTCATGTCTGAAACACAAATGATTGTCATCATTTACTGATGTCAATGCTCACATCATCTCAGTGATTTGTCATGAATCCACAACTGGTAACGGGAGCAGACTAAAAATATGGGCCACGCATCTGGACAGTATATGGAAATCTGGACAGTGGAGAGGTGTGACTGCAGTCATGTAACAGAAGGGTAAAAAACACTGAGAGCTACCAACCATTTCACCCAGCACCTTCTCAACTACAGTCAGACCAACACTACCCCAAATCATCTCTGGGGAATTACTCATGCATTTGCAAATATATCATGCACTACCGGGATGTAATTGTAACTGTAGGGAAAAACAGACATCGGTGAGAAATTGTCCACCCACAACCATTTGCACCACAGTCACAGCAACATACCAGTAACCCAAATGAACTCTACAGCATAACTGTTTGAACAAACATATCCTGATTGCCATTCAAACACTACACCTGTATATACTGCCCCAAGTCACAATGTACTGGGAATACTGAGGTGTTAAGAGACATTTCTCACTCTGCCCCTACAAATATATATAGCTGATAGACCACCAGCATCTGTAGCAGCATGTACAGTAAGATAGAAAAGGATATATGATGCTCACATCTTCCTCTCTCCCTACTCAGCTTAACCAACATTTACACACTACACTGCTACACAATCTTGACAGTCAGTTAACAATGGCCAGATAGGCATAGCTCTTACAGATTTCCACAGAATGTCCAGGGTGTGGGACCATA